>NC_090929.1:553061602-553371334 GCF_040938575.1 Ambystoma mexicanum
CCTTCTCGCAGCATCCACAACCGGACTCTTTTGCTGCGGTTTTTTGAAGTAATTTAATTAAAAGGGAGTGTTGGTCATTAATTTTCATATCTAGTGTATCATAGAGGCGTGTAAGTGAAAAAAGAACTGCATTCATAGTTTGCAAAGAGGTTTCAAGTCCTATAACAAAGCTTCCCGGTATTGCCTGAATCTTTTCATTTGGGGCAGAGTGATTTCGCCGCGGGGTTGGTTGAGCAAAGGAACAGGAAGAGACAGATGAAGCATTATTTGTTGGAGAAAACATCATTGGTGACTGGTATAGCTCCTGCCTATCTATGCTGGCATTTAAGTCCCGTTTAAAGTCTAAAGGGTGGTTTGTTTCTGGTGAGCTAACTTTATTTCTATTAAGTGTGTCATCTAAACTCACCACTTCAATATTTCCATTCTTTGTATTATCAATAAAAACATCCTGTTCTTTTTCATCCTTACTTAAGACTGGAGTGATTTATAAGCCCAGTACGCTTTCTAGCCACCTCGATTTGGGGTTCCACCCTCCCCTCTCCTTGTTGGTCAATTACATCCAGTAAACCTGCCGCAATTAGCGAGTCATGTAGGGGCAAATGAATTTCCTCACAACTCTCTTGAGTGTCTTTTTCTGTTAAATCCAGTTTAGTTGACAATTCATCATGCCCAACTGCTTGAGCACTCTCACTATTACTTCCACTTTTATTCCCTATAGCACAGTATTTTCTAATATCAGCTACTGCCGAACAGGCTCTCAAGCTAGATGTTGATTTGCTAACCCGTGCGAGATTTATCGTTCTTGAGGATGTTTTGGCAGTAGAAATGGCATCATGCACACACACGGTAATGGCTTCCTTTGACGGCATCCCGGTGCGCAGCGTCATTACCATTTTATGATCAATATATTATCTTATAACAGTAATAACTTAGTGTTAACTTATGACAATTACTTATGTATGTCCCCTTTTTCTTTTTTTTTTCCACAAGAATGTAATTCACTTTCACAATAATATGTGCAAATCTATCATTCAGTGCACGTTTTTACCTGAAAAATGACAAATTGCAATTGTAATTGTCTGTAGCCCCCAGCCCTCAGACCCTCAGCCAGCAGACAGCCGACAGCACTTCACAAATGCACTTCCTCCAAATGCGCGCGCACCAAATGCGCGCGGCCCGCTGTTTAAGAGGATTTTGGGACGAAGGGGCGGGGGTAAGGCTCGTTACTGTGGAAATAATTAGAACAAGAGGGTATAAATAATAATTGGCACTAGAAATAGTGTCCTTAATATGTCTCTTCTTTCCCAGTATGTTTACCAAGTTGAAGTTTGTAGTTTCTTGTCCACAGAAAAAACGGGCATTCGGGCTCCTCCAAGGCCGACAGCACTTCACAAATGCACTTCCTCCAAATGCGCGCGCGCCAAATGCGCGCGGCCCGCTGTTTAAGAGGATATTGGGAAGAAGGGGCGGGGCTTAGGCTCGTTACTGTGGAAATAAGTAGAACAAGAGGGTATAAATAACAATTGGCACTAGAAATAGTGTCCTTAATAAGTCTCTTCTTTCCCAGTATGTTTACCAAGTTGAAGTTTGTAGTTTCTTGTCCACAGAAAAAACGGGCATTCGGGCTCCTCCAAGGCCGACAGCACTTCACAAATGCACTTCCTCCAAATGCGCGCGCGCCAAATGCGCGCGGGCCCCTGTTTAAGAGGATTTTGGGAAGAAGGGGCGGGGTTTAGGCTCATTACAAGTTGAAGTTTGTAGTTTCTTGTCCACAGAAAAAACGGGCATTCGGGCTCCTCCAAGGCCGATAGCACTTCACAAATGCACTTCCTCCAAATGCGCGCCTTTGGAGGAAGGAAAAAATTGTGTTTTCTACTTCTATCATAGTTAATTCTGCCTCATTTGTTATTAGTGGTTCTCCCAGTGGTTCTTGGCTTCCTGTTACAGAAGGTTGACTACTGTCAGGAGTATCCTTATCTAGTTGGGCTTGGAGTTCTTCTTCATGTTGCTGTTCATTGTGCAACATTGTTTTGTACTGTGTAAAGTTTACATCAGTTATAGTGCTTTCATTTGCTTTGAAAGCATCCTTATATGAGTCATAGTTATCTAGTAATTGTTCTTCTTTTCTCCATGGTTTGAAGAGTTGTAGCAGGGACATGTAATATACTTCTTTATGTTGAGGAGTCTTCAATGACAATTTGATATGATTAATTAAATTTGGTTTAGTGAGTTTAACTAAGCTGCCTTCACAGTCTGTCACTCTATATTTACCTTTTTTTTCATCAGGTTTCATATTATTTTTGTATGTGTAGTTTTGGGCTATTTGGTATAGACACATGTTTTCCAAAGTATTACTTCTGTTTGGGTAGTATGTGTCCAATACATTGTTTTTTAAAATGTCTTGGCTGTTTGGATCATGTTTGGCTATTGTTTCTATATCTTCATATGATTTTAGAACTCTTTTTCTAGATTTAGCTGGACCAAGACTTAGCCATACTATATTTTCAGATTTACCATACAATAAAGTACCAGTTAAACGATCAGCTGCTTCATAAGATCCACATTCTCTATGGGTGAGCATTTTTATGCCCAAGCTGTATAATTTCTGAGATACTGTTTTATATGATGACAGGTCATTCCAGAGGTCTTGGAGCTCTGTCTTTTCTGCTTTAGTTAAGTATGCTGTGACATATCGTGCAACTGCAGTAGAATTGTCTGCAATGTACTGCACATCTATGTTTGCATTCCATAAGTGGGCAATGATTGCATTATAATCATTGATATATTTTTCTTCTTCTTTTCTTTTTATGTAATATGTATTTTTAGGTGACTTACCTTTAACACTATGTCTAACTGAAGACATGAGGTTGTTTACTTGACCTGTATTTGTAACTGGTCTAGGGAAACCAAATCGGCATTTGGTGTAGTATTTGCCTTTGTTTTTGTGTTTGCAACGACAATATTTTCCACATTTGTGTCTTTGAAATTGTAAAATTTGTGCATGAAGATCACTATTTGTGGCTTCTGATGGAATTTCACAAGTGACATATTTTTCAATAAATTGTAAAACAGTGGCATCACTGTCTTGACCAAATTTAGGAGCATCTTTAATCCATAAAAGCATGTGGATATGTGGTGCTCCTCTGGCTTGGTATTCTTTTCTCCAAAAGAAGTGTTGCACTTCTCCAAGGGGAGGAACAGTTTTATTACAAATAAAATGTAGCATAGCAATGAAGCGATGGTGAAAATATCTTGAAACATTAACAGGATCCAAAGAACAAAGTTCTCCAGGTGTTAGTATATCTATGTTTGTTTTGGTTTTATTTGATATGCGTAGGAAATCATGTAAATCTTCCCATGCATATTCTGCACAACTTAATGTAACAAACCAAGTGGGTGGGCCAAGGTTTCTGATCATACAACGTACCTCTCCATGACGTCGAAACCAGTACTCTTTAGTACCACGCATATTTGCTAAAAGATTTGTAATATTTGATTGTAAAACCTCATCCTTTTGTTGCACTTTCTCTAATAATTGTGTAGCTGTCATATTTTGAAAGTGTGATCCTGATTTTAATATGTGTGCAACTCCGTAACATAAAGTTGCTAGTTCACTTTCAAAGAGTAGGTGGAATATGTATTCCACATTTTGTCTAAATCTGGGATCTTCAGAATACATCCGTAATGAGCGGTATTCTGAAGCTGATATTTGAATAGGTCTATCATCATACCTTCCTCCTTTCCTCCTTTGCCAGTAGGAAAGAGTAGAGGAAAAGCACGTGCTTCTATACTTTTTTCCCATATACTGATTGGCGATCCTTTTGTTTGACGCATTTGGTAAGTTTCCAGTACATCTTGTATGGTGTCATTACAGTGCAAAGGATGAATTGTATAATGGTCTAAAGTATTTGATATTGTAGCAGGATCTAGTAGCTCAAATTGACCAGCTTCTTGTGTTTCTTGAATTATTTCAGTTGTATCTGTCAAGTTTTCTTCAATATTAATTTCTTTGTAATATTCATTATTCTCGTTAAGATATTGGAAGGCTTGTCTAACTTTAAATAAATCTAAAAGCTTTTGCCATATTTTTTTGTCTTTTGTAGGTACTCCATTTACTAATATAATTAAAGATTGCTGCATTGGACGTTGCACTCCTAGAGTATGCACATTTTCTTTTAGATTTAATGGTAAATAAACTACTTTTCCACGAATGCCTTTTACCAATTCAGAGGGAGGTAATTTTGCTGTTTTTGGTTGAAGGCGTATTATTGCTTGAAATGGGTGTACTGTTTGAATTATGATGCTCTCATATAAATTAAGTTGTTGTAGAGGTTTTGGTACTGGGTATAATTCCAAAATGTTTGTGATAGAACGTGAAGGAGTTTGGTTGTTGTCAAGTTTTGTAGTGCAATAACTACAAAGTATTAAGGGCTCAGTTATTTCATATTTGTTTTCTGCTACAAGGTAGAGAGCTAATTCAAACCATTTAGAATCTTCATTGTCTTCTATTTTGTATGATAGGTCCACAGTTTTTGTGTTACTTTTATAAAAAATTCTATGGCAACATACACATACATGGTTTGGTACTTCAGCTGATGTACTTTTAAATGTTAGTATTTCTTTTTTGTATGTGTTTAGCAAAAGGTTGCCATGTGTAGAATTGTTGCTTAATTGGTTTAAAGCTATTTCATTCTATAAATGGTTTTTACTTCCAAAATATTTTTTCTGGATATAGTGAATTTCTTCAAGTAGGTCTTTTGCTGTACCATGTAGAAGGATGTTATTTAACTTTGCTAGTGCTAAAGCAGGATCTTTAGCATAGTACAGTTTATAGACAAGATTTCTTATAGTTGAATGATGTGTTGATATCATTTTGATATCATGGAAAGTGGTTTTACAAGTAGGTCCTGTAATGCAGGCCAATGAATGTCCTTGTAGTCCTGTGTACTTGCGCACTGGACAGGTATCTATATTTTGCAGTAATTTAATTTTGATTTTGTCTTTGCTTTTTACATATTTATTGAGGAATTGGCGTAAAGATTTGAAACATTGTTTGGGAATGTTACACATTGACGCGCATGGCCATTTGTACACTAGACGTTCTGATTCAGTTGAATGGAGGGGTAATTCTAGGTTTTCATGGCATATTTTTGTAAGAAGTACTTCTTGTTCCATTATGGTATTATTCACTTTTTCATAACCTCGACCACTGCTATGTATGGCAATTGTATTCGTTTGCTTTTGTTTGTACGCTTCTTCATTAAAATATTGTTCTGTGCTTGTAGTGTGATTCCATTCACCTCCGCTGATACTTAAGAAGTTCTTTCTGTTGATATTTCGCTTATTGAGAAGTCTTTTTTGTAATTTAGTTATTAGTTTTGTTAGTGGTTTCATTTTGTTTAACAGTAAAATAAATAAATTTCTTTTGAGAAGAATTGCACTGTCCATCAATGCTTCTAAGATTAATTTCCTACGGTAGGTTTTAAGCTTTGAACCTGATTTCTCTCCTGTTTTCATAAGATTTTGAAGGACTTTGTGATGGTATATTTTGGCTAAAATACTTTTCTTGGTATGCTTACTTTGCACTATATTAAAATTTGAAATAGTTTTATCTGTACTGATAGCTGATTTTCTGTTAATTGTTTTTTGGTTTGTTTTACATTTTGATAGAGGAAGCGAAGTTGTTGTACATGAAACTTCTTGTGTTTCACTAAATGATTGTATTAGCTGTTTTGTTTCAACTTTTTTTACAAATTCTGCTAGAGGTGGATGCTTTTGTTGGACACCTTTATTTTCATTTGCTCTACTTTTGCGTTGCTTTCTACGGACTTGACTTTTGGTAGGCATTCTTTAGGGTCTGTTGAAAAAATAAAGAAGATATGGGTTGGGGTGTTCTGGAATGTATATGTGCCTTGTGCATGAGTGTTTGAGTAAGATGATAAAGATGTATGTAATGGTGTGTGATTGTGCATTGGGAACTAAAACTAGTAGGGATAGGTATTCTTGAATGTATGTGTTACTAAACTGGGGTTCAGATGGCAAAAAAAAAGTAAGCTAGTGGTGTGGAAAAGTACAAATAGTAAATCTAATGTATACAATTAAAACAGTTGTTTGTTCTATAATATGAAAATTGTAGTGGTTCAGTTGGGTAATTTGTGTGTCCAAAAATAGAAATTTGTGGGCCATCTGGCTGTAAATCGCTGTTTAAGACATGGACATTTTTGGACAAAATGGTACAAAATCTCTATTTTTAGATACCGAAATAGCTCGTATTAATGTTATAGTATATTTGATTAATAATACAAATATTATGGTGATATTTTACTTATTTTTTTTTTAAATTAACAGGTAACTTCTTAGTTTTTCTTTCTTCTTCGAATTCGGCTGCTTCTTTTCAGGGAACTGGTCTTCACTGCAATTGTAAAAGTTTCAAATTAGTAATTTTTTTTTGTATATAGCACTGTTTTTAATTTAGATATTGATTTATTTAATTGAAATACTCAGTGCCTTCTGTAAAACCATTAAACTAATTTATTTACATAAGATACATTGCATCAGTTCAGTACATATGATATGTTCTTAATGAACAAATTGTATTGAATGACTAACTGTAGCAAAAAAAAATATCTTTACTGTGTCTTGTGAAATTCATAATATATTAGTGAATACCACTATTTCTGTAAATAAACTGTTCTAGGTAATAGCGCCTCAATGTCATGTCTAATTTAAAGTAATTAAGTAAATAAATAAATAAAACAAAAAATATGAAATTGTATAAGTATTTTTATAAAGGTTTAAAAATAGATTGTGTTTGCATGCAATTTTGTTTGAATATATGTAGTCTATATATTTCATTTAAAACATGTTAGTTTAACATGATTTGAGTGTGTGTGTATAAAGAAAGTAAATAGTATAAAGGTTTATAAGTGATAGTTGATTTTAGGAAATTGAAAAAAGTACAGTAAATTCATTTTACAGATTTTACAAGGTAAAAGTCTGTTTGAAAATGTGTTCATCTACTATACAGAAAATATGCATACCTGAAGTTGTGTTCATGCATATGGATATGCATGGAGCTGCAAGTAGAAATCTTGAAGACTTGTACAGTATTTCTGGTAGATGCTGCTTGCCAATGATATGACACTTGTACTCAGAGAGATTCAGAGTACATTTGCAGTGCTGATCTATGATGATGCAGTTAGATGTAGAGGTCTTGAATGTGATTGGTGCATGGTCATGTGATATTTGAGGTACATCCAATGAGGGAATGGCAGAGAGAGTGTAGTGGACATGGTAGAAGGGCTGTTCATGTTACGATATGTCCGCGGACATGGCGGTAGTTCGCGGACATCGGGAGTTACATCCGGGGATTTTTGGGTTCAGAAGTCATGCAAATGAGGATAAGCACGGAAAGGGATTGGTCAGGAAAGTTTGGTGGGTGTGTTGTGCCAGGAGAGATTTTCTCAGATACTCTTTTTGCTGAGAGAACAAAAGATAGCTATGGCTATGTGTTTCAGAAAACAGATCGTTCCGATTTTAGGAGATTCGTGGATACATTGGTTGAAGGTGCATGCAGAAAGCTGTGGAGTAGCTGTAGCTCTTGGATTCCCACATGTGGAAGTACACTGGCATGGAGTACGTGGAATGAAGTGGTTGGACTTGCTACCTCTCTGTGCTACTTTGGAGACAGAGCAACATCCAGACATAATTGTAATTCATTGTGGAGGGAACAGTTTAGGACATGTGACTGGATTTTTTTTGTAATTTGCTATGAAAGAAGGACTTAGGAATGTTATGGACATGTTTCCTAATTCTCAAGTGATATTTTCACGGATTGCGCAGAGACAAATGTGGCTTCGTTCTTCTTCATTTGGTCCACAAATGGAAAAAGCAAGGCACAATGTTAATAAGGCTGTTTGTGCCTTTCTAAGAGATTTTGGCATGTCTTCTTTTCACAATGAAAATATTATGTTTCGTAGTACATACATTTTTCGCAGAGATGGAGTCCATCTTACTTATGCTGGCAATCAGATTTTTCTGAGAAATGTACAAAATGCATTGCGACCTTTTTTGGAATTACAACAACGATTTTGAAGTAGATGTTAAGCATTTACAATTTTTGACTTAAAAACACCACCCAAAGGCTCTTTTCAGAGCCACCACTTATTTCCAGAGAAAATTACAATGTTTGTGATGGAGTAGTAACCCAATTTTTTTAATGTTCGCGAACTGTCCGCGGACTTCTAAAAAATACAAAGAGCCCTGCTTCATTTGTTTTCACTTCTATTTTTTAACTGGGAAAGGCAGCTCTGAAAAGAGCCTTATTTTTTTTTGATTTTTGTAATTTTGTATTTTTTTTGGTTTTTCAGAAACGACACACTAGAAGAGGAGGGTAAAGGAGGGTAAAGGGGGGGACACCAACCACAGGGATAAGAAAGGGCGAGCTGAGAGAGGAAGATGTAGAGTGGGTTTTATTTGGGTAGTGAGCAGGTCTTCTCGTGCTCTGAGACGATAGTCTCAAAAGCACTCCGAAGTCGCTCCCCCCTGCAGAGTACTGTGTCACAGTACATACATACAACTGTGACCCTCGAAAGGTAAGGGTCATCAGCATTCTGTATGGCCTGTGAGGCAGCTTGAGGAAGACGCTGTCCCACAGATGTGGTCCTTGTGGTGACAGGATCAGAAACAGAGGATGAAGTAGAGGAAATCAACCTGCTACGTTCTTCGCAAGGTACAACCCTGCGAATAGCCCCAGAGTGAAATGACCTCCAGTGTCGCTTCATAGTAGTAGTCCCAAAGCTGTACTTACCGTGCTTCCCGCTACTGAGTATCATTTTGCACTCATTGCAGGTAACACGGTTTGCACGAGCCTTAGGAACATTACCATGAATGGTAAATAACTGCCACACCCAAGACTCACGCCTAGTGCGGGTAGTATGGTTTTCCTCTACCTCATTCTCATCATCCTCTTCTTCCTCCTCTGCATCCTCACTCCTGTTCCCTTCTTCAGGCCCTTGGGGAGGTGGTGGTGGTGGAGGTGGTGGGGGTGGTGCTGAAGCAGGTGCAGCACCAAGTGGCAGTTCAGCAGCCAAGGATGCCATCTCGATGATGGTGTAGTCTGCAGGTGGCAGCAAAAATCACTGTGTTCTGAAGAATAGCCAGAAACACAATGGGAATAAGCTCTTGGGTGTGGTCTTTTATAGGGGTGCTTGTGCGCGGTTCGCAGACATGCGCAATGTCCGCGGACAGATCGAACACAAAAAAAGGATCGGAAAGTTTCAAAAGGTATATAGAAACTCAAGATTGCTATTTGGGACTTGTGCCATGATGAGATTTTATTGAAAAATATTATGGATTAACTGAAAATGTACTTTTAAATTGTTCGGGGACACGGACAGTGTCCGCATTTCAGGACACACGATGAGCGTGGGCGCGGTCATATGATCCGTTTGCGAACTAGTCCGCGAAGGAAGCGCCTGTCCGCAGGACACCAAGTGCACGGAGATTGGTTAGCGCATGCGCATTGATGTCCTACTACACTGTTCGGGTTCTGAAGTAATTAAAAGTGCGTCACACTTGAAACGAACATTTCAGGACACCGCGTGTGTTATTAGAACAGTTTAAACTTGGGAGCGAACAGTAAGGACAGATATAGTCTTCTTCAGGACATGTGTAATTTCGTTTATGTACGAACATTTCAGAACACCAATTGTGTTCTTAGAACAGTTTCAATTGGGTAGCGAACACTATGAACAGGTATAGTGTTCTTCAGGACACCTCCATTTTCGTTTACGTACGAACATTTCAGGACACCAATAGCGTTCTTAGAACAGTTTGAACTTGCTAGCGAACAGTACCGGACAGGTATAGTGTTCTTTAGGACACTTTCATTTTTGTTTATTTACGAACAATTCAGGACACCGCGTGTGTTCTTAGTACAGTTTTATGTTGCTAGCGAACATTACGAACAGTTGTACTGTTGTTCAGGACACATCATTTTCGTTTATTTACGAACATTTCAGGACACCAATTATGTTCTTAGGACAGTTTTAAGTTGATAGCGAACATTACGGACAGATATAGTGTTCTTTAGAACACTTTAATTTTTGTTTCTTTACGAACATTTCAGGACACCACGTGTGTTCTTAGAACAGTTTTAACTTGCTAGTGAACAGTACGAACAGGTGTGGTGTTCTTCAGGACACCTCCATTTTCGTTTATGTAGGAACATTTCAGAACACTCGCACTGTCCGCGGACACTTTTATTGTTTTTTTTTTAAAAAACTGAAACTATTCACAATACAATATAAAAATTAAACTTTATTTAACAAATAGTTATAATTTATGACAGAGAAGGTGAGGCAGAAACAGAAACAAAAACAGGAGAATTTGGGGTTTCAACATGATTGGTATTAGGTGAAGAAGTGATGGAAGTCTCATCAAAACGTTTTGGATTATGGAGGGGGTTTGGGGATAATTGACTGGGATATGGTGAGGAGGGACAAGTACATGTGGGGCAATGGTACGAGGTTTTTGGTTTGAAATGATTTTCTACAAATGTTTTTAAATTATTCAAATTAGCCAAAAATACATCCATTTTTTCTTCTATATTGTGAAGACCGTTATCCATAAGAGGGTTTTCTGAAGTTTTTTCTATTTTGGTATGCTCTGTACAAAAAAATAATATATATGTTAAATGTATATAAAAAAATAATAAATAAATGGTTTATATTATAAAGTGTTTACCATTAGTTTCACTATCTTGTGACATTTCTTCATGTGGGAAATTGTCCTCTAGCCATTCCAGAGTACTAGACATTTCTGTGAGAAAAAGAAAAAGATAATATATTTTTTAATCTAATACAGAAAGTTTTTAAATATATGGGTAAAATGAAGTACACTTACTATTTCTGGTAAGATAAGTCCTATGTATTCAGTGGGTCTGGTCTTGTTCTCAGTTATGCTGTGTCTGTGAGGTAATTATGTTGGAAGCCAATTTATCTTCTTAAGGTATATTCCATTTCAGAACATATTGTGCCTCATTCCGAGTACGGCGCTAACCAATGGCGCTATTAACGCCTTGGTTGACGCCGTACCCGGACCGGCAGCGCCTTGGTGGATGGCGGAATTACCGCCCCATTCCAAGGTTGGCGGGGCGGTAATTCCCCATTCACCAAGGCTCTTCCCCATTCCCAAATGAGCCCCCATAGGGCTCAATGGGAATGGGGAAGATGCAAATAACGGTGACCGTTCATTACGGTCACCGTTATATGCTTGGAGGCCCCTTTGCGCCCTCGACTTTAACACCTGCTCAAAGCAGGCGTTAAGGGCGAGGGCGCAGAGGGAACTCAGAGTATGGCGGTAAGGGAATACCGCCACCGGTCTCGTTACCGTTGGCCGCTATCCCTTACCGCCATACTCGGAATGAGGCCCATTGTATTTAAATGAATGGTTAGTGTGTTACATATATGGGTTACATTTCTTATGTATTACTATATATAATGTGTTTGTGTGCTGCTTTTTGAATTTGTTAAATGTTCCTATATTATGATATAACAATCAAACATACCCCACCACCGCCCCCCCCACAGTTTTTAGGTAGTGGTACTGTTCTCCGAACATGTCCGCGAACATTAAATAAGTTCGCGGACATCAAGTTCATAAGAAGAGATATAGTCAGTTCCATATGACATGTATATAAAGTCAAAGTCATTATTGTTAAGTTGTGCTACTAAAAAACTATGAAATTCAGAGAAAAAACTTTGTTAAAGGGACGTTATGGTTAAGTTGCGCTACTAAAAACCTATGAAATTCAGTGAAAAAAACTTTGTTAAAGGGACGTTATGGTTAAGTTGCGCTACTAAAAACCTATGAAATTCAGTGAAAAAACTTTGTTAAAGGGACATTATGGTTCCAAGTAAAACTGAAAAACCCTTGAAATTCGCCAGTTATGGTAAGCTAAGCAACCAAAACTCGTGCCACCACCGTGCACTGCTAAGACTAACACCCAGGACATCAAAGATGACATCACAAATGTCATTGATGACATCACTGTTGACATCACATGTGTATGTACTTCTCATGAAATATGTGTAGAAGGGATTCTTATTATGTTGCGAAAAAAGTGTCAAGAATCATTGCAAGAAATATACCCTAATAAGTGCATTGAACGATGCATTGATATAAATAGCATCCTATTATGGGGTTCTATCTAGTATACTAAGCTACTCATACAGAAACATAACATTGTGTGCAGCGTACAAGATGAAGGTATGATATTCGTAATGTTAATATGTTGAATAATGAAATGATAATTGTTTTCTTGATAGATTTTTGTGTACTGTGAAATATGTAATAAGTAGCTAATAAAACCCATGTATTACATAATTGCATTACTATAGACAAAACACAAAGACACAAGAACACATACCAATATGGGTATATACAGGGAAAGTGAAGTTAGCAAAAAAGCACAAGTAGTAGCAGAAACAATTCATAACTTAACAGATTAGTTTCATGCAAATAAATGATTGCTCTGTTTCAAAGCTGCTATTTACCCTATGTATATGTATCACTTGATGTGATTGGACCCTAAGGAAAGTAGTGTGAGTACAATGTATACAAATATGACCATATACAGGGAAAGTACAGCCATAAAAAAAAACAACAGAACTATCAGAAAGTGCTCATAAGTCTAGTGATTATCTTTATGAACAAAAAGGATTGCTGTCTTTCAAGCTTGTGTTTTCCCATATGTATATGTTTCATATGATGTGACTGTACTCTAAGGGAATTACTGTAAGAACCTACTAGAAGGATACGTCTACAAATAAAATAAAATTCTTAGTTTCTGACTGTTACTGAAGAAAACCATGTGGCCTAGATATGTCAGCAAAAGAAAGAATAGTGAGCCAGACATGTGATGTCATCAGTGATGTCATCAATGACATTTGTGATGTCATCTTTGATGTCCTGGGTGTTAGTCTTAGCAGTGCACGGTGGTGGCGCGAGTTATGGTTGCTTAGCTTACCATAACTGACGGATTTCAAGGGTTTTTCGGTTTTACTTGGAACCATAACATCCCTTTAACAAAGTTTTTTCACTGAATTTCATAGGTTTTTAGTAGCGCAACTTAACCATAACGTCCCTTTAACAAAGTTTTTTCACTGAATATATATATATATATATATATATATATATATATGTATGGGGCAGCAATCACCAAGTGGTGACAATACAATTCAGAAAACAAGTAAAGCAATTGAATTCACTTTGAAGCAGCACAGAAGAAAAAACACAGGCAAAAGATATTTTTCCCGTGTGAAAAGATAGCGTTTAGGTTAAGAGTCCCACTGCAAAGTTCTTGATTCACAAATGAGCAATTCTACACAGATGTAAGTAAGCAGCAGGTATTTAGTAATGAAGAATAGAGTACAGTGTTTGAATATAGTCGTCCCTCCCCAAACAAGAGAGAAAAAGCGTTTTTGGAACTTTGACACTTTTAAAATGACAGTTGAAAATGGCTTTGTGAAACAATGAAAAGTGTGCAAAAATGCTTAAATTGATAGAAATTCTTATTAGAGCAACAGTAAACAGGTCCTAATAATCATGACCTACAAGATAAACAACAGTACACACTTTAGATCGGAATGGAAGTTAAGAAACACTTTGGATGGGAAAAGACATGTGTAAAGCTTTTGCAAAATGTGAATTTGCGGCAAAACCTCATCATGCAATCTTTAATAAAATACACTATTCCACAATTTTTATTTATGGATGTAGCTAAGTGTCTTAGGTTTACCTGAGAGTTGAAATTAAGTCTCTAGCTATACAATTGAAGAAGTTATGGAAGTTTTAGTGAGAGGCGTTTTTGAAAAATTGGACAGAGAAAAGCAGAAATTTGGTTTTGGAAATGACAGATTAGGTTTATTTAAACTATATTAATGACTATGAAAAAGAGAATGCCACCCATGAATCTCCACAGTTACGCACGCCCACTTGTAACTATTCACGTGTGATACTCTGGTTTCCGTTCTTTATGGGAATTATTTTATTTAGTCCAAATCACTAATGGGATATGGTTTTGTGACACAAAATGGAAAAAATCAGCTCAAGAATGGTTCTGACAATGTTAGGGTTCTGAAGCTAAAGATGGGATAGGTTGAGATTGGGATAGGAGAATGCAAATATCCTAAGGGCCTCATTATGAGGTATGCCGGTAAGGCAAAAACGATGCCGGTATGGTAATACCGGCATCGTTTACCGTCCCGTTGCATTCCGACCCGCAAACCCGGTATTAGCGGCACACTAAACAACGGTGCCGCTAATAGCAGCATAGGCGTGTACACGTGACCCTTCAGGGAGCAAATACCGGCATGCCGGTAATAGGGGGTAATTCCAACCCACGCATACATGCAAATACCGGCATCGCGAAGCCGGTAATGACAGGCTGCACGATGCTGGCAAAAAAGGTATCGCGGACCACCCGCAAACAGCAAGCAAGATACAAGGCAGCTGCCACAGGTGCACACAATCCCCACAGGTGGAGTCACAGGAGGCTGTGCCAGTATAAACTGAGCACACCCACACACCACAACCCCCCCACCCCCCACAGGTGTAGGCAATGTAGAGTTTCCCAGTACAAAAGGAGCACAACTAAACACCACACCCCTTCCTACAACAAAATGCTACCACTAGCATTTGCAATCATGGCGCAGGAGGACATGGCTATACTGATAGAACTACAGCAACAACTGCAACAACAACAACAACTACAGCAGCAAGAACAGGCAGCACAGAGGAGACACAGGAGGAGAAGGAGGGTGAGACAGGCCCAGCCATTACCACCAGCACAGCCACCAGAGCCTCGTAGGCAGCCAGCAATACCTCGCACCGGACCCAGCCATTCAACCTAACCCCTGAGCAGATACACACCCTGTACCGGTTGGACCGTGACACCATCACCACCATAGTGGACATGATACAGAATGACATTGCCAGCCACATACAAATACGCACTGCCATCCCCCCACTACTAAAGGTGGTGTCTGTGCTACACTTCCGGGCCACATGCACGTACCAACACACAGTGGGCCAGCTGCATGGCATTTCACAACCACTATTCTCATGCATGCTGAACCAAGTGCTGGATGCCTTCCTGAAGCACGCAAGCACTCATATATCCCTACCACGGACTGGCCAGGAGATAGCCGAAACCAAAGTAGGCTTCCATGCACTGGCAGGCATGCCCAATTGTGTCGGTGCCATCGACTGAGCCCATGTGGAATTGGTATTCCCCCATGCCATAGAGGCGGTATACCACAATCGCAAGCAATACCACTCCATCAATGTGCAAATGGTATGTGACTCCAGCAAGATCATCACCCATTGCTGCACCCAATATCCCGGATCCACACATGATGCCATGCTACTGCGCAACTGCACGCTTCCCCGTCTCATGGAGCGACATGCTGGACCACATGCCTGGCTGATTGGTGAGTTGCACAACAGGGCCATGGCCATGCTGTGGGGTACTGATGTGTGCAGATGCAGAAGGGGGTGGGCTACTGCACCAGGGTGGGAAAGGGGGGGTAAAAGTTCACATGGGTGGCAACAGCCAGTGAGTGGAGAATGCATGCAGAGCTAAGCACTCCTCACCTGAACCAGCAAAATGGAACAGGGCACATCACTGGGCCACATATCACAAATAATGCATATGGATAACAAGTAAGAGGCACAACCAGGGCACCATGGTGATGACAAGCAATGCATGACTGAATAGGATGGCAACTGTGGCAATGCGGCTAGTGTGACATGCATAGCAATCAATATACAGCATGAATTTGAGACTAAACATTGTCGCACTACAACAGCACATCTGCCTCAGCATGCAGGATTACACCCTGCATCATCTAGTTAACCCCATCCTGTGTACCATACCTCTGTACAGTAAACATTGCATATAGGTGACTATTTTGTACACGTACTGGGACATGTGCATGCCCACACCAAATAGCTGCTGCCATGACCGTGCTCCCTGAAGGTGGCAGTTCAGAGTGACACACACCTATTTGTATCTTCAGGTAATGGAGGATATCCCTTGAGGCCGTGGCTACTTACCCCTGTGCGCAACCCGCAGAACAGCCATGAAGATGAGTACAATCGTGTGCACACTCGTACCCGTCTTGTGATTGAGCAGACCTTTGGCCTGTTGAAGGCGCGGCGCCGCTGCCTAAGCAGGTCTGGTGGAGCACTCCTATATAGGCCCGAGAAGGTGGCAAAGATCACCATGGCCTGTGTCATGCTGCACAACATGTGTGTCCGAAGGAATGTACCACTGCCACCTGACATTGATATGCATGGGACGGGTGAGGATGAAGGGGATGGAGATGGAGGTGAAGGAGCCCCCCTGCCATTACGTGATGCACGGGATGGCCATGCTGTACGCCAAGCACTAATTGACAAATACTTTTGAAATGCAGGGACAATGAAAGTAATGTGTCTGCGACACACTGGCTGAATGTGGACACGCACACTTGTTTTGTTAGAACTGCCCCACTGCACACCATCACACAATAAATGTACATGTACAAAAAGAAGTATCCAAATTGACAAGGGGGTCCTGGGAGTCTCTCTGCCAGACATTAGTCCTGGTTACGAGAGACTTACCCAGAGTCTTTAGCTCACTAGCTTTCACAGAGAAGAAATATCCCAAACATATCAGTCTTTGTCCTGCCCTGGGGCAGTCCAGCACCGAAATGCTAGGCAATTCTCCTCTGAACAAGAGTACCAACAGCATCCCCAGACACGTGTTTCGGTCTGGTTGAACCTCATTAGTAGGGAGGAGCTGTGCCTCTCTAAGAATAGTGAGCAAGGGGTCCACGTCTGGATTCCCCTAGTAACTTAGGGTGAGACCCAAAGTTACTTAGATATGCAAATTGACAAGGGGGGTTCTGGGAGTCTCTCTGCCAGACATTAGTCCTGGTTACGAGAGACTTACCCAGAGCATTTAGCTCACTATCTTTCACAGAGAAGAAATATCTCAAACATATCAGTCTTTGTCCTGCCCTGGGGCAGTCCAGCACCGAAATACTAGGCAATTCTCCTCTGAACAAGAGTACCAACAGCATCCCCAGACACGTGTTTCAGTCTGGTTGAACCTCATCAGTAGGGAGGAGCTGTGCCTCTCTAAGAATAGTGAGCAAGGGGTCCACGTCTGGATTCCCCTAGTAATTTAGGGTGAGACCCAAAGTTACTTAAATATGCAAATTGACAAGGGGGATCTTGGGAGTCTCTCTGCCAGACATTAGTCCTGGTTACGAGAGACTTACCCAGAGTCTTTAGCTCACTAGCTTTCACAGAGAAGAAATATCCCAAACATATCAGTCTTTGTCCTGCCCTGGGGCAGTCCAGCACCGAAATGCTAGGCAATTCTCCTCTGAACAAGAGTACCAACAGCATCCCCAAACACGTGTTTCGGTCTGGTTGAACCTCATCAGTAGGGAGGAGCTGTGCCTCTCTAAGAATAGTGAGCAAGGGGTCCACGTCTGGATTCCCCTAGTAACTTAGGGTGAGACCCAAAGTTACTTAAATATGCAAATTGACAAGGGGGGTCCTGGGAGTCTCTCTGCCAGACATTAGTCCTGGTTACGTGAGACTTACCCAGAGTCTTTAGCTCACTATCTTTCACAGAGAAGAAATATCCCAAACATATCAGTCTTTGTCCTGCCCTGCGGCAGTCCAGCACCGAAATGCAAGGCAATTTTCCTCTGAACAAGAGTACCAACAGCATCCCCAGACACGTGTTTCGGTCTGGTTGAACCTCATCAGTAGGGAGGAGCTGTGCCTCTCTAAGAATAGTGAGCAAGGGGTCCACGTCTGGATTCCCCTAGTAATTTAGGGTGAGACCCAAAGTTACTTAAATATGCAAATTGACAAGGGGGGTCCTAGGAGTCTCTCTGCCAGACATTAGTCATGGTTACGAGAGACTTACCCAGAGTCTTTAGCTCACTATCTTTCACAGAGAAGAAATATCCCAAACATATCAGTCTTTGTCCTGCCCTGTGGCAGTCCAGCACCGAAATGCTAGGCAATTCTCCTCTGAACAAGAGTACCAACAGCATCCCCAGACACGTGTTTCGGTCTGGTTGAACCTCATCAGTAGGGAGGAGCTGTGCCTCTCTAAGAATAGTGAGCAAGGGGTCCACGTCTGGATTCCCCTAGTAACTTAGGGTGAGACCCAAAGTTACTTGAATATGCAAATTGACAAGGGGGGTCCAAAGAAGTATGTCCAGCCAATGATTTGCTTGGACACAACGGTGTATTTTCAACAGACGTGATATTGTGAACATAATCCCCTCACAACCCGCAGTAAACTCCCTCACCCACCCCAAAAACCACAAAAATACCCCAGTAAACTCCCTCACCCACCCCACAAACCCCAAATGTCCCCATATGTCCAACAAACAGTGGTCCCTTCACCAACGTATATTTTCAATATGTCATTGCCTGTCCTGTTATTTCTTGGCAATTTTTGGATCTGGGGGTGCCATGGTCAAGCGCTGTGCACTCCTCCGCATCAAATGCACAGGGCTCGATTGGGCCGAGGTGGAAGGGGTTGTTGCAGTCGAGGTGTCGATGGTCAGTCCCATGGCTGCCCCAAGGTGTGGGCACTGCATTTGTGGCAGATTCGCAAGCAGGGCCTATGTAAGTGACCCCATACACTCCCTAAAGGCACATGTCAATGCCTCCACAGCAGCAGTATTGGCTGTGATGGCCGTGGCAATGTCCCTCATGGCGTCATTCTCAGTGGTTACTTGTTGTTGCATGAGTTCCAGCATGGACTCCTGTCAGGCCTCAACCCTTGCCAGGTGAGCCTCGAAAGAGTCGTTGCTGCAGGAGTACTGGTGGCTGGGGTGGTGGTAGACAGGGTGGTGGCTGGCAGGGTGGTGGATGGCACCTGCGTGGGGCCCACATCCAGGGCACTCTCCTCCTCAAAGATGCCAATGTCAGAGTCTCCAAGGTACGAGTCATGGAGGCATGTATCGTCCATGCACTCAGACTCTGTAGGGGGGGCGGCTGGTAATGGGGTTTGAGGTGGGTGTGCCGGACATGATGTCACCCTCATTATCCACCTCTGTAGACACAACGTCCGCGGTGGCTGGCGGAGCATCAATGGAAACGCCTCCCACTGTTGTGGGTGGCTGCTGCTGTTCTGTGGCTGCAGGTGTCCCCTGCAGGGTTACTGCCTTGCGTGGCACACTGCCTGTTGCTCTAGGCAGTTTCTTGGGCTGGGGGGTGGCAGTGGCCCTGGTCCCTTGGCGTGCAGTGGATGAACTTGCATCCCTGTCCTGCATTCCATCTTCCTCATCGGTGCCTGGGGGATAGAAGAGATGCAGGTCATCAGTGATGGTGTCAAATGGCAGCTATGATGTATTGCGGTGTGATATGTTCATACATTCAGGCATCATTTAATTTCTGGGGTGTGGCATTTGGTGTTCTGAGGGGGCATGTGGGCAATCAATGCATGGCTGGTGACGTGGCATTGGTTTGGTGTCTGTGTGGTGAGTTCCATGGGCATGGATGGGTCATATTGCACCTCTGTTGGGATTGGGATTGGCACTCAGCATGCGTGTGGTGCAGGGTGTGGCACACATTCTTGAATGGATATGTTGATGTAGCCTTGGGACATGCATTGCCTTGCCTAGTCTCACTTCCACATCACTTGTGCCTCAGCATGGTTTAGTATACATGGATGTGATGGTTCACTCAGCTTCCTCTGTGGATGATGCGGCGCCAACCTCCTGGTCTCCAATTCCCTCGATTAATTCAGGGTCTATGAAGGGACTTGCGGTCTCCTCCCATGCCGTCAACTTCACAGGGGAGTGTGGGCCCCCGCCTGTCGCCATTGCGGCCCTCCTGTTGTCCGCCAGGATCTTCCTCACCCTTAGCCAGAGGTTGTCCCACTGCTTCCGGCAGTCACGCACACTCGTTGGGGTGCTCCCCACTGCCAACACCCTCTGTGCGACCTCCGGCTAGACTTCTTTTTTATTTGTTTGGGCCGCATGCTTCAGGTCAGTGCTCCTGATCGTATCTGCATGCTGTGCAAGTTTGTTAGCAAGCATGCTTAGTTCTACATCTGAAAAACGCTGCTTTCTCTTCCTTGGGGTCGACTTCTTGGTAGCCTTAGACATCCTGCTTCTGTTGTGGCACACAACAACACGAAGTAAGTGGTGGTTGTGGAGGATGGCAATGGATTGTGTTTTTAAAGATGGCCGCCAGCCCATTTCCCGTTCCTGCGCGATGATGTAATTTCCGGGTCCGTTTTTTGCGAACACGGTAATACTGTGCCTGTATTACCATGCCGGTATTTAGGGGTTGTTATGAGGCGGTTACGCAATGGGTGGGCCCTGCAATGCCGGTATAGGGGGGTTGGTGGCCCTTTACCGGCGGTATTGCCACTACCGGCATGGGGGTGCTCGCGCACTCGTAATCACCCACTGTTAGCTGGTTCATACAAGCACGGACTCGTATGTTCCGGCATGTTGGTAATGAACCCGCTTTTACCGGGCAACTCGTAATGAGGGCCTATGGGTTACTATGATTCCTGTTTATACTTACAGTCCACTGTAAAATAAGATTGGAATGTCAGGGTTCTAGGCATCAGATTGGGTCTACCAGCAGCAAGGCACCTCTGGCAGGATGGTCAGCTGGGTGGTTCTGGTCAATTGAGCGGCACTTCAGACTGGATTTGGATTGGATTGGCCTTCTGGCCACTGGACATAGTAGATTAGCGGGATTGCGAGTTTCAGCAATCAAGCCTTAATGGTAGCAAGCCAGACTGGATCAGAATTTATTTCCCTGAAGTTTGGGATGGTTGGATTTGGACCTAGCTGAAAAGAGTTCAGCAAATGCTGAGGCGTGGCTTTGGCAAATAAGTCTGGAATCAGATGCAAAATGAAGAAGTCAGGAAAAAAGCACTGCACGGAAATCAGGATGTGGTCAGGAAGCAGTATGTCTCTATGTGTGGTGAAGTTCCTATATTTATCCTGCCAAGTGACATCACAAAGTTTATGATAGGGGCAGAATTTCAAACCACACCCCTACTGCTGTGAGTGGTCAAAGGCACTTGCCTTGTTCTGGTTGGAAGTCAGAAAAGAGCTGTCATTTTTATGATGGGATTTAGGAACTCCCACATTGCTTTAAACCACAATTTAACTTTTTCACAAATGAACATTTCTATAATTATGCCCTCCACTAAAATCAGACACATACATTATATGTTTGTTGAGCTATCCTTATGTCGTATTCCCATCTCTATGAATGCTGCCTTTGTCATTCTGTGGAATTTTATCAATTTTAATTATAACAGTTTGGCCTAACCATTTCTAATTCAGTACATATCTGGGTGATTATCACTAGATCATGGATATACAATATTAGACTTGCAGCATTAATAGTTTTGCTACAATTAGGGTTTTCATGTAACTTTGGTCCTTATGTAGTACAGGGTTCACTAATGTCTTCAAAGCAAGGGCATAACATTAGATTTACAACTACCAATTATTAGATTTGTCCTCCTTCATGGGGCAAAGTTAAAGGTTTTCAAAACTTACTCACAAATAGGCATTTTAAACAAAATATCTTTTCAGCTTTTTTTTTACTTGTTCAACTGGCAACAGCTGTCACATTCCTGTGATCAGGGTGGGGTGTAGAGGGAGGTTTCCTGCCATTGTCCTTGGCTGAGCCAGATACGAAAGTCTGATAAGTTCATTGTTGTCAACATGTGAGATCCTCCTGCATCAATTAAGCCTTCCTGTAGCAGCCTAGTGTCAACATGAAATGTCATCTTTCCCAGGCTGGGCATTGTCCAATCAGAATGAACCACTTAACTCCAAACTGGGTTACTTTAAGATTCCCTAAAATCTTTAATTTAAAAGATATAAAATGAACAGAGTTTATATGGGATGTTGACAATTAAAGGAATTAAGCCCTTCACAAAAATGTCATCATGGAAAAAGCACATTTAAACTGAGTCTTTTACATCAGAGTTTCCTTTGCAGCATACACATCTACTCAGCACCATTTCTGTCCTTGAATGCTGGAAATTGTCTGTAGTCTGGAAATAAGTATTCAGCCTTTGCTTGGAGTTTTCTCTGCAAAGCTGAAATTATTTTATCTTGCCCATTTTAATCACGCTTTTCCTGTGGAACTGAAAGAAACTGTTGCTGGACTGGTTTTTCATGAAATACCTTTCTTAGCTGCTGTCAGTCAGTGAGGCCCAGTTTCTCTGACCACACTGGATGATCTGTGTTTTCAGCACACTTTTAATTTCAATGGTTCATTTGGAACATATCTGAATTTAGCACCAAAACAGCACTTTGAAGGTTGCAATTGGTTGGGGAAGCTGCATTTTAAAAGACATTTTCGGTTTTTAACCCTCTTATGTGGCTTTGCTTCATGTTACATGTAACAGCACCCACTGGCATTCTCCTGCAGTGAGTTCTGTTTTTTACCCCAACTTTGACTGTGTGTGGCAGGGGTGTGCAGGGGTGTGCAGCACACTGGTTAGCGCATCAATTTTTGGCTGATTCTTTCTCCATTGGCAAAGGGGTGCAGTGGGGCGCATCGGCATGGATTAAAATATCCCACACTCCTCTTCTATTCTTTTTCATTCTAGCCTTTCCTGCTCATCAATCGCTCTCTGTCTGTCATAACATTTTCTTTGCTCTTCTGCTCTCTCTTCTTTTCTTGACTGCTCCTCTTGGTATAACTGCTCTTGCCTTTGCCTATCCTTCCTTTTCGCTCCTTCGTCTTTCAATTGTTCCTCTCTTTCTTTATCTTTTTTATCTTGCTTGTTTTGATCATTCCTTAGTCTTACATCCTCAATGCCTTTACCATTGAGTTTGAGCAAAATCTGACCTCCCATCCATTCGTTCTGTAAGAGCGCTATCTCATCAGCTTTGTCTCTTTCTCCTTTCCACTTGCTCGATCACTTCTCTCTTTATCACGTCTCTCCCTATCCCTCGGGAGCTTAGAGATTGCATCGCTCTCCATACTTTTCTCTCGACCTTCGTCACTACTTTGCTTAGGTGACTCATATACCGGGTTGCTATACCCCATTGCAGCCTTAAGCTCCCTCAGTGGGTATAACCCATCGTCTTTCTTGCTCTCTTCTTCTATTTAAGCTGGGGTGGGGGAGCAGAAGGCCTCTCACCCCCCTCTTTGCATATATTAACTATACAATCTACAGGAGGCGGTTCATCTCGCTCCTCCTGGTACATCTTCCAAAGCTCTAAGCTCGCTAGTCGCTTCTCTATCTTTTTTCCCGTGTATGCAGCATGCAAATATGTCGTCATATGCTGCAGGACTACCTTCGATAGTGACCATCCATGCGACCACGGCATAAAAACATTATCGGAAGTTCCTTTAACCTATTCTGCACTGTACTGTCTAAGCTTGGGTGCAGGTTTCAGCAACTACTTGCAGAGATGCACAAGTGGAGTAAAAACCTCCATTCCCAACTTGTCAACTCTTAACCTGTTTGACACTCGCTTGCTTTAATAACAGATTTAAAAAGTATGTTTCAGAAATATAACACAGTATGAGCGTGCACCAATCATTGCAAACTCCAATCCCGTTAATCACAATTTTTACTTTAATCTTGCTAAGAAACAACCATCAAATTCAATTTAAAACAATCAATTATTATTATCTGTTTATGACATCATCATTTTTAAAACCACATAAAACAAAACAGACAAACTCGACCGGTCACATAATTCTTCCACGTTTAAGACTTGTCTTGCCCTCTAAAATACTTCACACGAAGCATAAATTAACCTCTTTAGATTTGCCTTGAATCAAATACGTTTTCTACATCAACCACCACGGGACTCTAGGTTTAAATTTCTTCTGTTACGTTTGTATAAAACGCAAGCCAGGTTGTATTCTCTTATCGTGGCCTCTCTCACGATTTTCTATTGCTTGGCCCCATTCAAGTGAATATCTCATTCCCTATATGTACATATTACACTCCTACTCTCAAGTAATGTTTTATCCTACCACCCTCTGTTATTCACTTTGTTTCTTCACTCATCACCCAAACGTTTTGCCAACTCACTCAGTTTTTGCTCAGCACTATCATTTTCATCTTCTGATTAACTGGATCGTCCGCCTTTTTTACCGCCTCTTCCGATCGATCCGCTTCTCATAGATGTGGGAGGGGATTCTATGGAAAATAGGAGACCCGTCACACCCAACTTGCAAGACTTTTTCAAATTACACTAACCACTATCTACAGGGAGCTTCCTGTCCTTTGAGCTGAATAGCAAAGGTCATCCGATATTTCCGGGACTCAAAAATTCACTCATGTCAATGGCTCTGAACCATCCTCACAGCTACCAAGTGAACTGGATATCCCAGCCCCTTTGATGAGTAGCAATTACCCTGGAGATGAATGCAGACTTTATTCATACATGAGAAATAGAGACGACTCAGGTAGTTGGCAAAAGGAAGACTGTTTCAATATCAATTATCTAAAACAGGGAGCATAACGAACACTAACAAACACGCTCGATCCTGTTGCTCAAACATTCTTAGTAAAAACTGAGATCTTATACGTAAAATTCGTCATCAAGGACATCTAACCTAAGTGTTACTAACATGATCCTATGTGGCAAACTACAAAAACCTATGCAAATGGGTCATTGGTTCTGAGTGAGCATCTAAGTATACGATCCATACTTGTCTAAAAAAGTGTGAATATGTGATTGGTTGCTTAACATCAGGTGGGGCAACTAAGCCCTCCCCTAAACATGACCACTATGAACATCACTATATACACAACGTCCCATTGGTTTAGACAGCTATAGGACCCCTAAATATACAGTCCTTTACAATTGGTTGTCATTCTAACTTCCACCAGTACTTTTCCATCTACATCTAGCAGCCTGCAGGCTGGTCATCCAGGTGCTTGAGAGCTCACCTTAACCATTGCTTCCCACCAATTAGCATATCAATCCATCATCACCTCAGTGGTCTACTGTCAATTAGGCTTTGAAGCTCATCCTTGAGAGTGTTCTTAGCTCTGAGAAATTTAGGGAGTGAAAAGCAAGGCCTGCCCTCCTGCATAGGTGTGAACACCTCGTTCGTCCAACTTCATGCTTCCATGTGACTGGAGACCATGGAATCAAGCATTTTCGTGCATTAATATATTTTTTAATAAACCTCTGATGTCTTCTTTGTTATGTTCATGCCTTCCGAACAGGAGATTTGTTCTTTCACACAATTTGTATCCAGTGTCGTTTTACTCCAATTTGCTAAGACCCTGGCTTCTTGGCTCGTCCAGCCTCGTCTGCAGAGATTTGCTTTGTAATTCAATTTGATTTTTAACTGCGACACACAAGAAATTAGGCTTTCTTGCTACTGTCCAGCAATGCTATAATGCGTAGTGGAAATATCCATCCTTTACTTGTCATTAGGCATATGTGGGAACCTTGCCTCCAGGAGTCACTTTGCTGTCAGTATTTTCACTGGTACTGCACAGAATCCATACTCTGCCCTTTGTCGGTTCAACTGTTCTGTGTATGTCACATACTCTGGTTTCCAGCATACAAGTAAAAGGGGCGGAAAGGTTGAGGTGGGGGTACTTGGCTCCTCCTCTACAAGGACAAGGTGAATATTGGAAACGATTACATGAGTCCAATAAAGCAGGTAATTGGGAAGAAACGTGAGTGGTGATAAGATGAAGATTAAAGTCCCCCAGAAGAAATTGAGCCAAAGGAAGAGGCAGCAAGACTGAAAGTAATGTGTCAACATGTGTACAAAAGGATTAGACAGTGCCAGGAGGCGATTCATAAATTAGATATTATATGGTTTAGAAAAGGAGTGAAAATGGTATTCAGAGGAGAACTGTGGTAAAGAACCAGGAAAAGGAACAGCAGTAAAAGATGCAATAGAAAGTATTCCAGACATCAATCTCCTGCCAGTATAAACTACATGTGATAAAGCTGCTCCACCAGTGACAGTACAACCCAGTAGCGCTCTCCAGAATGTTCCCTGCGGTGGACCCCCACAGCTGGCACAGATATGGAGCAAGAGCAGATTATTGGCTTGTGTGGTGGGCATGCCCTAGTGTGCAAGTATACTGGATAGAGGTGCTGGGTTGGATCAAGGACGCAGGGGGTAGTAGATATACAATGGACCCTCTCCTAGTTCTGTTTGGCCTTGAGGAAAAGGATGAACAATGAGTTGCGTTGCTGCCCCTGGTGAATTTGCTATTAATGACTTGCAGGCCTGCCGCGCTAGATACTGGAAACATTGGCTCCTCACCTCCATGCAAGAGTGGTCCACAACAGCCAAGGACATATATCTAATGGAAAAAACATTTGCAGCAATCCATGGAAATAGCGCCCTGGTTGAGTTGGAATGGGCGCAATTCCATGACAACTTCTGAGATACGTGAAAGAGACAGAGGGAGGAATGAGCCCCTCGACTCGGCCCCACACCAAACAGTACACAAGGAGATGTGCCGTATACTTGCACACTAGGGCATGCCCACCACACAAGATGTGCCGCATGAAGAGAGGGGATGTTTATGACAATGATAACCTATCAGGCTAGGGCCATACATGGAGGATTACGGTATGAGCCCAGCTCAGTCCAACACAAGTTTTACGTGCGAAGGGGAGGGCGTAGGGGGAATTACAAAAATAAAAGTATTCCGGTCCCAACCTCACCTTCCAAATTAATGAGGGGGGTGAGAGAAACAAGGGCGTCTGATTCAAATGAACGAAAGTGTCAGGAATGGAATGCGTTTTATTGCAAATAGAACACGCATCATGGATACCTATCGAGATAGGAGGAGGACTGCAATTGTAAGTGATCGGAATTATGTTGTTAGGATTCCGGTAACAATGGAAGTTGTACAGAAAAGAGTGAGACGACCAGTAAGTGAACTGGTATCAATGCAGGCATAGTCAAGAATACAAAAACAGCAACAGAAAGGAAAAACCGATATGAAGGTGAAGTATTGACTCCGAAGTATGTTGAACTGTGGGGCATAGCATTTTCAGGTAGGCAGCCATGTCTTGAAAAAGGAGAACTGATGTGAGCTTTTGTAACCTATCATGGTCAGGATGGGGGTGCATCCTCAGATGACCAGTATTGCCACCTGGTATCAGTGAATGCCTGATACACCTGGTAAGGTCACCAAATATTTTTGCTGTTTTTAAATATATTCTTAGAGCATGGCTAAAAAGGTCTGCATGCCCAGGTGCCGCTTAATCAGGATATGCTTCTTCACACTTCAGATAAATTCACTATATGTATAGATAAATGATTATGTTGTGATATGTATTTTTTATGTATTTTTTATGTCTTATGCATTTTCATTTGTATTCTGGTCACAAGTCTAATTGATGCCATCTTATATGAAGTGCAGCCTTAAATGTCCCACTGATACTATTCAAAACAGTTATGTATGTTTAAAGGTACCATGTGTGCAGTCTCGTGTGTTATTGATTGCACAATGTGCCAAACTCATCCTCAAATGAACCATAAACGCCACCTAGTTTCTTATATTCATGGTATATTCAACATGTGGAATGTTCCACCTCAAATGCCCCAGAAAAGACAAAGAAAGCATCATTGTAAAGGTGTATCGCCATATTTAATGCTCAACCTCAAGCCCAGTTGCTTCCATTATATGCCAAATGCAGCCTCAAATGCAAACAAAATGCCACTTAGTTCCTCATATGCATGGCATTTTTAACATCAGGGGTATGTAACCTGTGTTTAATCAGATGCTGTGGCACTGGCTCCCATGTTCTCTCATAAATAATTATGGTGCATAGGGTCGATGGTAGGTGTAATCCAAAATATCAGGAGAGGCGCAGGTGCCGACCATTGAAGTAGGTAATGTGCGGCCTCATATTTCTATTTGCTGGTATTAAATGCAAAGCATGGCCTCAAATGCCCCGGAAATGTCAGTTTATGAGAGAGGGATGGAGGAAGAGGCAGGCAATAGAGGAAGGAAATAAAAAAGGAGGTTTCTGGTAGAGAAATAACTTAGAGAAACATACTTTATGGGACAAGAATAAAGATGCTAAATGGATAGATGAAGTGTGTGTGGGTATATTGATGATACCATTTAGTTTTTTCAAATAAATCATTACTTATATAGCACTTCCACCAAAGCAATTCATATAAAACACTCTTATAAATATTATCTGGCACGCAAAATGAATGCTTATCTGTCGATCTCAGAATGGTGTAAGGTTGAGTAGACCTTGCTAGGATTTTAACCTGTGACATTCAGATTCCAAATAGACCCCAGCAATGAGCACATAATCCTCTGAGATATCTTACTACAGTATTTGGTAACACATTTGCTCTAGGGTCTACACGTCAACATAACTCTTCCGATTAAAATGTTTAGAAACAAAAGGCATATGTCATGGCCCACTACTAAAATGAGATGACAGCTGTGCTATATTTTGTTTTTAAACAAACTAACTTGAGAGGACAGGAGAGGGTGGTGGGTAGATATCCTTATAAATGTGTCTTTTTAACTGTGAAATTGATTAATTATTTGTGAGACAGCATGCTGCATCACAAATAGATAGCTCAGTGAGTCAAAAGCTGAACTCTGACATGTGCCAGCCTGCATTTTCCAAGTTCACATTTCATCAGGACTGAATCAGCCCTTCATTCTTCTGAAGTTGATCAATTCATTTCTATTGCATTCTGTAGTAATAACACCTATTTAATAGGGCTTAGAAGCAAAAGGAGTCAGGAGACAGATCCATAAAATACATAAAGAAATGGTACCGGGTGCATGAAAATCTAGGTCACAGTTACATCAAAATGTGGAGTAATTTTAAACAAAATGTAAGGCCTCAACTACATAAAACAGTCAAGTTGACCTTTAGTATGGTGCTCTGGGTCTGGGGCATCCAGTCTGCCTGGCTTACGTAGGCAAATATGGCTCTCCAGCTGCATCTTTCCAAATACATTATAAAGAAAGCCAAAACTTCACAGGATGGTGTTCAAAAATCAGGTAGGCTCAAAGAACCTCCTTTACTTTTGTTTTCACACTGCCTCTGCATTCATTCACCAGGGGTCGTAGTGGCAGTGCCAGAGGTCACAGGGGAGTCACCAGGGGTTGCAGCTGTTTACCCTGGAGACCTCCAAATGGCAACAATGATCCTCAAACTCTCACTGATTCACCAATCCTGATCCATCCCTACATACTTGTGCAATGATCCATTCATCCAGCACTGCTGGTGAATGTATCTGTCCATACATCTTTACACTAGTGTAAGCCCTTACATGTTCATTCTTTAATACATCTTTAAAATCTTCCATTCACCTCACTAGCATCATACCTTTACACATTCACCTATCCTCAAAATCATTCATTAACACGTCCACCATTGACTCTCATTCCTTCATCAATGCTCAAATGCCTATTCGTTCATCATTCCCTCCTGTGCCCACTCTCCCCAGTCTCTGGCTGCCTTCCCCTCAACATATCCCCCATCTGCCTAAAGCTTATGTGTGATTAAAGAAGCCTAAAACTGCCAAAACGTTCGGTTTTGCTATTTTTTTGTTATTTTAGATTTGTCACTGCCTCTGTGCTAACTGTTCTGTTAGTGCAAGTCACATTGCTGTTTTTTTTTCTTCTTAATCAGCATATCCTATTCGGAATGCGCGGGAAAAAGCGGACTGAGAGAGTGCAGGTACAGTCGGGCTCTTTTCTGGGGTCATTGCTCATTCATTATCATAGGCTTAATGGGTAAACAGACGTATAGTATTGTATGCGGTCGTTCTGTGATCGAGGGAAACCATTGGGGAATATGTACATTTCAGGTTCGAAACACAGAAAACGATCAACGGTTTGTTCGAGAACTCTGCCGTGAACAACAACAGCAACAGCAAGACTTAGACATCGGAGCACAGCGTTATTGATTCTGTCCTTTCTTTCATAAAGAACATTGAAAATGTGAAGAAAGAAAAATGCCATACAGTGGCCATCGGCCTCCTGCCTGCAGGTTCATTGAAGCAAACACGATTCTGCAAAGCGGCGTGGCTGTTAACAGATGCACAGATGCACAGATGCAGTGCAGGCAGGTGGGCCTAGAAGGAAGTCTTCCAGGTACAGCACCGCAGGCCGATGAAACAAGGGCTCGTGCCCGCGGTAAAGCCAGTAATTGAATTCAAGCTTTCAACGGTTGATGTATTATTTACACATTCGTTTACGCATTAGTTTTAAAACTCATCCCAAAGTGTTAGTAGAGAAGCATGCTGGAAAGCGTGCTCATGGAGCAAGACAGTGTCATACAATTTACTAATTAAAGTCATACACATGTTTTTTATAGCGATGTTTATAACATCAACAAGTGAATATTGTCCAATTTTCAGATTGTTTTTTTTTTGTTCAGAGGCCCTGTGTTTGCTGGGTAAATACACTCTATGGTTTGAAATTCATGAACACACCCCTTTCAAGAAGGATGTAGACAGGAATTTCCATCCTGCTCCCTCCCCCCTACACTGCACCCCCTGTCGTTTTTAGTTTCGTCACATTTGGTGGCCCTACTCCCACCTACATGAAAAGTAGCTTTGAGAAGCAGGTATCTAGTTGGCATGGCAACTTGCCACTTGGTCCAGTCACTGTAATGTAGTGCCCCTTTAAGAGGGGCGTGGTGTGTCCTGAGGAGACACAGATCATCACTGCGTCACTATGTTAATAAAAGGGGCCACTGCAGGCACGTGCGGCACTGCAGTGGAGACCCACTTAATGGCAACTCCTGGCTCCTGTGTCTTTTGTGAGTGCGTGTGACCACGGACCTGTATTCGGCCTGGGCCTGTCTGAACACAGTGCCCAGGTGGTGTGTGCTGGGTACCCCAGTGTGCTACAGACAGTGGGTGATCCCGCTGTCAGAGGGTGCCCCCTCCGCTGCTACTCACTGCATGTCCACAGTGCACCCAGGTTATCCTGAGACCCTGCATCCTGTTCCAGTGCCTTGAAGCACTGCATGTATACTGCCTGGGTGCCCCAGAGCACCTCTGAACATTGGAGACGAGACGGGCACAGCCCTGGGCCCCTGTGCTATCACTTGGTACGGGCTGGCAAGGGGCTGGTGACCTAGCGTGGAGGAGAGCGCAGAGCCGGCAGCAAGGACGGGCAATCCCCTCTGCTGGTCGGGCGCAGGCTGCACGGGGGCCGTTAGTCGGCCGCGAGATCCAGGAGGCCAGTGGACGGTGAGCGTCATCCGCCGCAGTTGGAGTGGGCAGGGCCTGAATGTTGCCGAGCCTGTGGCAGAGACACGGAGTGCAGGACTCTGCCAGCAACCTCCTGTGGTCCCCGGAGATAGGGACTGAGGAGCAGGGAGGCGCCCCCCGCGCGCTGCAGAAAGCCCCCAGAAATCACTACCTGCAAGGAAGGAGCAGGTCCATGTGTGTGGAGCCACAGAGCTCTGTTGGCCTCACATACCGGTAAGGTGGAGAAAGTCAGCCCCCAACTGGAGCCGAGTGCTCCCGGCCTGCTGAGAAATTGCAGGTGAGGCCACGGGGCCTAGCTCCCCCCCATAACTGCACAACAAACGGGGGAGGGTAAAGAACATACAAACAGAGATGATCCCCAGGCACGTTCTCCTCAGCCCACCAGAACGTGGGCATCTCTATCCCAGCGCACCTGGAACATTGTCCAGCCCACCAGAGAGGGGCAACACCCTTCCAGCCCACCAAATATTTGCACCACCAACAAGAACCGCACTGGAACAGCAAAGAGGGGAACACACAGGCTGTTCCACAAGGACAAAACATGCGACAAACCCAAACAACCGTAAGGATAGCGGCTCCGCCAGGAGTGCTCGTTCCCCATTGCGCCAGTGTGGTGACCCGATTCAGAACCCATAATGAGTGGGGAGAATGAAGACGCCCAGGGGACATACAGACAAAATGGGCAGCTTGCCCCTTTACAGATTTATTATTTGGTGGGAGCACCTGCCAGCTTGGGTAATAGCTGGGTGGCATGGGTCGAGAATCTGGAGTTATATTTTGAGGCTGTAGAGGTAATGGACAAAGCAAAATGACCTACCCTCCTATATTAGGCCAGCCCCGCAGTCCAGAGACTGTTTAAAACATTGCGGCCCACGGATCAATCGTATGTAGCAGCAATTGAAGCCCTGAATGGATACTTCATGCCCATGGTAAACAGGGACATTGAGAGGTTCAGAATGTGCAGCATGAGACATGAAGAAGGGGAGATCCTGGACGCTTTCCATGGGAGGCTTTGGGGAAATTGCACTGTCTTGTGCCCTAGGAAACTTGGAGGTGAGAGCACAAATAATATATGGGTGCAGCTCCACCAAGCTGTGGAGGCAAGTCCTCAGGGAACCAGGGCTGAGCCTATACAGGATCTTGGAGTTAGGCCAGGCCCAAGAGCTGGCAGAGGTGCACGCCTCAGTCATGGACAGCTCAAGGCAGTTCATCAAGCTTGAGGACCCCTTACAGCAAGAGAAGCTGGAGGAGGCGTGCGCTGGAGGCAGATGGCAAGGCGGCAGAACCACAAGAGGGGAATGGCCGCGGAAGGAGACAGGCAACATGTGCCCCTAGTGCGGATGGGACCTGCCGCACGCCAATGAGTGTCCCTCACACATGCAGAAGGTGCGGGAAAGATGGATACTTCGCAAGCGTGTGCCTCGCACCAGCACCCGCCAGTTCACTGAAGTCGGCACCCAAGGAGGAAGGAGGACAAAGACAAACGTTGGGAAGGAAGTCACCCAAGGACGAATTGGTCCATGTAGCTGCAAACCAGGAGCATCAGTACATGCTTGAGGCGGAAAAAGAGGATGTGTTCCTCCTATCATGGGGCGGCAACCACAGTAGCGACAGCCTTGGCGAAGGAGGTCTGCTGGGAAAGGACCTGCACCGTCCGGACATTTTGCCTCTGGGATACAATGAGCAGCTGCCAGGAAGGAGCCACGTGTGGGAGGGGTGCCAAGATGGTTATTATGAGTTACTGTTAATCACAAATGGTGTGGACTGGACGACACCAAACATGTTGGCGGTTGGCAAGCCTGTGTGAAATGTTAATGTTGTTTGTTTTGTTATAATAAAGGAAGGATGTAATGTAGTGCCCCTTTAAGAGGGGCGTGGTGCGTCCTGTGGAGACACAGATCATCACTGCATAACTATGTTAATAAAAGGGGTCACTGCACGCACGTGCGGCACTTCAGTGGAGACCCAGTCAATGGCAACTCCTGGCTCATGTGTCTTTTATGAGTGCGTGTGACCACGGACCTGTATTCGGCCTGGGCCTGTGTGACCACAGTGCCCAGGCGATGTGTGCTGGGTGCCCCTAGTGTGCTACAGACAGCGGGTGATCCGGCTGTCAGAGGGTGCCCCCTCCTCTGCTACTCACTGCCTGTCCAGAGTGCACCCAGGTGATCCTGGGACCCTGTATCCTGTTCCAGTACCTCGGAGCACTGCATGTATCCTGCTCCGGTGCCCCGGAGCACCTCTTAACAGTCACCAAGAACCCGAGTCAGCAAAAGCAAACAGGATAGATGCGTAAATCGGGGGAGGCAGGCCCTTCTTAAGGGTCTGTTCAGTGATGGCTTTCCCACCTATCACACTTGCAGGTCAGGCCCTGTGTCTGATCTCTCCCTGCCCACCACCGAGCTAAATTCCTTTTTCTTTATACTGACTTACCTCTGCTTTCTTGCCTCTCCCTTTGTTTCTCCCCCAACAGCGCCCCCTCCTTACAGTGCCCCCTTCATTGCCGCTCACCATCCAGCTCTTACGGGAAAGGTAAAGGTTAATGTCTAGCACGCCATGTAGCCACGGAGGGAGATGAGTGAGGAAGGACGAACGTGTATGAGAGTGGATGGTGCTGGGAGAGGAGTAGGATTTTTGCGATTTGCATGGAAGGACGGCATGCTGTGGGCCAGTCTCACGGCATGTGGGTAAGCATAGATTGTGAGCTTGGATGGTGAGGTATGCTCTACAGGCAAGCTACAGAGTACAAAAGCATATTTCAAACTTTTCATCATTTTAGGCCACACCGCGCAGGTTACACATTATACATCTGTGGAGATAACCAGGGATGTCATTTGGGGGTTGCCACGGTTGGCAGCTGCGACTTGCAACCCCTGGAGACTCCCTTGTGACCCCAATAATTTAAAACAATAGAAAACAATGACAAAAAAAAAACAGAAGCTCCTGGTGTAGTGGTGCCCCTGCTGTGTGGGGGCCCGTCACACCAGGTCTGGCTGTTCCCTGGCCCTGTCCTCACCCATCAGGGTGCAGGCTGGACTGGGAGGCGCTCAGCAAGGGTTGGCATTGGAGCTGACCGTAACATGTGGCACATTGCACATGCCATGTTCAGTTCCAACCCCTTTTCCATCCGGTTCCTCGCAGCTCACAAACAGAAACGAGGAAGCTCTCTCAGCTTTATGGTTTCTGTTTTTGAGCAGCTCAGAGGAGCCAAAGATGGTCTGAAAGGACAGACCAAAGCTACAAGAAAAAGGTAAGAAGGCTTTTTAAAAAAAAATGTGTGACATGGTGTCAGATATATGTATATGAATGGTGGGTGAATGAGAAGTAATGTGATGTGATGTGTGGGTGGGCGTGAGCCTGTGTAGAGAATGCAATGAGTGGATGTAAGAGAAGGTGTGAGTGAGTGACTGGTGGGGGAATGAGTATGGATGTGATGGTGGGTTTTTGAATGTTCTGGGTGTGTGGGTGTTTGCCTGTGTAGAGAATGCAATGGGTGGAGGTAAGACAATGTTTATGATTGAGTGACTGGTAGGTGAATGAGTATGAATGTGATGGTGTGTTTTTGAATGTTGCGGTATGTGTTTGCCTGTGTAGAGAATGCAACTAGTGGATATAAGAGAATGTGTGAGTGACTGGTGGGTGAATGAGTACGAATGTGATGGTGTGTTTTTTTAATGTTTTGGGTGGGTGTGTGTCTGTGTAGGGAATACAATGGGTGGATGTTAGAGAAGGTGTGAGTGAGTGAATGGTGGGTGAATGAGTATGCATGTGGTAGTGTGTGTTTGAATATTGTGGGTGGTTGGGTGTGTGCCTGTGTGGTGAATGCACTGTGAATTAACGTGAGAGGGGAGGGGAGAGGGGATGTATGGGTGAATGACGGGCGGTTGAAAGGTGATGCATGTGTGCATGCGTGTGTAAGGCCCTGGGAGACTGGGGATCACCAGATAATTTTTGACAATCCTTTATTGACTTTGCATTTTTTAATGGTATTTTCGGGCAAAGCCAGGTTCATGCGTGTCTTTACCTGGCTAGACTGGCGTTTTGGTGCAGTCAGTCTAGCCATTGCTTATTGTGACATGCCATTAACTTCTAAGTATCTTTAAAAAAGCAAGCATGATAAGTAGTGTTACCTCGCTAGACTGATGTTTTGATGTAGCGGCCTGTGTATGTTTTACTGTGCAGGACTCTGCCAGCAACCTCCTGTGGTCCCCGGAGATAGAGACGGAGTAGCGGGGAGGCACCCACCACCCCACCGCAGAAAGCCCTCAGAAGTCGGTACCTGCAACGAAGCTCTGTTGGCCCCACATACCGGTAAGGTGGAGAAAGTCAGCCCCCAACTGGAGCCGCATGCTCTCAGCCTGCTGAGAAAGTGCAAGTGAGGCCACAGGGCCTATCTCCCCCCCCTTTAACTGCACAACAAAAGGGGGAGGGGAAAGAACATACAAACAGAGACGATCCCCAGGCACATTCTCAGCCCACCAGAACGTGGGCGTCTCCATCCCAGCGCACCTGGAACATTGTCCAGCCCACCAAATATTTACCCCACCAACAAGAACCATACAAGGGGTGACAAAGGCATGCTCTTCCTGCAATCGGGCACTGGAACAGCAAAGAGGGAACACACAGGCTGTTCCACAAGGACACCACAGGCGACAAACCCAAACAACCGTAACGGTAGCGGCTCCACCAGGAGTGCTCGTGCGCCCTTGCGCCAGTGTGGTGACCCGCATCAGGACCCATAATGAGTGTGGAGGATGATGACTCCCAAGGGCTATACAGACAAAATGCGCAACTTGCCCCTTTACGGATTGTTGACATGGTGGGAGCACCTGCCAGCTTGGCTCCTCGCTGGGTGGTGTGGGTTGAGAATCTGCAGTTATATTTTGAGGCTGTAGAGGTAAAGGTAGTCTAGTTCTTATGGGTCTAGACTGGCTTACATTGGAACCAGTTTGGAAAGGGTTTTCATACGGTGCCATGTCACTTTTAATGACCAAACCAACAGGAGTATGTTCTTACCTGGGAGTACTGGCATATATTGGCAGAGCCAATTTTGTGCCCAGTGCCAGTAATGATACCATAAGAAAACATCTTAAAGGGAACTTGAGTATGGTCTTATATTGGAATGCTAGTATATGTTGGTGGAGCCTTCATGGAAATGTATGGGCACGGCCAGCATGAAACTGTTTTTTATACTGGCATATATTGCAGGGACCGGCGTGATAATGCATTGGAAAATTCCTTGTGCACTTTTGGTGACTTGCATCTATTGTACTTATTTTCATGATTTACCCTACACTCTACAAAATGTATTGGTAGCCTTTTACACACATTGTTGGCCTTTTACCCCATTTTCACCAAAAGTGTGCTGTGTAATGCACCATGTTAACCAATCATTCAAAACATTTTCTCAGGGGAGGGAAAAAAATCCCTCCTTAATCCCCCAAACCCATTTTCGTTAGATGGGGCTCCCTCGCTGCACTCGATAAAAATCGCATACTTGTGGCAAATATTTACACCCTCCAAAAAAACAACTCACCAGACACTGCTGGTGGCTGGTATATTTGGGGACCAGGCTCACCCCTTCTTTCTACACTATGTGAAACATTTAAGCTTTGAGTATAAAACATGTTTACTTATTTCACTTATGCATGCCACTGCAGCGGCATCATCATCGTTGACATTGCACACATGTGATGGTCCAGGCTAGCCTGGGGTGTGGCGTGTCCTGTGCTTTGTTAAGGAGTTTGGGGGTGCCCTACACAGCATGGCTCGCTGAAGAGCCACCGCATTTTGTGCTAAGCCATTGTCTGACAAAGGGATATTGTGCAGTGCACGCCTTGAAGTCTGCCCATGAGTCCCCGGATGAGAAGCAACTTGTGGGTGTTTTCAATTTAAAATAACTGTGTATGAGCCATGGATTTATGTGTGCAGCAATGATATTACATTAAATGGTGGGGGCTGTTTGAGTCCTCTAGCGCCCAGTATTACGCTTAGATAATACAACTGATGGGGATCTTGGGTATGTTGAAAGAACATTTCCCAGGTATTATACTCCAGCAAAAATGACATTATCAGCTGCACTTCCATGTGTGCATGCAGACCAGGCCAATGGGTTTCTTCTATTGTATTGGAAGCTGACGCATAGATACATTTATAATCAGAGAATTTTGTTGATACTAAATCCTGGTCAATGATGTCATTTTCAGCCCTTGTTCGTGCAGCATTTTGTTCCTGGGAAAACAGCAGCACACGCCTCCCTAGGTCCATGATTTTTGGCTTGTTTAGCACAGCAATGCCACAGATAACGAGTACTTCTATGTCCATTGATCTATAGATGTTTCATACACTAGCTGTAGCCTGCATTAGATATTTCCATTACCCTGTTACAAGTACTGCATTTTCTATGGTTTACATATGGAGCCCACGTCGAATATGGAAAATGACATTGCCCAAATGTGTGATTGTTGCCAAATCCTGCCTCCCTATGTGCCTGGGTTCGAAGTCCTGACTGAAAGGAGAGCACCTGGAAAACTGTAATGTCGTTTGGCATAACTTCCTGTGATGTCACTTGGGGTCAAGGGTCGTGTGATGTCACTTCTGCTACCCCTGGCATTTTGCTGAAATGACATCCATGGGGATAACCATGAAATTGCATGGCATTGCTTTATTACTGGAGACCTGGTTGACTGATTGTACCTCCTTTGATGGTTATGCTGCATACCTGCCTAACCTCAGGGTTCAGCCCAGACATTCTGGGTTTTTATGCTCTTCTCTGCGTCTCTGGGAAAGAGCGTGGGGTCTCCGTGGTTTTTCCGGTGTTGTATGATTTTCAGCAGTATATCGTACAACACCAGCTGTCGATGAAACACACGGCTCCATTGCATCACTGAAGCCTTGGAGTGGTTAGAGGAGAAAGCGAGCATACTAAAATCGCCATTTCAGATTTGCCTACCAATACTGTGAAAACTATTATGTGCAAACTAAAAACCGGGAAAGGCGAATATTTACACAACAAAAACATCATGTTAAATGGGTGTGCATTCCGATCTGGCAGTTTCATTTACAACAACCACTTTGTCATGTATGTATGTGTGTCTGAGAAAAATAATAACAGGAAGCGCAAAAAGAAAAGTCAAGGACGTGTTAAACAATAAAAGAAAGTACTAGTTGATACACTTTTTACTTGGAAGCGGGTCGGTTGCTAGGTATGATCGTCCCTGTGTATGTTTGGATACTGAACTGTATTCATCATCACACAGAAATGGGCGTGGCTGTCCTAACATGTGGGCATGGCACTCTCTTGACGTAGATCTCCGGGTTTTTCATTTTGGAATATAGGCAGATATGGTTATGCTTTTGTGTTTCAGCCTGCTACGAAGTTTCAGCCTGCTACGAAGGGTCATCTTTGTCGGTGATCATGGGGTTTGGTCACAATGGTGAAATCCTGTACGGGATTAGAGATAATACAAGATTGTAGAGTATCCATGGGTATATTGGCCACTCACGTAAGAGTTACCACTGTTCATGGGTTGTTGCCGTTGTTAATCCTGAATGTATACTAGTATGCAGGGCTTTGTAGCCTTGATCTTTTACACAACCACCTCTTTACATTTGCAAATGATTCGAGCATTAAGAATGTGGGTGGGCAAATACTTATTGCTGGAGATGTAAATGCTGCTTGCACTGATGTAAACATCCCAAGTAATGTAGATCCCACCCTGAAAAATGGCAACTACAAACTCTACCATGGCTGGGTATGCTCAAGTCTCCTAGTAGGGCTGGGGCTTCAGATGTGTAATGGGGAGGTTATGAGTAACATTCCCAGTAGCTGGACTTGGCATAGTGGGTGTCTTTTCTATATCTGAGATTTTCTTTTCAAGCTCAGTGTGGAATTCGAAATATCGGTAACCGACAGTGAAATCTTTGGGCCGCTGAAACTTACAGTAAATGCGAGGGAGAATAGGATTGCCTAGAACCCTGAAGTCATTAATCGAGTTAACAAATGTCTTGGCTTATGTTTAGAAGAAACCACCTTAAGTTGGAAATTTCACACATTTAGCACTAGCCATTTTGAGGTTCCATGTAATAATGTCCCCGGAAAAATGTCTCCTGACAAAAAAATTGCAGCTTTTTGCTGAGACATGATTACATTGAAAATGTGTGGGACATGACGGCAACCCCTGAATTATTTTTATTTTTTACAAGGGAGGCAGGGACATCCCTGCAACCCATCCCCATACATATTGTCACTATATACAATGTTGCCAATGGTTTTCCCAGCAACATTATGCATGGAGACATTATGTATGGGGACATTATGTATGGGGACATTATTACCTGATACCCATGTTGATGCTTTTATGGAAGAGATTTTGACACTCCAAAGCTAATAATCCTGTAATAGCTGATAGAAAAAGGGCACTGAGAGCTCAGTTTAGAAGTTTAAGAGTGTTGCTGTATCATACCAAGTGAACACCATCACTATGTTCAGAAAGGCCAAGCAATCTTACAATTACTGGATGAGAGGTAATTGTGCATCAAGATTGCTAAGGGGTGTAGAGCTGATGCTACAGTCACTTCACAAAAAGAACTCAGCCCCTTTTTGGAAGATGATCAATAGTGTTGGCTATTCCCAGCAAATTCTCCAGTTAAATTCAGTGTCTGAAAAAGACTGGGTAATGCACCTCGAGAAGATGTATTCAATGCGGGAATCAGTTGATCCTCTTGAGTGTGTACCTATAACTATAACAAACGACAATTGGGAAATATTGATTCATTATGAATTAGCATTAGAGGTATTGCAAAATATCAGCAGCTCCCGGTCTCCTGGCAAAATAAACTATCAAATATCCTGTTTAAGAATGATTCGATAACTTGGTCTACCATTTTGTTGACACTTCTAAAACCGGTGGCTGAGTCAGATTAGTTTCCTTCTTCCTGGAGAACTGCCTATATTGTTACCATTTTTAAGAAGGGTTCTATGGTGGACCCCAAATACAACAGGCCCATAATGATTCTCGATGCTGATAGCAAGGTTTTTGCCTCTCTCTTGTCGCATTTGGGAAATTGGGCACACGTGGTGGGCCAGTTAGAAAAATGGCAAGTAGGTATTAGAAAACATCATAGTACTTGCCTGACTGGTTTTATCTTTTATTTTATTTTATTTTATTGGACATTTGTATGGCGCCTATGCACATGTGTTTCCAAGCGCCACAAGACAAGATGGGGCGGGGGAAATGGAACTCAAAATACAAAAATAATGGTTATATTGGCCTTGTGGCAGCCCTACCATGCAAGTGCATGACAAGGTGGTAAGTGCAAGTGGGAGGGGGTAGAGGGAGAAGTGCAGGGGTGTGGTACCCCTAAGCGTGGGGGCAGGCACTTACTGACTAGCCCAAGGCGGCAAATGCCAGGGGAAGGGAGGGAGTGAGAATGAGTGTGGTGCACAAGGAGGAGCAAGTTGGGATAGTATGAGGAAGGGAGACCAAGGGCAAGTGCAGACAAAGGGTGCTGGGGGACTATTAGGGAGTGGTCTGACCCCTGTATGACTCTGAAGGGACCAGGCCCCATTCACAGTGGCAGATGGAGAGTTAGAAAGGGAGGTAGAAGGCGAAGGAGGAGAAGAAAAGGAAAGTCTTGAGAAGTTTATAGAATTTAAGAAGATCTGTATCAAGTCTGAGTGGTAAAGGAGGCAGTTCCGGAGGGAGGAGCCAGCCATCAAAAGGGATCTACCTCCCACTCTCTGCTTGGAGAAACGTTTGATCTGCAGAGAGTTGGAGCCAGAAGATCAAAGGATTCTGTCCATGAGGTATTTATCGAGGGAAAGCTGGATGCAAAGAGGTCCCAGGCCCCAGACAACCTTGTGGATGATGCAAAGGATCTTGAATTTGATCCTTGTATCTACCGGGAGCCAGTGGAGAGCATTTAGGCTGAAGAGATGTGGTCCCTGAACTTGAAGCTATAAGCCTTGCCGTCCTATTCTGGATTATTTGAAGGAGGTGAAGGGAGGAATGTGGCAGATTGAGGAACAGGAAGTTGCAATAGTCTACCCTAGAGAAAACCAGTGCTGTGGAGACATTGAGCTTCTGGGGAAAGGTGAGGGAAGGACGAACGCTCATGAGGAGCAGCTGAAAGTGGAACTTCTTAGCAAGGTCCATGATGTGTGGAGAGAAAGAGGAGTCAAAGATGATCCCAAGGTCTTTTGCCTCACAAGTGGGTGAGGGGAGTGACACAGGGAGTCTGACCAGAGAGTGGGGGGTGACAAGGAGCAGGCGTCCCAATGAGAAGGATCTCTGTTTTACTGGCATTAAGGCAGATTCAATTGAAGAGCACCATGCCTGAATAGCAGTCAGACAGTCAGGCATGAGAGAGGAGGAGGAGGAGGTAGAGGAATACAGCTTGAAAGAGAGTTGTGTGTCATCTACATAACACTGGAAATGAGGGGAGAAAGTGGAGATCAGGTGGCTCAGAGGGCCAGGTAGATGTTGAAGAGCCAAGGTGATAGGATAGAGCCCTGAGGGAGTAAAAAGTGAGGTGTAGGATAGAAGAGGGCTCATTTGCACTTCAGAAGGTCTGTTTGGAAGGAAGGAGGTCAGCCACGCCAGTGCCCAGTTGATGGTAAGGGTATCATGGAGGGGTTTATAAGGATGGAGTGGTTGACTCTGTCAAAAGCAGAAGAGAGATAGATGAGAATCAGAGCAGAGAGAGTGTTAAATTCCAGGTTGGAGAGTAGGTCTTCACGGTTGTTCAGGAGAGGAGTTTCCATTCCTCTGGCAGCCCTAAAACCAGACTGGTGGTTGTGGAGGCAGCCGGCCATTTTGGCATGGAGGGTAAGTTGGGGGATGACCAGCTTGTCCATGAGTTTGCCCAAAATAGGGGTGATAAAGATAGGGCAATACTTAGCCGGGCAAGAAGGGTCAGCAGATGGATTTTTTAGGAGAGGGTGCACAAAAGAGTGCTTGAGGGGCTGAGGGAGGGAGCCAGTAGCAGATGAGTGGTTGTAGAGGTCAGCCAAGGCTGGAGCGAGAGAGGCGACATTGTCCTTGAGGCTTCTGGAGGAGCAGGGGAGCATCTGTTTATAGGATACTTTCATAGAGTGGACAACTCTAGAGATCTCATTTGGTGCAATGGGAGTGAAGGAGAAGGGTATGGAGGAAGGGGAAGGTCAAGGGAGTCAGAAGAAGGGTGGTTGCGGGGAGCAGATGACAGAGAGGACATGATGTCCAGATTTTAGGAGGAAAAGTGGGCAGCCAGTGCAGATCACAGGGGAGGGACTGGGAGGGAGTGTGTACAGAACCTGGCATAGTGTAATACACCTAACTCAATCTAGATTGCCACAATAGATTGATCTGCTGCATTTGACACTGTATATACATATAGACCTTTTATGGGCTAAACTGAAGTGGTGGGGAATACTGGCTGGCCTTCTTTGCCTGATCATTGGCCTGCATGATCTTTCAAACATGCAAATGAGGCTTTATCAAGCTGTTGTCTATCTCGCAATATTACAACTTTTACAGGCGTTAGGCAGGGATGCATATTGGCTCCCTGGATGTTCAACTGGTACATCTCTGATGTGGGTGATTGTTTGGACCCGGTGGCATTTGCATGCCCAAAATCAAATCATCTTAAAGTTGTCTGGATTGCCTATGCCGATGGCTTTCTGCTTTTTGACTGCACAGCTAAGGAAATGCAGAATCCAGATAAGGAGAAATATCCTAAGAATCAACCGTGGGAAAACAAAGGTTATCCAATGTAGATAAAAAGAAGTTAGCTAATTATCGATGGCATATCACGTCTGAACCCTTAGAGGTAGAAGATAGTGTTATCCACTTAGGATATACGATTATTTCTAAACCTCAGAAGTATGAACTAACAGAATGGATGAGCCGCAGGATTAATGCCCTGAATAATAATGAGGAAAAAATAGTCCCCCGCATTTGTTATGGCTTTGAAGTATCACAAATCTGGATTGTAGACTTTCTAGTTATGATTGAATATTTAGTTTGGTGCAGGGTATTCAGGGTGTACAATTACATTCCCTTGGCAGTAATCCAATACAAACTTGGCATTCAGTCACTTGTTAGTAGGGCTCAATGGAAACATTAGTCTTTCTGTATTAAGATTAAGGTCCTAATTCAAAGATGTGCTTTATAATGACAAAACTCTATTGAAAAACGCTCTGTGAATTAGGCCCTCAGTTTGCCATTCATGATTCTTTAATTAGTGATTTGAATGTTATTTCCCAAAATACTTTGAAATGCTTTTCCACTTTTTGTAATAATTTATTGGAATAGATTGGCTCGACCGAGAGTGACTTTTAGGTAATCCTGATAAAGTAAAAAACAACTGTATGAATGGCACTGGAGCTCTGCGACGGAGAGTTTGCATGGTTATGATTCTCTTCATTATTGGTCATATGATCATAAAAAATGTGGTGCATTGGCTTCTTATTTGTCCATCTATCCAATTAGATTTGCATGTGATTCATCCCATAGGTTTAGTGGAACATATTCCACACAAGACATATTTTGCTCTGTTATAGGTTGACAGCTGCTGAGACAACCAAGTACAGGTTCTGTGGTAGTTTTTCTGAAATGGATACCCTGAAACATTTATTGATTAATTGGGCCTCATTACAAGTATGGTGGTCTGGAAACAAAGTGCTGGTAAATCTGATTACCAGTCTTTCCAGACCACAGCACTACGAGAGGGAATGTTGGTAACAATGGTGCTGGTAACCGCGAACACAGAGGGACCCTCCGGAAGCAGTGCCGGAATCACTGGCACCCTGGAAATAAGGTGGCATAATGACAGTGGTTTCTGGGAAACACTGGCATGAAAATGCCAGTGCCACCGGGAAAACCATGCCAGAAACACCAGTACCACGGAGCAGGCGGTTATCAGGCCCAAGTGTGGAGGCCACAGGTGCACCGAATGTACTCAAACAACAAGCACAGGGACTGCTGCAAAGGACCACACCACACACACCTTGCAACACAACCATGCTGCCCCTCTTAGTAGTAGTCATGGACCTGGAGGTGCTGCATGCAGGAGTGCAGCTCTATGAGTAGGATCTGCTTCAGTGGCAACAGGCTGCCAGGCAGTGGCTGAGGAGGAGGAGGATGAGAAGGAGAATGCAGATGAACAATGACATGCAAGTGAAGCCCCGGAGGCATGCACCTATACCCAGTACAAGGGCGACACCCTGGTACCTGACTGACAGTGAGACCCACACACCATACCGCCTGAACAGAGAGACCATGCTGGAACGTGTTGAGCTCATCCAGGATGACATCCAGAGCATCATAGGCATCCAGAATGCAATACACCCGCCTGTTGAAGGTGACATCAGTGCTGCACTTTCTTGCCACGGGCACATTCCAGCACTCAATCGGAAAGCTGCATGGCATCTTGAATCCAGCATTTGCAACTGTACTGCTGCAGGTCCTGGATGCCCTCCTGCGCCATGTGTTCCAGCACATTGCCCTACCAACCACACAGGCACAGGTCAACACCACCAAGGTCTTCTACAATGCAATTGCAGGCATGCCTTGTGTACTGGGCACAGTGGACTGCACACATATAGAGCTTGTGGCTGCCCATGTTACAGAGGAGGTGTATGGAAACCGAAAGCTGTACCACTCATTGAATGTGTAGGTCATCTGTGATGTGGACCTGACAATCACCCACTGCTGTGCCCACTTACCAGGATCAACCCGTGACTACATGGTCCTGTGGAATAACACCCTGCCTGCCTACATGGTGCATTATGGGGTACAGCAGATCTGGCAATTAGGTGAGTGAAAGCATCAACACACACACACCTCTTTACATGTGCACCAGGGCAGGGGGACATTCACTGACACCAGTGTACGTCCCACAGCCACCAAGCCAATGCAGGGACACAATCAGCATGCAAGAGTGGATGGCTATGACTGACATCTACCACATGTGTCAATGGATGGACACACCATCACAATCTCCGCACTGACAGACAGGCACATGCAATACACTAAAGGTACCAGAGTACCTCACTGTCATGTCACAATACCCACCATATACCGACTCAGCCCCACACACCACCACCAGCCCATCCTTGAGAGTCAGACCCTACAAATGGCCTGACCATCATTTCCTGTTCCAGGGTGCATCAAGGTGAAAGAGGGCCCGCAAGTGCACAGACACAGATGCACGTGTCACTTACTTACCGCCCTATTTGTATGCACTGCCCAGTTACTTAAATCTAACATTTCTCCTTCTGTCCCATTCCGGTTTCCCTTTACTACCATGGCTGTTGACCCCTGTGAGTTATCCCCAGACACACCAGGAAATAGCATACAATCGCACTTACATCTGAACCTGGATGACAATCGAGCAGACCTTTCGACTTTTGAAGGCACCTTTTTGGTGCCTTCACCACTACAATAGGGCATTCATGTACAGCCTAGAGAGGGTGGAGAAGAATGTCCTGGCCTGTACTATGGTGCACAATATGTACATCCAGGCAGAACATTCGCCTGCCTCCAGTGGACGCTGATGACGATGGTGACAGCGATGCAGCTGTACACATGCAGCAACACCAACACAGGGATGTCAGGGATGGGCATGCAGCCCACCAGGAACACATTTAGAACATTCTTTGAGCACCCTTCAATTGCACATGACCCATTGCACACACTGCATGTGATGCAGCGCAAAAAAAAATCAAACCACTTTACAAATTGAATGTCCAGAATCAAATCCCTTTGCACGACCATGTGTATTTTGGAATTAACAAACATATTCAAATGTGTGCCCCACCAACCCTCTGCACAAGCCCCTTCCCAATTAACCCACCCCACAAATCCCTCGACAACTAACCCTCCCACCACACCCTCCCCAACTAACCCTCCTCACCACTCCCTCTCCAACTAGCACTCCAAACAAACCCTCCCCAAAACACCCCCTAGGTTGAAGTAGTGTCAAATAAACTGTGATACAGGGTTACTTCAGTGGCCTCTATTCACTGGACCTGCCCTTATTCGGTGACACTTACAGGAACAGGTAGTGGTGCTTTGGGCTGCTCTGTTGGGAGCTGGCAGACGTGGTGATGGTTGAGAGGGGGCCGGAACTAGCCATGTCTCTGTGCTCTAGGGCCACCTGCAGGGAAAGGGTGAGGGAGTCAGATAGTGCTGGATTACCTTGTTCCCCTCCCGGACCCTCTTTGCAAGTAGAGCCATTGCACACAAGGAGCTTCCCAGGGACAGGCATATCAATGGACTGTGGCTTGCACACTCTCCCGCATAATTCTAGTTTTCACAAGCTGCTAGCACACATGTCCAGCCATCAATAAGAAAACTAAGAAAAAGTTACCGAGATGATCGGGATTATAAGGAAGATAGAGTTTATACCTTCCAGGCGAAATATGATACATATATTAAACCATCCTCAAAGAATTCCATGCCGAATACATCATCAGAGAGTTCTGATGTAGAGTCTGATCCTGACATCCAAGATGTTTCAAATACCAAAACCACTGGGGATAAAGGTTATTTGAACCAAATTAAACGGTACAAGAAAGGAAACAGAGGGAACATGCAAAAAACGGTCCGTTTTCAGTTACCAGGGGACAACACTACACCGAAAGCAGCACAAGGAGGAGAGGAAGGAGGGGGGAAGGAAAAAACGGGAGCCAAGAAGTGACAACAGAAGGAAAAAGACATGCTCGAGCCAGTTCGAAGGGAGCCAACAAAAACAAGTAGAAGAGGACCTAGTATTAAATCTATCCAAAAGAATAATTACAGAGGATGAACGCCAACTACTCAATAAAGGTCTTTCCTTTGCACCGACTAAGAAATTGCAACCAATTGACATACATATTGATCTTTACAAATTTGTCAGAAAAATGAAATTGAAAAAGTACTTTGCTACCCGAGCCCCGAGGATCACGTACCTAAAGACAAACCAGTGGAAAGAAGTGAACTTTCAGTACAAGACATAGAAGACACATATACTGTACGATCCTTAACTGAAGATCAAGACTTTGAAATGACAAATTTACTTTCAGAGTTACGCATACAGCCAGACAGCCTAACTACAAGTGAACTTAAAAACAAATCCAAATTTGTTCCGCAATTACCAGCAGATAACATAATAGATACTTTCTATCAGGCGGTAACAAAAGAATTTCATCAGATTTTAAAGCATTGTAACAAAGATGGGACTAACCTAAAGTACAACAAGGACAATCTAACACCTGGACAAAAAAGAGCGCTGAAGGAATTATCAATAGACACATCGATCGTCATCAAGGAGGCGGATAAAGGGGGAAACATTGTGATCATGAATAGGGCAGATTATTTGAGTATGGCAGAAAACCATTTGAGTACCACGGGATGTTATGCCAGTTTGAGCTTAACTACAAAACAAGAGATTCTAATACAAATCAGAGAATCCATAATAAGGTGTCATAGAAGTGGAGTGATTTCTGATGATGAAAAAGCGTTCTTATTGATTAATGATCCAGTAACACCTACTATGTATTTTTTACCTAAAATACATAAAAGCTTTGATGTTATACCGGAAGGACGCCCGATTCCCAGTGGAATCGGGTGGGTGACAGAGAACCTATCAGAATATTTGGATACAATACTTAAACCAAGGGCCAATTTACTACCATCCTACTTACAAGATTCCACGTCAGTGATAAGACAATTACAATCATTTAAATGGCAAGATTACTTCACTCTGGTGACATTAGACGTCAAAGCGTTATATACTTTGATTCAATATAAATGGGCAACTGCAACAATTGATCACACTTTACGAACCGATTCTGCTTTATTCTTTCTACAAATACAGAAGGAGCTTGGGATTGAACCCAATTAAATCGAAGCAGAACAACTTAATCAGTGGACAATCTAATAGCAATTGGACAAATCAGTAATGGAATGATAAATGCACCAAAGTAGCCCACTTTTGAAGAAGGCTTTATTAAGCTGAAACACGTGTCAACAGGGTGTTTTTTTCTGATTTAACCTTTGATTGAATAAAACGTACAACTTCTGAAAATTAATTGGCGCAGAGTCACAGAGTTACTTCTTCATTCAATGCATTTTTAACGGTATAGGCTTGATACCGGCAACTCCGAGAAATTGCGACATCATGAGGGAAGTGTAATCCTCAGATTATGTTAACAAGATTTATCACAATAAAACCAAAAGAGATATTACGGAGTCGCCCACGTGACCAGCTGTAGAAAGTGAGAGCCAGTATTATAACTCTAGATGTCATGGCTGCTGTCAGGATGCCTGTATCAACATGTCTGGATGGCAACAGAAAGTAGGAGATTTTATTTGGATTGTGTTTTTCGAAATGGCTATTGGCGAGCTTCCAGTTCCTGCAAAGATGTTGTTTCCGGCCCCATGTTTCCGTTGTTGATGTTTCCATCTTACACCCACCGGTAACCGTACCAACAGCATTTTTGGTGATGTGCCACTGTCTTTGGTGGACCGTGACAGTTTTTCCATAATGCCCACTAAACGTTACTGGCATGCCGGATTGCATGCTCTCCCAGGGTTGTGATGTGCTGGTGATTCCGCAGTTGCGGTTGCTGGTAATGGTGCCACCGATTCCACGAAATCACTTGCAAATTACCCCCAAACTTGTAGTGAGGGCCATTGTCCTGCTCTTCTTGGCAAGTTCATTACTTCTTTTAAAAAATGTATTCATTCTAGTACCTTAACTGATTGTGAGGTTTTGTGGACCTTTTGTCTCAATGGCAGCTCCACCTCAATACTTTTGGCTGTCATTTATTTCATGAAGAACTTGAATCTGAAAGGAAAGTATTGATTTGATTTGTGCTGTATTGATGAGGCTGCCTCTTTGTTTGATACACTTAGCACTTTATGAATATTTCTGCCCACATGACTTGCCTGTATTTGAACGCAATTGAATGATTTTATCTGTTTTGTACTGAAATTGAAGTTTTAGGGTTTATTTATCTGAGCTAAACAGCCTTTGTTTTATATAATGCTCAGAAATGTATGAAATGTTATTTTGATTTTAGGATTGTTTGTATTTTTGTGCCAGTATCATACTTGTCTATTTACTATTAGTGTCAATTATAATTTGTTAAAGGTTATTTATTAACCATATAACATTTAAAATATATATATATATATATATATATATATATATATATATATATATATATTACGGTTAAGTTGCTCAACCCATAGAAGATCACTCTTTGGGTGGCTTATAATTTTGCCCCCTGGATGAATCCTCATGAAACTTTGCAAAAAGAAGTATATGGCCCATCAGATTGATTCCACAGTTTGGTGAGGGTTGTTGCAGAGGGGGCAAAGCTATAGGGGGTTCCAAAATGTTTTTTTCAACATAGACGCAATGGAAAAAAAACATTTGCTCACGCCTACAGCCCAAACCTGCTGGTTTTGTTTTCACCAAATTTGCAGCAGGAGCAGTACCGAAAGTGTGTTTTTGTAAATTTGGTGTAAATCCATCCAGCAGATTTTTTAAAAATGGCCAAAAAATAGGTAAAGAAATAGTGATTTCTGGGTTTTGTCAGCAGACTCCATTCCCTGTTTGCTCTGTGAATGGGCCCAGAGGGTGGCATGAGATTCAGGGACATCTGACGCACCCACTGATTGGATGGTGAAAAATGTGAGGCGCGACATATTTTTGGAAATGCCCAGCATGCTGGATTCATGTACAGTGGATTGTGCCAGCAACTGCTTCCAGCACTCACAAAATGCACCTCTTGACCTTGGGTGACCACAATGGACTTCTGCGACTCTAGGTGTCTGGGCACTCATCTTCAGGACTCACAAAGACCCCTTCTCTGGATGGCAGGCACACAGGACTGGCTTCCAAGGTACTTCTGTTGAAGAGTAGCAGTCTGCACAATGGTAGCATGGGGAGAGTTCTCCTTTGCAGGTCCTCTCTGGATCAGTTCTTGGAAGAAAACTACAGCTTTTGGATTACACGAAGAAATGTAGGAGCAGACTTCTCCTCCAGCTGGGCTTCTTTTTGCTTGAGCTTCAACTTCAGCTTTTGAAGAAATTGGTAAGTGAGTGTCCCCAGATATACACATCTGTTCCCCATTCACTCTGGCTCAAACAAGCTCAGTCTGCCAATCACGCAGAAGGGCATCCATATAGGCAGGCAGCGAATCAGGCTCACAGGCAATCAGGCCATTCACTCCACTCAAACTACCATAACAGCATACTACACTGCATTCATGTCAGTTTCAGTCAGGGCTATCTCATTTATTGTGTTCATACACACAGAAACCAGACACCCATAACACAGAATGTGAGTTCACTTCAGACACCATTCACACAGGTCCCACCCCGAGGGTGTACCCACAATACACATCCCCTGGGAAGGCTCTAGTCAATCTTACAGGAGACATTTCCAGAGAAATATACTGTATTTCCACCCAACAACCGGTCTGGAGGAAGGAATAGAGGGAGGGCTCCCCAGGACCTTGGGAAACAAGGTAAAAAGAAATAGAAACCAAGAGGCCACAGTGGCCATCTTACCTTTCTTCCAGAATCCAATGATTCCTATAGCAGGGCCTGGTTGTCCCAAAAATGGAGGACATTCATAGCCAATGCCAAATCAGCATGTAGCTGCCACCAGCCCATACCCTGCTCTGTGGGCAACATAAAGCTGCCCAAAAAAACACATAAGGGGTAAAAGGGTGTACTCCGCCCATGGGTACAATAGTGGTATCACCTAGGTTTTGTTCACCAAAAGGAAAACAGGAAGAGCTGCAATGCCAGAGCTCCAGGCTGGATCTCAGTGGCAGTAAACACATGGAAAACACATACAGTGAAGTGGTAGGGCATGGGCTAGGAGGACCTGTCCCTCCATAAGGCATTTCCAGCATCACACCCTCCCAGTTGAACTGGCAATAATAACATGTGCCACCCATAACAGTGGCACAGATGCTATTTCACAAGGCTACAATAGGGCCGTGGTGCAGCAAAAGAAGCAGCATATTTACCATTACACACAACACGGTACATGCTTTCTAAAAAGGATCAAGCTCATTTGATGGAATTGCTGCAAAGGCAGCAGCCTACACTTGCAGAGCCATTTAATGCTTTGCCCATTGTCCAAGTGATTGAGTTGCAGGTGGGTGCACCCAACAAGAACAGGAGTTATGGAAAAAGAGGTGCTGCTCACTGTCACCTATGAACCTGGTGTGGAGACAGAATGGTACAGGGAAGCTGGCAATGCCCCAAAGGCTGTTCTAATCAGCCGTGGATCAGTTGCATTACCCAGTACATGTGTCAAAAGAGCTTTTAGCTGCAGAGATTAACAATCATTTTTGCCTAACTTGCAAGAACTCGTTACTGAGTTCAGAAATAATTGTGTAACATTCCACAAATGTACAGCAGGGCACACACTTAAAACTATTAAGGCAACATTACCATGGCCAGAGAGGCCTTTCCGCGCTTTGCATATTGACTATGTTGACATGCAGGATCAATATAGCTCTTAAAGGTACATAATCGCCGTGGCGTGTCCTTTCTCACATTGGCTTGAAGCTGGCCCATGTTCACATAATGAGGAAAACTCTGTTGCCACATTTTTGATAAATGGACTATTCTTGAGGTGGGCAGTATGTGATGTGTTGAGGTCCGACTAAGGATGCCAATGATCTTTATAAGGAGGTAACGTCCTTGCTCGGCATCAAGCACAATATGTGTTCTGTGTACCAGCCGCAAGACCACAGACTTGTTGTGCACCTCTATTGTCTTCCATTCACTTTATTTGCACAGGTGTGGATCATCCTTTGACTTCACACCAAATTGTCACTGCCAGGATAATGCATGCGCTTCTCACTCCTGCACATACAATTCCGGACGATAACATCCCTGACCAACTACTTGGAAATGAATGAAAAACATATTTAAGTGAGCTCATGTAATCTTTCACATACATCCCATGCCAGGTGCAAACACATCAAGGCATGCCTGCTGACCCGGCATCAAGCACTGATACCAAAACTGCACGAGAGACATTTGCAGCACAGCCTCCCCTTTACCCTGGTGAAAATATCTGCATCAGAAAAGAACCACATTTCACAAGACCCTTTATTGTGACCTACTGCAACCCAACAGCCATGAAGGTAGTAGCGAGACGCCCATCGATCCACCTTTCAAACGTCTACTGACAAGACCAGTGCTCCCCTCGCGAAGAGAGGGGGCCAACTGATGGGAATTTTACAACAGTCCATAACATTTTTCTCTTCCCTTCGCCCTAATAGAAAACCTGTGAGTTGGCCAAAAGAGTTGCAGAAAGTAGCACTGCATGAGGAGGAAGGACACTGTTTTAGTGTAGTGTTTTTGTTTTTTTGGTTTCATGTTTATTTGGTTCTAGTCAAAAGGGGACAGTTTTCTCCAATTAAGAGTTATAATGGAGGAGTACACACCAGACAAGATGTATTTAATTCTGAAATGTTCGACAATAGCATTACGGGCAGTCACAGCACTGCGTCTGGCAATATATGATTCGACGAAATGAGATGGGTGGGGCGAGAGAGGAACAATGACACATGTTATGTGTGCTCTCTCATTCCACATGTTACAGGATCACCCAAACTCTTTCACCCTCAAGAAGTGTCAGTTGGACAGGTGCGTGTTTCAGGGACACTCGTTTACTGTCCAATGGATAGAAGAAGGGGAGGAAGTATATGCCGAAAATTATATGAAACACACTAGAATGGCAAAAAAGAGGTCACTCAACACATTGGGCCTCATCACAAGTTGGGCTGTTACGCTGCCGGTATTACCGCGGGCAGTATTAGCCCTACCGCCAAACCCCCCGGCCCTTTTAGCACTGGATCACAGGTTTGGCGGTAATGGAATTCCCCATTCCCCACTGAGCCCATTCGGGAATGCCCCATCCCCATTGGGCTCAATGGAGAATTTTCACGCTCTTACCGCCAGCGGATTTCCCACCGGTGATAATAGTGTGAATTTTCAGCGGATTTTCCCCCAGCTCAGAGCTCTGGTGGTGCCCCATTGAGATCTCATTCTGTTCATCAATCATCCTGCACTATTGAATAAATATTTACACACTAATAAACGGTTGAGCGGGAGTGCATACACAACCAGCCCGATACTTGAACTTAAAGAGAATTTTCAAGGACTGGAATTACTGGTCCCAAAAATCACCAGGCAGACTGGCTGCTATTCAACCAGAGTACAGATTGTTAAATAAAGCATCAACCTTTTTTTGCGTCCCTATTGCTTCGAGGTGTCCAAACAGTGGCCAATGCAAATGGATGCAAATAACCTGTTCCAAAGTAGTATAATTGGTGAATTCAAGGGTGTAAGGACTAAGTGCTATGAGGGGAAAGCTGATGGTGTTTAAATTAGCTGCTCTCCAGAACAGGTACATTTTGGATATGTTAACAGCAATGAAGAGCAGGGTACGTAAGAAGACCAGAAGCAGCTGCTGTATTTTCATTCCTGTAAATGACACAGCAAAAAGAACTTTGACAGAGGCTATTGAGGCGCTGCACATGCTCAATGAAACTATGATGAGGGAAACAAGCACAGTATCATCTGACAACTGGCTTTATTGTGTATTTGCCTGATTTCCCATGTGGTTGGCGAAATGTTTTAAGATGACTGTCCCAATGCTCATTCTGGTACTTTTGTGCATGTCAATTAGGATTACGAATTTGGAAGGGAAATAGAGGAAAGGGAAAATATATGATGCCCCTGAATGTTGATGGGGCCAGGCAAATGACAACTCATGTACGACACACACAAACAGCACTGCCTAAATATGGTCCACTGAGAATGCTCACAATGCCACCCTCAGATATAGTCAACTATGAGGGTTTTTGGATAGACTGTTCAGCAGATAGGGAGGCATGAATGATGGTGAGCTGTTCACCAGAGTTAAATGAGGCTCAAGGGGAGAGTTTGCATAGGGTAACAAGGGTATGGATACCAAAGGAAAAGAGCAAAAAGCTGCTGGCCCAAAATGTGTCTATCGATAGATTAAAGGGGGGAATATTGTAAAGGTCCCGATTCAATGCTGTCAAGGGAGGCGCATATACCACTTGTGCAAGTAATGTGGTGACCTCAAGAGAGGTGTAGTGGGTGACATCAGGGGTGGGGAAATCTTTGAACACTGCGTTGCTTGCATAAGGTGACACAGAAGCAGGCACAGAACAAGAAGTCCCATGGTGGAACAAAATGAGGGGGGTTGCTTTGGGCATAGTACGGGGTAGTTGTATAGAGCGGGAACCTGGTGAGGGTGAACATGTTGTAGGGGGTATATGGTAGGGGACATGTTAAGCAATATGTAAACATTAGAGAAGCCATTTTGTTTGAAGGCACATGGAAGAATAGCAATCCTCACAGATATCGAATAATATTAGTCCTTGTCTGACAAGAAGTATTTATTTCCTGAGCATTCATCAGAAACAGTGTGATGAGATATTTCATGGTTGAATTTTCTGAGGAGAACACAGCCACAGTGATGCCACTCTAAGAGATACTTTCAAGGCCAATGAGCTAGGCATCTATGTGCATGAGGAGAATTGGCAGATAAATAGAAGTTAAATATGCTTAATTAAACTCCAGCCACAGGGTGATATTGTTTGTCAGAGTACACTTGGCTGCAAGATGTGAGAAAGAAGCTGGAGGGCCAGAGTGTTGTGGAGGGGCTATAAGGGGTGGGACGAGGAGCCAATCAGCGGGGAGAGGTATCCGTGTCCCTACGGTGCAACATTGTACAGTGTCCTCGCTGCTGTCTGTGAGGCACACCATTTGTCTGTCTGACTTCGTGTGACTGTCTTGGTCCTTGCCATCTCAAGCCATTTTGTACATTGGACATTGCCATTCAATGGTAAACAAGTGTTTTTGACTGACAATCACATAATTAAGGGGCTGTGTGGGAAGGTTGGTGACGTCCCTAGCGGTGGTAATGTCATTGTGGCCAAAGGGTGTATTGTCCAATTAGGGTCACTCAACATATATTTTGATATATGGGACTGACATAGTCCCAACAATCAGCTGCTAAGAGCTACCTTAAAAATACAACTAAAATGGTGTATGGTAATTTGGAAAATTATGTCTAAAATATAACATGTTCAGCCGCAGTGAACAGCTTTGACAGCTCACTTTTTTCAGTTCAGTTCCACAGGGCTGTATGAAGCATGCTTCACATCTGTTTGGGTCCAATACATTTGCATTACTTCTTGCATGGTGTGCGCTAATTTTTTTTGTTGGATTCTGTGACAACTTTTACCAGAGCTCCCCTCGTACAGAATCCTCATGCAAAAAAAAAGAATACTGCTACCTCTTAATTATTTTGTAACGAATTGTGTCATTTTGTGAACGGTGTGGGGCGTGGTTATACAGTGGTCCCAAAAGATTCAAAATCCAGATAGACATGAGTGGAGTAAATGTTTGCCCATGGCTACAGCTCTAACCACTGGATGGATTTGCACCAAACATGTGCAAAGAGCGGAGGTCTGGACCTGATAGCGTGCTTTTGCAAATTTGATGTTAATTCATCCAGGAGATTTTTTTAAATACATAAAATGTAAAAATACAAATAATTGATGTCTCTGTCCAGTCCATCGACTCACTTCCTGATTTAGTGTATGCGGACCCCTCTGGGGCAATCAGAGGGTCGCATAACATTCACAAACAATGTACGCCCCTGCTGATTAGTTAAAAATGTGAGGTTCATCAAAACTTTTGCAATATACGTCAGGTTGGATTTTCAAACTGTGTCTGCAATCTTTGCGGTAAACTTATATTTAAAAAAAAACACTACACTTGTCACACAAATGAAACTCTATGAAGTTGAGAGGTGATGAGAATGTGGTGGGATAGGTCCAGAAAAAGACAGAAATCAGGTGTGCTTTCTTCTCCGACGTCTGCTTACATCTCAGATTTTTAGGACCATTGCTGTGATGTTTGTGAACTTTTCAAGTGTTTGAGGACATCCATTTATGTGTGCATTATAGGGTCGTTGAAGAGCAGTTATTAGACAATTTATAGCTTTGGCACCATTCAACAGAACTGCACAACATGATGCAATTAGAAAACATTCCCAACTTTGAATGTTGTTGCAAAGTTTGGTGCTGTGTCGTTGAGAGGAGGCAAAATTATAGGACTGTCTCACCATTTCTGAATGGCTTTGATGAATCCGCACAAATATTTACAAAAGGATTACTGACCCTTCTTTGAATGTTTGTGCAAAGTTTGAAGGGTTTTTGTAAAGAGGGATCAAAACTGTAGGGGCATTTCAAAATATGACAAATCAGGATAGGTCTGAATGGGAACAAAGATTCTGCTTGCGGCTACAGCCCAAACTGCTGGACGGGTTTGCAGCAAACTTGTGCGAGGAGCATCAGCAAGGAACTGAAAGCATGCTTTTACAATTCTGTCTTGTGGTTTACTTTTCGCAAAGAGTCAAAGGCCTACATTATGGGGTTGCCGGTAGGCTGCTGGTAGGAAGTCCTATCACTGTTGCTAACAATGCCAGTGATTCTGTGATTTTTCTACCGGCAGACTTGGAGTGAGCCGATCTAGAAAAGGTGCTGGTAACATTGTTACACCTTAAGTATGGACCGGCTCACTCATAATGAGGCCCAAAATGTAGTTACAAAAAATATTGAAATAACTTTGGAGCCTGCCCAGTGGGCCTGGACCTCGGCTAGAACAAATGTCTACTCTTATTTGCTTATTGGGATATGCAGCATGGCTGAAGCCCATGCCCCATGGATTGTGGACACTGGTCTTGGCTGCAAGCCTTGAACACTGGCCATCGGTCACATTATGGGTGTATATCTCTGCACCCGCATCACTGCACTTGCACGTCCGAATACCACAAGGCCTATTAGGAACATCACTCTATCTTACTGTTTTTGCCATTGTTGTTATTTGTTTCCCCTGCTCCCTCCCTTTCAGCCTTGTGGCGCTTTGAATCACAATTCAGTTCTTTAAGTTCCTAACAAATATTCAATGAAATAAAAACAAAAATAAATATAGTGGACACTGGACCAGGATGCGGGTTAGGTGCAGTGGATAACAGGGTTAATACAAACCTATGAAATTCACTATGAAATTCACTGACAAAATCTTGTTAAAGGAAGGTTATGGTTAATTTGAAAAAATATAAACCTATAAATGGTTGCAAGGTAAAAATAAAAAAAAACAAAGAAATTCACCAGTTATGGTAAGCTATGCAACCATAACTCATGCCACCACCATGCACTGCTAAGACTAAAACTCAGGACATCAAAGATGACATAAAAAATGGCATATGCCATCATCAATGACATCCCTGATGACATCACATATCCGGGGTGGTTGTTTAACTTTGTTAAAGGGACGTTATGGTTAATTTGCACTAATAAAAACCTATCAAATTGAGTGAAAAATCTCTATTAATGTTTTGTCACTCAATTTGATAGGTTTTTAATGAGTGCAACTTAACCATAATGTCAATTTAACAATTTTTTTCGATGCATTTCATAGGTTTTTGCTAGTGCACCTTTCCCGTATTACAAGTCCCTTATATTGTACTCCCCCCCAATGTGGCAGCAATGGAGGTCGGAAACAACGTGGTAGTCCGTGTACGGCAGACAGGATTTGCAATACTTAAAATCATAGTGATGGGGCCCCTAGGGGACCCTCGCGTATGAAAACAAGGCACAATCACCACACAGGAACTGATACACCAGACACGATGTTCAATTCCCAAAATCTAGGGTTTATTGCAAAGCAAATAGTCTCAGTCGGCCGACTGGGTCTCATGTCCCACAACGTGTGTCACCCAGACCTCGTAGGATGCAAGAGAGCGAGCATTCTACATAAGTTACATATATACAAAATGATCATCTTATTATCAGTAGTGACACATTCAAAACCGCCCATAAAGTATCTTTCTTTGCAATGGTTTCCATGATTGACAATTATGACAAATATGACACCCTTCAGGCATTTATTCAGCAACAGTTTGCAATTTGCAGAGGTGCAGACGCCATTCTTTGTTTTAGGGAACATAATGTTCTTGTTCTTACAAGCAAGCTGCGTGCAGGGGAGAGACACATTCCAGGCCTCACTATCTTTAAGTTTCTTTTCATGGGCTAGAGGTCAGCTCGGTCTACAGGGGCTCAATGAAGGGGGGCCGCAGAAGAGAGTATAATTCAGCCTTTAACTGTTCATTTCTACAGTTTCTGCTGCACCAGCGAGACTAGCTGGCACCTGAATAGTGATTAAATGCCTTGTTGCTTACTTCCAAGGACTTGTGAGGGAGGAGACCGGGGCATTGCTGTCTGGGTTGTCTGGTCTGCATTTCAACATGTAACTTATGGCCTTGCTCTATGCATGAGCATGAACAAAATAGAATTCACTTACAGCAAAGCAGTTTGAACAGAAAAGCAAGAAAGCAAAAATTACAAAAATGGCGAATTCTATTCCTACAAAATGGACGCTCTCTGGTTATGCTCATGAGTTGGTACCAATAATGCTGAACATATGATACGGTTGGCTTTCGGCCAACAAAACATACTGCCTATGTTACGGGAGGGTAATTTGTAGAGTCACAATAGGGAATACCCAAAATAAATATAACCATTAACCTACAAACAGATGTACCTAAAGTCACAAGTAATGTTTACAACGTGTAAGTATACCTTTTTCTACAAATACCCAAGTTCAAAATTACTATTTTTTTGTGGAGGTAATATAGATTGCAATGGAATGCACCAATCACAGACCATAACTCTACACGTCATGTAATCTCCCCAATACAAATCTGGATACAGATTAAACACAGCATGCTTACTGGATAACACATTCTTATTAAATGCATTGTATTTATTTTTCTTTTATTATCTTTCATTACATAAATATGTGTTGTAAAACTGAAGCCCTTTTCTCTCTCACAGAAAGGGCAGGCACACTAGAATGGTTGGAAGAGAACTTCTGAAGGGATTAAATGAGCAACAATAACATCTCCAATTGTATGCAAAACATTTTTTACTATCAACGAATAATGTTCTTTGTACACACCATACTAAAATAATGATTTCTATTTCTCTTGCAGGTCATAGTGTTCAAGACGAAAGCCCACCGCAGGTGCATACTTTTCAGTCCCCACAATCAGAAACAGAAGTCGCATCCCAAAATGTAAATAGTCAAATCAAGAACTTGTCAACAAAATTGGATACACTAACTAATAATGTGAATGAACTTGTACAATGCGTGAAAAACCACCTGATTAAAAATGTTTCTTTTCACTGTCCCACTTGCACCGGTACTCCTTGTCCGAAGCATTCATCCCCAGTCAATTCTGAACATTATACACAAAGACGATTAGATGAAACCTGAGTCCCTTCTTCCCCTCATGATAATTCCACAGAAATGCCCAATTCTCCCATTTATGTTTCCCATTGTGTCCCCATCCATTTATTAAATAAATATATTTTGTGTACTACAAATGTTTTCTGTATTGTTGTGTGGTATTCCATTGTTTCTCAAAAGTCTCATTATGAGTCTGTGGACGGTGCTACTATCTGAGATGTATGCACTGAAAATGGAGGTCCCCACGGACAGGCGGGCTGTCCAGAAGTGTCCGTGTTCATATGCCACACTGTTAATTAGCCCACGGCCAACGCCCATATCCTATGGACATCCAGCACATGCGTGCATACATTTCCCACCTGAAGGGTGTCCAGGGATAGACGTCAGGGCTTCAGACATCTGGGGACATAATCATGTGCCCATGCCCGCACGGCATAACAGCTCATACAGATTTTCCAGCCAATCTAGGGTGTTTCAAGCAGAACATTTACCCTTGCAGTCCCATTCTACGTTGATCTGGCAGCTTTTTACAACTGTCAAATGGCTATTTTCGACTCTGTAGTGACCGAAACAGCACAACTGTCCATGGACGGTTCCTCTAAAGGTACCCAACCATTACTTTTCCTCATTCTCAATCTGTCTGTCCAGGAGAGAGCATCTGGAGAACACCTGCTTTCCAAATCTCCAAAAAACTGCTGTAATGACATCTCATATGGCCATCTTTGCTTCCTAGGCACCCCCACCACCTCAACATTCTGGAGGGCCTCAAGAGGGGAACATGTGCAGTGATACAGAGGAGGATCAAGAAGAAGAAGAGGATCAAGTAGTGGAAGTCCCTTACCGCCCTTGCCTTTCATGAGAAAAAAATGGCAAAAAATGCTAAATGAAAAAAAATAAAGGTTCCTTTAGAAGCCACCTTTTACAGATAAGAAAAATAGAGTCACTGGCCCCTGTGTATCCCGCAAAGCCCACAGACATTTGGAATGTTTGGGCCTGGACAATTGGAATCATTGTAATTGTTTTCATTAAAAAAATGGTGGCTTTTAAAAGAACCGTTTTTAGGGTTTTTGGTTTTTATATTTTATTTGTATTTTGGGGTTTACAAACTGAAGAAAACATTTAACTGATTTTCATGATTTCTTCTCGCTTTAAAGCATTTTGAATGTTTTCCACAAAAATCTGATTACCCACATCAGTTAGATGGAATCCATCTCGCTGAAAAATGGTGGCCCTATCAAGTTCAATGTTCTCATTATGGAACAATGTCATGCCAACATCGCAAGCAAAAGTGCCAACAACTTTATTGACATTGCATCACGCCGTTCACATTTGCAGACCAAATGAACTAAAGCACATCCACATCTGTCTCTGGGCAATTCGAGAAGAGATTCCATTTACATTCCCCAAACTGTTCCCACCACAATAAATGATAATAATGTCCGGTTGCTTCAATTGAGCCATATTTGCACAAAATGGGAGCCTGTCCACCCACTTCATGGCACGCATTCCGTACCAGAACACTTCAAATTCAGGAAATCCAAGATTTTTGGCTATTTCACAGTGCTCAGCATACACCTTCACCCAGTGGACCCAAGTGTCCCCCAAAATCAATCCAAACACTCAGTCTGCTGGAAGACATTGTTATGTCCATTTTCAATCCTCTCACAACTCCTGCTAACAAAACTCCTCTGACCCTCTCTTCCTGTACACCACACCCAGGAAACCCTATTGGCTGATTCTCCGATTGCCACAGACACCCTGACTGTCCGCATACTTCGCAGTCCCCTCTCCATGCCAGGCAGCACCAAAAGACCCAGATGAGGCACATGTCATCCGTGGACTACCTTGGTATCCGTGGACGTATCGTCCAATTGAAGGGGCCGGCGAGGGAAATTAAACACAATGTAAGGTATTTAATCTGTCACCAGAAAGTGGCCAATTTGAACTTGTAGATCCTGTTAGAGCAACCAACATTTTAGACCAGTACACCATTCATCCACTGCACTCATGGGGCAAATACTGATGACATGATATATAAAAAAGGGAAATACTATCCAAATGTTACTTTTTGCTTCCCTAGACCAGACTAATACCTACAACATTAGAAGGGATGAAGCATCCAAGTACATCAATGGTTGCAATGCAATCATTGTCCTCTTGTGGAATGTAAACATAGACATACAATTCCACTGCAGTTGCAAGAAATATCACAGCCTATCTCACCAAAGCTGAGAAAACAGAGCTAAAGGCCCTCTGGGATGACATAACATCTGACAAAAAACTATCACAGAAACTGTACAGAAATTGTGCAGCTTCGGCATAAAAATGCTCTCCCAAAGATAATGAGGGTCCTACACAGGTGCAGACCATTTAATATATGGCAAATGTGAGCACATTGTCTGGCTGAACCTTGGACCAGCCTCAACTCGAAAACATAGCCACAAATGATCCCAACTGCCAGGACATTAAAAAAAAAAACTATTTACCCAAATCGAAGTACTACTTTGGAAAACATGTGTCTCTACAACATTGCCCAAACCTGCACCTACAAAAACAATGTTACATCAAATGAGACAACTGGCAAATATTCAGTTTCAATGTGTGAAGGAAGCCTAGTGAAGCTAACTAACCCAGTCTAATTAATCACACAAAGTTATCATTTCAAACTCCACAACATAGAGAACTTCATTACATGGCCCTTTTTAAACCCTGGAGAAAACAGAAAGATTTAGTATGTGACAATGGGTCTCATTACAAGGCTGTCGTCAGTATTTTATTTGTTCTGGCGCCCAGAAATGGGAAATTACCGGATGATTACGGCCTTGCCGGACCCGGTATTTGCCCATTCCTGGCCACCGGAAAGAATGCTTCCCCATTCCCATTTGATCCCCATAGGGCTCAATCGGAATGGGGAAGCCAGATGCACCAGCACCGTTATAAATGTTGTACCAAGCGGCCGCAATGGCACCCGCAAGCAGAACTCATAGTTTGCTGGTCCAGGAACTGCGGTACCGGCATGCTTACTGGTACCATACTTCCCAGACCGGCAAACATATAATGAGGCCCAATGACAAATTTGAAGCTGCATTTAGAGCAAATGAAAGCAGCATAACAAAGGATAATTTCAAACAATAGAAACAATGTTGGACAATAAGTGCAAACAAGAGGACGAAATTGAAGCTCAACTACACAAAGACACTCTTGAAGGCAGTCAATCTTCCCTTACAGGAATCCAGGACCCACTTGGAGAAACGTATTCTAAATGAAGCACAAAAGCCATGGCTGAGGTACAAAATACCATGTATCAATATAAATAATCAGAGGAAAAACTTGTCAGCTCTACAATTTCAGCTAAATAAGGAACAACTCACCATTTATCTGCAAGCCACTGAAGAATTTGAACATGGTTTTAAACATGAAAGTAAAACCTATACCTGTATACATTATAAACCTCTGCTCCTGTATGTAAGTGAGGAGGCGGATGCTGGCAAAATAACAAATTTAAATAATCAGCACATTTCTACAGAACTTAACAAACAACAACCTTTTGGCTGTAGTAACAGCCCCTACATTTTTAGCTGCTTACAAAATAGGTGGTGTCACTTTACACCGACTACTACTTCTCCCCATAGAACACCAAAACAAATAAGAATGCCACAAATTGTCAGCGGAGTCTGCAACTGAGGTATGCATAATTCTAAAACAAAGAAAAGTGCTCTTGATAGATGAAGTAAGCTTGGTGTTCAACTTCATGTTGGCTTTAATTCATCTCAGGATGCAAGAAGTCCTAAAAACAACTACAAGGAACTGTTTGGAGGAAAACATGTTATTGTTTTTGGAGACCTCCTATAGTTGACGCCCGTGAAAGGGCAGCCTATTTTTGAAACATTAGGACACAAAGAATGCTGCAATACTCTTGGCAGCGTTGGAATTCTACATCTCTGGCAACACTTTCACTACAAAGAACTAACTCAAAACATTCTGCAATCTGCAGACTTCACCTATGCTAACATTTTGAAAAGCATTTGGACTGATCTTCTTTCTAAAGATGCACAATCTATCTTAAATAGTAGACTCATCCATGAGCTATATCGGCATGGCACATCTGCTTGTGATGTCATGGAAAAATAAGCATAACAAAATGTAAAATGTATGTCCTTAATGCCAACCCTAGCAAGCTGTATGCAACTCAATGAGACAATGTTAAAGCAAGAAATGCAACCAATAGTTCAAATTAGCTGCACAGACAAACTGGAAGTGCATGGCATGACACTCCCTATCTTTCAACAAGCAACAGCATGACTAATTAGCTTAGAAATATGTATCGCCAACACAGCTAGTTTGGAAACATTGTAAACATTGTTTTTAAACTGCAGAGTAATACTGAAACGTAAACTTGACATGGAGCAAGGTTTAGTCAATGGAGCAATTAGTACAATTGTTGTCTTCCAGACGTATCCATAAGACAACAACATTAATTTTGTCAACCTCCACTTTGACAAACTTTCAGAAGTTAAAAGAATAGGATACTCAACAACACCTTTCCTTCTTTTCAAAGACATGTATATACGCAGAGAGCAATTCTTATCTCTCTCTTGCATATGCAGTCTCTATTCACAAATCACAAGGCATAACCATAGATCAGGCATTGATTGACATTGGCAGCACAGTCTTTAAAGACGGTATGAGTTATGTAGCATTGTCACGTCTATGTATACTCAAAGGATGATTTCTAGTAAAGTTCGATGCAAACAAAGTCAAGGCTGACATTCCTTACATCGTAGAGTACAACAGACTATGTGCACTCTACACACCCATTCTCAATATGTACAGTGTTCATGAAAAAGGTACACTTTTTTGAAAGAAAAGTAATGCAAACATAACTTAAAAGAGATCTCCCAACAGTATCACCAAAAGAAACTAATAACAACTGCTACTCCATTGAGTAGTACAACCACGCATCTGTCTAGTATAAATGCAAGTGCACATCGATCAGAAGAAACAAAGAGAAATATCTCTTCTAAAAAAAACCCAAGAGGAGGTCCAGCAAAGGGCACAGAGACAGAACTCTCTGGTCTATTTAAATTGTCCATCACAACTGGTGTAAATTGCTATGCAAATGTAGCAATAAATCTTCTGTTCTAATTACCACCAATTGTGAAAAACATTTATGTGAATGGCTCAGACCAGTTGTGTTTGCAAATGCTCTTCCTTCAGAGAAATGTGACAAATCATCCTGACAACACTTACAGTGTCTCAGGAATAAGGGAAGAATTGGACTATTCTGCAGGAATGGTAACATTCACCATAAACACACATGAAGATCCACAAGAATTTCTAATGTACTTACTACAAGTACTACAAAGCAAAAATATACCTATAAATGAAATCTTACAGATTTCATACACGTGGAATCATTCATGCACTCTATGCACCCATGCTGCACAAGAGCAGATCCCTAATGAATGATTTATGTACGTATCTATACCTAATTGTGAATCTATTCAATTTCATTAGCTGGTTCAAAATGCAAATCATGGCATATTATGTACTGTTTGCAATCCAGACAATTGTTCCACTTTACACATAAACTCACATAGCCAATATGTAATAGTAATTCCTTTAAGGAACAATGCAGATGGTACCAAAAACAACTGCAAGCTTACTAGCTTCACACACGTGCAAGTATCTCTTGGCAAGAAAACCTTCACAACATTATACATAATATGCAGCACTGGTGCCACAACCACTGCAGGTCACATAGTGCATACTTTAAAAAAAATGTGGTTGGTTTGGATGCAATGCCACTTCCATTATTCTAAAATATAGATTACCAGCCAATCTAACACATGCCTATTTAATATTCCTTAAACCTAAATTTAGTCACTGACCTGTAAAAGTTTTGTACTTTAGCGCACTTTAGACACCAGCAGTTATCTAATTGCTTCAAAAAATACCCTTCAGAACTGTAAAACTATAACAGTTAAAATACACCAACTGGTATCCAACTACATCCATAGTGCTAGATATGCAGTTTTTGAAATGGAAAACAGTTTCAAAATGTCAACAGATGTAAATGCAGTACATTTTTGCTAATGCTATAAATATATTTTTCCCCAATGACCCAATAATTATGCAAACAGAAACAACAACAGTACAAAGCACACTAATGTTGTTTCACCCATAGTACTTAGAATGTACTGATTATGAGGCTCTACAAACTTTAGTCACTAACATGTAAAACTATCAACAGTTAGAATATGCCACCTGGTATCTAACTGCGGCCATAGTACTCCAATACTACTTTTGAGTAGCAAAATATATAGAATACACAAATAGGATTAAAAGTGTGTCAAATCATACCCTTCAAACCTGTTAAAGTATCAACAGTTAGAATACTCCAACTGGTATCTAACTGCAGCCATACCACTCAAATGCTATTTTTCAATAGCAACATAGCTACAATACACCAACAACAATAAAACTGATTCAAAACATACCCTTCAAAACTGTAAAACCATCAATAGTTAGAATACGCCAACTGGTATCTAACTCCATCCATAATACTGCAATGTCACTTTTCAATAGTGAAACAGTTAGAATCCACCAACAGGAATGAACGTGTTTCAAAACATACTCTTCAAAACTGTTAAACTATCAACAGTTAGAATACGCCAACTGGTATCTAACTGCACCCATAATACTGAAATATTAGTTTCCAATAGTACAATAATTAGAATCCACCAACAGCAATCAAACAACATCAAAACATACCATTCACAACTGCAAAACTATAACAAAGTCAGAATATGCTAACTGGTATCTAACTGCAGCCATACCACTAGCACTTTCAAAAAGCAAAATCCATACACTGTTACAATTCTTCCTACTGCAACACTCTTGTAACAACAAACACACTTATTTGTTCACCTTACACATTTCTTTAAGTACTGCACACTTTAAACAAACATAGTCTGACACGTAATGTCAAATAAATGTACTAAGGTTTTTTTAATCCTACATGGATTATTTTTCCCAAAGACCCAATGATTATGAAACAAAAACAGCAACTGTGCAAAACGCACAGTAATGTTGTTTGAGGCATAGTTCTTGTTCTTAGAATTATACTAATTATGTGGGTCTAAAAAGTACATGAATGTGTGAGATTGTATACAATGCGACATTGTGATCTATCCTACATAACATTTTATGCTATGTTTTTTTCACAGAGAAAGAAGCAAAGATTTCTCCTGCATTACCATGTACAACAAAGTCAACCAGTACCACCAATGTAACATTAATCAAAAGTACCATTTCCATTTTAATCGTATTGTGTCACCATGTCACAAAAACTAGACACTGCCTACACCTTATGTATAATTAACTATACGCATATTGTTATAATGGTTGTTTACAACAACCAAATTCTATACACATATTATTTCAATGTTGATAGCCAGTAGCCAGATTCTTGGGTGCATTGCCATATCATGCTTAAGTGGTTGTTGCAAGTGCCTAGATTCTTGGGAGCATGGCCACAACCACCACACCACAACTTGCCATTAACTACCGAATTCAAATGCCATCTGCAGACATCAGAATAGACTGACTACCCTATTTTTCACTAATGCCAAAATCACCATATCATCTAGATTCCACTCCCCTACTCTAACAAGCCCTCTTGTAGTCACCAAATACGCCCAAAAGTATTTCTCCAACTGCCCACCGAACACTTACTATTACAATGGTTGTGGCCAAATTCTTTCTTGCATGGCCGTGTTATACTCTGATGGTTGTGCCACTGCCTAGATTCCCGGGTACATGGCCTACCTTTTACCCTAGGCAAGCATCCTCATATCATCTACATTACGTTCCCCTACCCTAATGGAGCCTGCCTGCAGTCACCAGATGAGCTGTCCGCCCAAGGCTCTGTCTGCAGACTACTGCAGTGTTTGCGGACTGCCACGCCCTGCATGCTCTTCTTCCACCTAAACTAATAGCCCCATATCATCTTTCTTTCACTCCCCCACCCTTCCCAGCCCCTCTTTCCAACACCAAAGGACCTAAAACATGTTTACCAGCCCTGTTCCCCACTGCACTGTCCGCGCACAGCCACAGCTGTCCGCTGATAGAACATGGCAGGGGTTTCAGAAACATTTTATTCACATCACGCTTGTCAAAAACCAAACACTGGGCCCGATGGATGCCTGCGGACATCACAACCCCCTCTGGACCAATCAGAGTCCTGTTCGGGGAGCGAACAGGGAAGTGAGTGCTTGGACCGCACCCGGATATCACTAATTTTCTTTTACCTACATTTCACCTGTTTTAAAGAAAACAACTGTACGGATGTACACCAAATTTACAAAACCACGCTTTCAAAACAAAGCCTCCACTCCTGCCACAAATATGGTGAAATTCCGTCCAGCGGTTTGGGCTGTAGGCATGAGCAAACGCTATTTTCCACTGTGCCTATGGAAAAAAATATGATATGTTGGAAACCCCCCCTATAACTTTCCCACCCCTTAAAGAAAGCTCACCAAACCTGCGAAAATAATTAAGAGCAGGCCATATACTTTTACTGCAAGGTTTGATAATGATTTGTCAAGGGGGAGCGAAGCTATAAGCGGCCCAAAAACGTACTCTTCCTATGCGTTGAGCAACTTAACCATAACTACAGGGCCGCTACCGCAGACTCAACTCATGGAAAGGGCATCTTGTAACTTTGGCACTATTTGACGAATCCTTGCAAACCTTGCAAAATAAGTATAGTACCAACTCTGGGTGATATTGCAAAGTTTGATGCGGTTTCATGAAGGGGGGGCAGTTACAGGGGTCCCAAAACATTTGAATTTCTCATAGACATAATGGAAAAAATAAATTGCTCACACCTACAGCCCAAACCGCTGCACAGATTTGCACCAAACTTATGCGAGGATTAACAGGTTGGTCCCAAAAGCATGTTTTGTAAATTTGGTGTAAATCCGTGCAGTGATTTCTTTTTAAATGGCCAGAAAGTAGATCCCAAAAAGTGTGTGTTATCTGTGTCTTGTCAGCGGACTCATTTCTTGGTTCGGTGTCCATGGACACCTCTGGACCAATCAGACAGCCATGTGGCATTCGCAAACATCGTACACGCCAGCTGATTGGTCAATTAAAAACATAAGATGCATCTAAACTTTTGAAACAGGCACAATGTTGGATTTGCGGACTGCACCCGTAGTACGCGAACATCACAGTAAAAACATATTAAAAAACTCAACATTACACTTGTCAAACTAATGAAACAATCTTCAATGTTCGGGGAGAATGTTCGGATGTTTGCGAACTTGACAAAGGTCCAAGGACATCCATGCATATTTCTGCATTATAAGGTTGAATAGCAGTTTTTTGATGGATTATCACTTTGTTGCCATTCAATGAAAATGCAGGCAATTTTGCAATATCATATAAGACCAAACCTCGAATGCTTCTGCATTGTTTGGTGTTGTTTTCCCAAGAGGGGGAAAAATTAGAAGCGGGGTCCCTAAATGTTTGAACAGCTTACAGATTTGGTGCCATCTTATGAATCTGCATATAAGTTTGCAAAAGCATGTTAGCCCCAACATTGAATGTTTTTGCAATGTTTGGTGGGATTTTGTTAAGATGGGCTAAAACTAGAGGGGGGTCTATTTTTAGGTGGCTTATAACTTTGGTGCCGTTAGACGAGTCTGCACATAAGTTTGCAAAAAGATTATAGACCCAGCCTTGAATGTTTGTGCAAGGTGTAAATGGATTTTGTCAAGTGGGGGCTAAGTTATATCACTATTTTTTGTATGTATATTGTGTCACTTTTCAAAAAATAAAACGTGGAGGGATTTGCAACAGACTTGTGCGAGGAGCATTGGCAAGGACCCGAAAGCATGGTTTCACACATGTGTGCATGTTTTATTTTTTGAAAAGTGTCATAATGCCGGCACACAAAAAAGTGATATACTTTTGGCGACTGAGGTATAGCTTGTGGACATGGACAGTGGCCAGATTGTCCCTGCCACGGCATAAGGCCATGACTCAGACAATTTGGCCACTGGACATATCCACGAGGGACTGGTAATGGGGATAATAAAGGGGACATGACCACCAGGGACCCGTGGTCAAGTTGTTTGAAATCGGGATAGGTTTGAATGGTAACAAAAAATCTGCTTGTGGCTACAGTCTAAAGTGCTGGATAGGATGGTAGCAAACCTGCGCAAGGAACATCAGCAAGGTCCTGAAAACATGGTTTTGCATATCTGTCCTTTGTTTGATTTTTTACATAGTGTCAAAATGTAAGTACAAAAAATAGTGATATAACTTTGGTGCCCAGGCAGTGGGACTGGCTCTCGGCAAGGACACATGTCTAGTCTCATTTTCTTGTTGGGGCATGCAGCAAGGCTGAAGCTGTTTTAAATGGAAAAATAAATTAAATCACGGATACAGCCTGAAGTACTGTACAGGATTTGCAGCAAAACCTGCGCGAGGAGTTTCAGCAAGGAGTTGAATGCATGCTTTTGCAGATCTATACTGTGTTTTATTTTTCCAATGTGTCCAAATGTAAGTATAAAAACTAGTGATATAACTTTGTTGTCTGATTCGTGGGCTCAGCTCTTGGCAAGGAGAAATGTCTACTTTGATTTGCTTATTGGGGCATGCAACATGGCCGCAGCCCTAGGTTTTAATGGGAAAACAAATTCTGCTTGCGGCTACAGACTGAAGTGCTGGACGGGATTTCAGCAAACCTGCGTGAGGAGCATCAGCAAGGACATGAAAGCATTATTTTACAAATGTGTCCTGTGTTTTATTTTTTCCAAAGTGTCAAAATGTAATTACAAAAAATAGTGATATGTTTGGTGCCCGGGCAATGGGCCTGGTCCTCGGCATGGACAAATGTCTACTATGATGGCCCAAGCTCTTGCCCCATGGATTTAGGAGACTCGCCCTGGCTGCAAGACATAAACACTGGCCATTGGTCAGATTATGAGAATACAGTGGACACTGAGCTAGGATGCAGGGTGGGTGCAGGGAATAATTGGGGTGGTTAGGTGGGGCTGGTATCAGGGTCGAGCTTCATGCCCTAGTGAATTCAACCATGACTTGCATCGCCAGCATGCACTGCTGATAACGACACACATCAGTATTTGTTGAAAAATATATGTTTGCGAAAGGAGGTTTAAAGTTCTTTACAGCGATGTAACATCATGCAAAATTTTCACTAATAAAAACCTATCAAATTCACTCAAAATCCTTTGTGAAAGGGACATCATGGTTAAGTTGCACCATAAAAAAACCTATCAAATTAATTGAAAGAACTTTGTTGAAGGGCTATATAAACACTTACACCTGGCTCATGCACTTGCAATGTCGTGTCTGGTGCTGGTGCCTGGAGAAAAGAGCAGGCTGGTGAGTAACTTTACTTCATTTTTAATTCTTGTTGAGCTCTGCTCTTTTTTTTCATTCTTGCTGTGAGTTGCCTTTTCCATCAGTCCCCTGTTATGACGTCCTTTCTAGGGGTTCTGGACGGAAATACTTCATGCCTTTGCAAACTTGATTAATTCATACTCCCTACTGAGGGGTGTCCACGTGTCTAAGACTTTTGAACTTCCTAGTACTTGCTTATGTATGGGGAAAAAGAAAGGCGGGTCAGCTACAAGAGCCTATAGCAGGAAAAAAAAATCCAGGAAAAGAGGGAGTAAAAAAACCAAAGAGCCCCCAAAGAACACTCACAAATGTTCTGAAACAAGTGGCCGGCAGAAATACTGAGAAAATAATAAAGACAAAATGAAAATGTATTGCTGCAACAAATGTCCTGCTGCATGCCTCCTGGGTAGTGACAATGCACTGCATCACCCTCAGCATTCCGTGGATGAGCTCCTGCCTGGCCAACCTGATTCATTAATTTCTCTGCAATCTTGTTTGCTCGATGCGCCTGAGACTCTCCAGAGTTCATGTGGAGCACCTACTGGAGGATCCATTGAAAGTACCTGTACCCTTACTATCCTCACCACATTGCCATTGCTGTTGCACGGTGGTCAGTCATAATATCGAAAAGAAATGTCAAATTACAATAAATTCGAAAACTTAATGTCGAAAAAAAAAATAAATTCTTTATTTTTTTATTTATATATATTTTTTGGGGTTCCACATGTAAAAAAAAAGGTTAAAAAAGGGTTTGGGGGGAACCCCCCATTTCAAATAAAAAACGTATTGAAAAAGAAATTCATTTTTTTTTATATTATTTTTTCGATTTTTTGACTTTCGACATTTTTGCATTCAATTATATGACTATAAACCCTGGACCCCTACTATGCACCCGCCAGTAAGCTCGGCATTAAAGATGGCACGGACATAAGAAGTCTATCTGCGAGCAAGCGAGAAAAGCCATGTAGTTCCACCCAGTGACCCCGTGCTTGATCTTATGAAGGGAACTCATCTTTCTGTGCTAAAGCTGACAACAAGAGCCCACTCTTTCATGGATTTTATGACATATTTTAAATCTAACATTGTTAATACTGTTGGGATATTGGTTGACCCCCTGAGGACATTGAAAAGAGATTTTGCCAATGTATTTACTGACAAGGGACCAGGTGGTCTATAGCCCGTTAATCCCTCTTGATGTATATATGTGCATCCAATAATTCAATTATTAATCAAGTACTATCTCCTATTAGCCAATTGGAATCTAACCAATGGCCAATGCAATCTATTACTAAACCAGCTGTAGTGCATTGCTCTGCATTGCTTCACAACATTGTAAGGAAAATTACCCATGGGCTCCGAACAAGAGCCCACAGAACACATACTGTCTTTGCTGACATCTGCCATCCCAATTTTGAGTGTTATTGTTGATGTGTCCCTCTTACTACCTGGGTATAGAGAAGGGACATGCTTTCAGTACATAAAATGACCTATTGGATTAACATCAATTTAGAGGTGTTGATCCACAGCACATAATAATGGTCAGATAAACCCAGTGAGTGGGTGATACCAAAAACAGGAGACTGCATTGTTGTCACCTTCTCAAATCAAAACACCACAGATGTTATTATTAATTCAAATCTTTGCCAAAACAACCCCAAATCCTGGTCCCAGAATGTTACCTCTGTCATTTTTGTACCCATAGAATCATTAGGTTCCTGGCCAACCACAGTCGTCCCACACCAATTCAGGGAGTATTTTAATTTCCATGATGAGTTAAGTCACTGAGGGAAACAGTACTGAGTCTGTGAAACCTTGTATGTTGACTGCAGGCACAACAGGCAGCAACCCTCACGCGGTCACACAGGTCTCTTTTGGTCTCACAGGTCCTACCAACAAGAAATCAATTTGACTGCCTGTCTGATGTAAATGGTATCGATTGACAACCTAAGTCCTCGATTATTTGCAATGCTAATCAGCTGGTAAACAATGGCTGCCACCAAGTCCACCTGTTTGTAATGAGGCAGATCTGGTTGTATCAAGGGACGTTTTTCTGCTCAGCATTAGCTAACACCCAACGCTCAAAAGAGAGCCAGAGAGCATCCCAGGAAGAAACAATCATAACCATTGTCTCTGTAAATATTGTGGGGGCAAAGATCAAACAAGAATTTCCAGACCTGGCTGACTACCTCAAAAGATGTGGCTTGGTGAACATTTGGTTCTGGATGGTTTTATTTCAAGACAATCTGGCTCAAAAACATTAGCAGATGCTTTGGGGTTATGGAAATTCTAGCAAAGACAATGGGCCTCATTACAAGTTTGCCAGTCCGGAAACAACGGTACTGGTAAACTTGCCAGTACCATTGTTTCCAGACCGACAAACTACGGGTTCTGCAAACGGGTGCCTTTTAGCCCGCCAGGTCTGACATCTGCATCCATCCTCCCCATTCCCATTCAGTCCAATGGGAATCAAATGGGAATGGGGATTAATATATTCCGGTGCCTGGCAATGGGCAATTAATGGGTCCGTTGGTGCTGTAATGTAATTGCTCATTGCCGGTGCTGGCAAATTCATGATTCCGGCAGGAGCTGTGCCTTTATCTACCGGCAGGGGTACCACCAGAGTCATAATGAGGCCCACTGTATATTACAAGTCCTTAAATTACGATTCTTCTACTTTTTTGAGGACAGTGCAAGTCAGAATGGATGCCCACAGCAAAATTTGGCTAGTTAACTTTTAAAACTATCCACATAAGCAATATATGAATCACTGTCTCTAAGAATTCAATTTAATAATTGATATGCTGATAACTAGAAAGGGATTCTTCCAACGTGATGTTGATTGTGGGCAGGAATTTCAACTAAATAATCAGCAATAGCGTTGCATTTGTGCGGCAATTCCAATTATCATCAAAACCACCAATTCATGGGAGCAGTTGTTTCCAAGGCAGTTAAAAACAGTTAGAGGCTTCATTGCATGCAATGAGGCTAATGGAAGCCACTGCGTAGTCCCATAGAGGAACATAAGAGAATAGCCTGCCCGCTGCATACTCTGACATATCTCCCATGATGCATTGCGGTTGCCAAGCTTTTTCAGTTCTGAACAGTGATTCGTTAAGCGATTCGACAATCTAATTACGAATCAAAATTGGATTTTGCCCTAAAATTATGCATAAGGTAGTTTTTGAGGGTGGGTAGCATGTTGGCAGGGTGAGAAAGGATACTTGGTAAAGGTATGGGGTTTGGTTAGTTTTTTATTTTGAGCATTGATGGAGAAGCGGAGCAAACAGGAAACGATAAGAGTAAATACTTGAGAAATATGGTACATTGAGACATGGTAATCAGTGTGGTTGCTAGAAGATGAGTTTCAATTTATTGCACGTTTTTATTTTAAACATATATAAAAAAAGCTTTCTAAAAAACTTAAAATATATGGGGTTGTTTTTTTGGGTTGTGATTTAACGTTCCGTCTTTGTGTATTGAGATCAAGAATGTTTTTTTAAAAGTTTATTTATTCATTTATTGTGCATTTGTAAGGCTCTTATACATCAAGTAAATTGTGTTTCAAAGTGCCCACAGGCCAATAGGGAGGGAACATGGGAGTGAATCAAATATAGCAATGAATGATAGAGGCGAACTTACTAGACCTTGTGAGCATTCAGAACGTGCAAGTGCAGAAAGAGAGAAGGGATGAGGGAGTGAGTAATAGGCCAGAGGATGACAAGGCAAAGTGCTGGGAGGGTTGGAGGCTGTAGGCAATTGGGTGTGGGAGTCCAGGACCCAGGAAGACACATAAGCACCCTGGTCACCAATCTCAGCAACTGTGGGAATTAGCAGAGGAGGGGGCAAGGGAAGGAAGAAGTGAAAAGGAAAGTGTTGAGGAACTTCAGGAATTTGAGGAGATCCAGTTCAAGACAAAGAGGAAGGGGGGGGCTGTTCCATAGAAGGCAGCCTGCTGAGGAAAGAGATCAGCCACCAGCTTGTTGTTTGGTGAAGAGCTTAATACACAGAGAGTTGGTGCCATATGTAAAGATCTGGAACGAGAGTATTTAGTGAGAGCAAGTTGTATATAGTGTGGTCCCTGGCCTCAGACCACCTTGTGAATGAAGCAGAGGGATTTGAATGATATCCTTGCAGCAACCCGGAGCCCGTTGAGAGTTTTTAGGACTGGAGAGATGTGGTCCCTGGACTTAAGGCCAAGGATAAATCTTGGATTATCTTAAGGGGTTGTAGGAAAGAAGAGGGTAGGTTAAGGAAATGGCTGTTACAGTAGTCTAGCCTAGAGAGAACCAGTGCCCTAGAGACTTTGAGTTTCTGGGGAAAAGTGAGGAAAGGAAGAATTCCTTTGAGGAGGCAAGTTCCTGGATGTGAGGGATGATGGAAAGAGAGGAGTTGAAGGTGACACATACATTTCTGGCTTCAGATGAAAGAGAGGGGGGAGAGCCATAGAAGATGGCCCGAATGAGGGACAGAAAGACGGAGTAGGAGTCCCAAAAGGAAGGATGTGGAGACAACCAACAAGTTCAGTGAGCTGGTCCAGTTGGGGGAAGACCAGCTTCTCCAAGATTTTCCGAAGGAAGTGGGGTGATAGATATGGGGCAGTAGATGGCTGGGAAAGATGAGTTTGCAGAATGTTTTTATTTCAGGAGGGGGCACACAAATAAGTCCTTGATTGAGGAGGAGAATGAGCCATTTGCAAAAGAGTGGTTGCAGAAATTAGCGAGTGCAGGGGCCAGGGAGCCAATATTGTCCTTGATGGTTCTGGAGGAATAGGGGGAAACTCTGTTTGGAGGAGTCCTTCATGGAGCAGATAACTCAGATGACCTGATCAGGTATGACAGAAGAGAAAGAGGAGAGAGGCAGAGGGATGATGGGAGGCCAAAGGAGGCAAGGTGGTGGGCGAAAGGGCAGGGGAGGGGAAAGTGGCGCAAAAGTGCTCAGGATATCATGACGTTTTGCAGTGAAGTGTGTGGCCAGTGGGTTGCCAAGGGCCTGGGAGAGGTGAGGATACTTGGAGGGGTTGTCTTGTTCCCTGCAGATTTTAAAGAGTTCAGCCATGTTATGGGATACACCAGAGACGCAAGCCTGGATGTGGAACACAAGCCTGAGACGTGTTAATGGCACATCCATGGTTGTTTTTCATTTTTATTGTTGATTAGATGAGGTTTTTGGCTAATCTGCAAGAGCGCTTCTAAATTTAGTGTTCTGTTCAGAGCAACTCTCAAAGTCAGGATTTGTGCAGGAGTTGGAAAAGTTGATTTTAGTGTTGTTTAATGTTTGGAGGATGTGAAGAGTATAACAGAGGTAGATTAGTTGTGTATGATTTGGGAACAAAGCAGTGGGCACAGATATAAAACTCCACTATTTTGCATGATTTCTTGATTCTTGAGATGTGACAAACAAAGCATATACTATGTAAAAAAAGCTGAATTATGAAGTTAAAAAAATTATATTGAGATCTTTACAGAAATGTATTTTCTTAAAGTAAAATATGTATAGGTTTGAGAACTGTGATTCTCGATTCAGATTCTGATTTTAGTACTGCTCAAATTGTGGTTTGAATCGCTAAATTAACCAAATGAGTGTGTTTTTGTTTTTGTTTTTATTGAACTTTTTTTCCAAAAGAGAATACAACTATTAATTGCAACTATTAATGTTTTTGTAGTGTTTATATTCTGCCTTCACATAAAATAAAGTTATTAATAGATTAAGATAGACTTTTTTATTTCACTGGGTGTTTACATGGTTCTCGAACTGCATTGTTGATCATTGTATTCTTCCTTGTTTAGGTATTGTCTGAATCATTTGTAATATTATATGTTTCCGATTCATTTTGGGTGGGGGAAAGAAACAAGGTACACTTTGAAAACAATAGTTTAATTGGTTCTTGATTCACATATTGTCATCATACCTCTCCTTTTTTTGTTAATTCTCAATATCACTTGTGAAAGATATGCAATCTAAACAATATATGAAACTCATGTACAAGTGATTGGGCATGAGTGGTTAAGGAAACTATGCAATATTTTTAAATGTGAATGCATTTCGGATGTGCTGAGAAAGTATTATTGGTTTCAATATTAAACTTTCGATCCAATAAAGTACTTGGGCGAGTAACAGAGGGTTATGGTATGAGATGTATATTCTTGATGAGTTGTTTAAGTGGACATCAAAAACAGAAAGCAAGGATTTCCCTTTTTATCAGTGGTGTGTTCATTACATGTGAATAATGTTCTTTTAATACAGTGGGTGCTCATTTTTATAGATACTCTTCATGAATCTAAATCGTATAACAACATGTCCCTCTTGGTCATCCCTGTACTTTCAGAGATCTCAATCTGATTATTATTATTGAATAAAAGCTCATATTAATATGTAGTTCACTCTTACTCGTCACAGTGTTCCAGTAACCACACCTCGCTATTCCTCAAAACAGCACCCAACTATCCCAACTCACTCTTCCTTGTCACAGTTCCTAACTACCCCACCTCCCTCTTCTTTGTCATGCCAACTACACAACGTTTTTCTGCCTCTTCACAGTCTCCCAATAACCCCACCATTGCTGTTCCTCTTCACAGTACACTATTACCAATCCCTTCTTATCTAATGGACACAAACAGAAGAAATATTTGATAAACCTGATGTTGTGTAGCTCAGTTTGAAACTGGTAACAAATGATATGATAGAAACGTGGACAACACACTATGCACACCTTGATTTGGACGATCTTATTACCTATAGATTGTATATTTTTATATATATCTAGAGATATTAAACGAAGTAAAGGTGCAGGGGAGAGGTGCTCAGCCTTGGTACCTAGGCTGGAGATAGAGGACAAAAGAGAGTGTTTTCCTATTAGGAAAGCTTCGTACCCTGCAAACTATCTAAAAGGCCAAAGCCTAATGGTGATTAGAGAATCGTTAAAGATGAAACGTCTTGTAGAGGCGTTTTAGATATATATTCAAAATTTCACTAAATGATTACATTTTGACAACTTGAAGGATAAATTCATAAGCAAAAACGATTTATTATTCATACAGGATGGTAGGCCCAACGCGTTTCGAGTAGCAAACAACTCTTCAACAGGGGCATTTTTTCTTTAAGAATAACATTTCTATAAAGAAAAGAAACATTTTAAATTTAAACAATATAATATTTTTACACAATAAGCTATTTCGAAAGCAACAATTTCAAAACAACCTCAATTCAAGGACATCTCTGAGTTACATGTCAACACTAAGATCCTGGACTTAAAGTGTACAGTGCATAGTTCAAATGAACTTAATTGTTTTAGAGTGTCTAACTGCCTTTAGAGTGAAACCATTATCCAAAATTGACAAAGACTAAAAACCCTTAATTTGAATCAAAACAGATACATTTTTTCGTATAACCAGGTTATTGCTGGTGCTAAATGCCTGTATATGCTATTCATGGAGAGAATTATTTAATGCTCTAAGTATTTTTGAACAAAAATAGATATACTGAAGTTTGTCACAAAAGGAACAACTTGCTGTAATTGTTCCTTTTGTGAAAAACTTCAGTATATCTATTTTGAACTATATATTTGAACTATGCACTGTACACTTTAAGGGGTTGACAAAGATTTATTGATCTATTTTCTTTGAGGTCTAATGTCAAATATACTACTTTGCCATGGATGCCATTTGGAGATAATTTGTCTGATTTCGGTTGAAAGCACATTATAGCTTGAAATGGTTGTACTGTTTTGATTATAATGCTCTCATACAAGTTACGTTTTTGGAGAGATTTCAGAAGTGGGAATATTTCTAAGTTATTGATGATAGCACATGATGTCATTTGGTTATTGTCAAATTTTGTGTTGCAGTATGTGCAATCTATTGAGGGGTCAGTTATTTTCTATTTAGTTTCTGTTGTTAGATATAAAGGTAATTGGAACCATTGGGATTCCTCATTGTCCTTTTGTAGGCTATATCTTCTATTTTTGTTCTCTTTTTATGAAGAGTTCTGCGATAATAGACCATTATTGTCTATGGCTATAATTTTTTGTTGTTCTTGTTTATATGCTTCTTCATTGAAATATAGTTCTGTGCTGTTTGTGCGAATTCATTCACCTTCACAGAAGTGTGAAAAGGTGTCTATATCAACACTACACATGTTTAGTACTTTATTATAATGTATTGATTAATTTATTTAGTGGTTTCATTGTGTTCAAAATCAATATAAATAATGTTCTCGTGAGTAGAAAAGCGCTGTCATTTAGAGCTTTGATGATTAGTCTCCTGCAGTAGTGTTTAAGGGTAGATTGTAACTTTTCAGCTGTTTTTATAAGATTGTGAAGAACTTTATGGTGGAAAATGTATTGAAATTTACATTTTTGGATTGCTTTACTGTGACTACATTAAAACTGGTAGATGCAGTGTTAGGTTCGTTAGTATGTCTGCTTTTCTTTGTAGATATTTTTTACTTTCAGTTTTTGCAAGAGGGGCCTTACTTTTTTAGTTGTGGTTGGTTTAGTTTTGTTGAGTGAAGTTGCTAACTCTTTTGTTTTTATCTTTTCTATACATTGTTTTAGATGTGGATGACTATATGGTTTGGTATTATTCTTATCTGCTCTATTTTCCTTTCTTTTCTACAGAGTTGCTTTTTTTGTAGGCATTTTGTTGTGTCTGTTGGGAAAAGAGAAATGTTAGGTTTGAATGTTGGGAAATGCATATGCATGTATTGTGAAAGGGTGTGTTGGTGTGATTGGACAGCTTAATACAGTGCTGTTTGATTGTGAGGTGGCATATGAGTTGTGGTTGGGAAGGTTGTGAGAGTTAGAATCTGTAGAGGTGTGATGGTGTAAGATTAGTGAGTAAGGGAGTGGTGGTGTGATTGAATCAATAGGGACATTGTGCTGTTATCAGGGAAACAGTGGGTGTTGCAATGGTGGTGTTTAGATGGGAATAAGGAGAGTGTGAATGGTGCAGTATAATGAGTTAGAGTGAACAAAATTTTGGTTCAAAAAGAATAGTCTGGGCTAATATATAGAGGAACTGTACTGTTGTAACTCCATACATATACATGGTACATTAATGTACTTACTTGGTAGGATGTAAAGGGTATTCTGTTTTAGGGTTCTTGTCTTCGGCAATGTGCTTCTTTCCTGTTATTGTAAAAGAAAGTTAGTTGGGATATGCGGTAATGGTTAAGTACTTTTACTAAGAAAGGTTGTTATTTAAGAAGGTAGGAAGAGTTGTTGGGAAAAACAGTTCATGACATTGCTGGACATTTAAAATTGTTTGTTTAGGAGCATTTTCAAGAAAGGTACGAAATACATATGTGCTTTTATAGAAGCTCTGTGTGTAACGTTTTGTAAAAGAGAAGAACAGTTGATGGAAAAGATTTGTAGCACACTTTTAAATGACAGTTGGTGTGTGGAAGTTTAATAAATTAGGAGTATTTGCATACTTGCCAGCACGATGCATTCTACTCTATAGGTGTTGATGTAATCATAGATTTTTTGTTTGCTTTTTGGGACTCGTAGTTCCACCTTTCTCATTTAAAGGTTGGAGCACAAGTCCCAGATTGTAGAGAAAAATAGGACTGCATAAGCAGCTAACGATTTGTATGTGTTATGTTAGGAATTATACATGTACTGTCAATACATTAAACTGGCACACATTGAGTGGCAATTAGAAATGGTCTGCAAAAATGTATTTTATCTGCTTTTACTTTCTTTTATGAAAAAAGTGACACAATGGTGCTAAAAATGCACATATGCATAATTTTACTTTCATCAACATGCTTTCAAAAAGAAATATTTTGAAATGCACAGCATTTTATGTGTTTACTTGATATGTATGTAAGAGTTTCAAATGTTGAAGTACAGTCATGTTTTTTTCTTTGCATTCTAGGACTTGTAGTTTCAGTTTTATAACGCGAAAATTGGAATTGGAAGTGACAGAATGCAAAGGAAAAAATTAAGCATTGTATTTATTTGCGGCTTCATGTGAGCAGGTGTTGAATACTGTAATGCATGACATTAGCTAGAAGTTAAAAAAGAAAAATGCTTATTGAGAAGCTTATTACAATATATATATTCGTGAAAGTGTTGAAGAACATATTTTTTTAAATATAAGCATACCTGCACTATGTCTTGTTAGATGCAGATCTTGTACGTCTGAAAATAGAAATCTTGGACAGTCTCACAGTTTCACAGTAGTTTTTGATACGGATGCCTTTGATTAACAGGAGATATGCATTCTCAGAATTCAAGCATACATCAGAAGTGTTGCACTGGAATTAGAGAGTTAGATGTAGAGTTTTGGGATGTGATTGGTGTATGGATGTGAGACTCTTTGAATGCAGTCAATGAGGGAGTGATGAGAACATGAAAGTGGAAAGCTTAGAAGGACTGCCCCTGTGTTACGGGGTTAGCTGACAGCTTGGTATTCTGCAGACGGCATGGAAAGGGACCAGTGGGGATTAGACAATGATGCTTTCTGGTTGTGGTTTACAGGAAGAGATGATAGTAGGTGTTTTGATTGTTGTGTGTAGGGAAGATGGACGTGGCTTAGAAAAAACTCACTGTGTGCATGTTGGAAGAATATTTGATGAATAATTTGAAAAGGTAAACTGAGTTGTGTGGCATCTCTGGTACTATTTGTTTGGAGGGAGTGGAGGTTTGGTGGTATATAGTGTCTGAGCTAAACCAGATAAGTTTACTATCCTTTTGTAAGACTGTGGCTCAATTTCAATGCCCAGATATTATTGTTGTTCATTGTGGAGAAAATAGTTTGGGCTACGTTAATCCACTATATTTGCAGGTTTCATTAAAATATATGTTCTGAGGCTTAATGGAACTATTTCCACAAGATATTCTTTTCAGAAATACATCCAAGGGAAGTATGGAGATGCCCAAATGTGTTTTGGGCATAATTAGAAGAAGGTAGGCTTATGTGTATGTGATTTTTTGAATTGTGTGGGCATGGCATCTTTTGAAAATGAAAACAACAAGTTGGATGGTGCAAACTATTTTCGGAGTGATGGAGTCAATTTTACTGATTTTGGAAATCAGATGTTTCTTGTAAATATTCAAAATTCAATGAGAAAGCTTATGTGAAAAAGATATACAGCGCATATGAAAATATTTGTAAGTAGTTCTAGGAAATAAAAATCGGAAAGCAAAAAGAAATTCACAACTGTAAAAAACGGCCCTTTTAAGAGCCACCATTGACCAATAAATTGTTTAAATTAAATGTATACCTCCACACCACCTTCAATTGGACGATCTGTCCACGGACACTGCGGTAGTCTATGGATGGCACATGAAACATCCGGGTCTTTTGAGGATGCCTGGCATGGAGACCACGCACACTGCAGTGGATCAGCCAATCATGTTTCCAGGGTGTGGTGAACAGGAAGAGAGGGTAGCAGGATTTTTGTTAGTCAGAGTTGTGAGATTTTATTGGATTGGCAAAAGATGACATTTTGTGGCATGCAGTTTGTGGCTTAAACTGGGCAAGCTATTTTTCATTTTGTGACTGAATGGCTCACTTTAAATGTACAGACATAGTAATTGTGCATTGTGGAGGGGACAGTTTGGTTATGTGAACCCAGTGTATTTGCAGGTTTCCCTGAAGTATTTCTTTAGAAAGCCTAATTGAATTGTTTCTTACTTCCAAGATTATTTTTTCTGGAATAAATCAGCGGCAAACATGGAGATGTCCAACAACATTTTTCAGTCCGCAAATGGAAGAATCATGGCATCTTGTCAATACAATTGTATCTGCTTTTATATATGCTGCAGGAATGTCATATTTTGAGAATGACAATACAAGGTCTGATGGAGTGAATTTATTTTGTAAAGTTGATGTTCATTTCACAGATGTTGGAAATGCAATTTTCCATTACAATGCTAAGAATGCATTGAAAAAGTTCCTGTAAAAAAAAATTAAGGGAAGATGTAGAGTGTACAGTACTACTGTGAATAAATGCAAACAATGAAAAAAAGGGGTTTCTTAGGACACCCCAAAAAAGAAAATGAAAACATTATTTTCAGGGCCACCACTAAAGAATAAATAACTGAAATTGATTTTACCCACCCCTTTGATTGGCCATGATGTCCGCAGACACTGCGTTAGTCAGCAGACAGCATATGCCACATTCAGGTCTTTTGAGGAGATCTGGCATAGAAAGGGGACTGTGGGGATCAGCCAATCATGTTCCCTGGGTTTGGAGTACAGAAAGAAAGGGTAGGAGGAGTTTTGTTTGCAGGAGTTGTGAGAGCACTGACAATGGCTATGTGTTTGAGAAGGCAGAGTGTGTGGATGTTGGGGGACTCTTGGGTAAATTGGTTGAAGGTGTATGTAGAGCAGTGTGGATTGGGCAATAATCTTGGATTCCATGAATGTGTAGATTCATGGTATGGAGTGTGAGAGTTGAAGTGGGTGGACCTGCTCCCATTTTGTACAAATATGGTTCAATTGAAACATCTGGACATTTCTATTGTTCACTGTGGAGGACACTTTTTGGGTTATGTGACTGGAATTTCATTGCAATTTGCAATGAAGGAGACATTGGGAAAGGAGAAGACATTTTTCCTAAATTCGAAAATTATTTGCTCAGAGACAGATGTGGCTGCGTTTGAGTTTAATTGGTCCTCAAATGGAAAACGCGAGGTGCAACATCAATAAAGCTGTGTGTGCTTTTCTGCATTGAAGCAGTTTTTGTGACAGAAGAAATAATTAAAATCAGTAACATTTTTCTTAGTTCAGTTTATAAAACAAACACATTTACAAAATATAAAAGCCACAAACACGAAGAAAAGGTTTTTTAAGAGTCACCATTTTTTAAAGCAAAACAATTAAAATGATTTTAATTCTCCCACCCCATGCCTGGAATTTATTAGGTGTCCGCAGACTACTGTGCTGTAGCAGACTATACAGGCTGCGCAGGAACCTGTGACTTTTTTCTCTCACTTCTATTTTTGAGGTGGCTCCTAAAGGAACCTTTTTGTGTGTTTTTTTGGTTTTATATTTGTTTTGCTTTTTTGTGTTTTTTTTCAGGAGAGTAAAGGTAAGGTCGGGTAGGGAAGGGAGGGATGGGGCACCAACCACAGAGACAAAGGAGAAGGTGGACAGAGACAGCTGTCAGGCGGGCCTTACATTTAAGGTGGGGGGCAGTGTTTCTCATGTTCTGTGACTGCAGCCTTGAATACACTTTGAAAATGCTCCCCCCTACAGACCGGTGCTTCACAGTACAAACATAGCACTGTGACCCTCGAAAGGTAACGGTCAACAGCATTCTGCATGGCCTGTGAAGCCGCTGCTGGGATCCTCTGCCCCAAACGAGTATCCTTTATGGTAACATGAGCAGTTGAAGATGATGGCATGGAGGTGTCAACCTATACTTACCTAAGAAGGTATGGTCTTCCTCAGAACAGTCGGGTGGTTAGATTTGGTGTGGCGCCTCATGGAAGTTGTCCCATAGCTATAAAAGCCAGGTTTTCCACAACTAAGTACAACTTTGCACTGCATTGAACCTTGCTTGCTCAAGCATTTGGGACATTTCCAATGGTTGTAAAATATTGCCACACCCAGGACTCACTCCAAGTACCGGATATAGGGACTTCCTCAACCTCATCCTCTTCTTCCTCTTGATTCTCATCTGTAACAATGCACCTGTTCCCCTGTACTGGCCATCCAGGTTGTTGATGTGGTGGTGGTGGGGGTGCCTGGAAAGAAGTGATGGCCATAATAGATGCCATGATGGTCTCCAACAACTTCTGCAAAACTGATCTGAGAAGAAAAGCAGGTGATCTCTCCTGGATAGCTAGATTGAGAATGAGGAAAATTAATGGGTGGGTGCCTTCAGAGGAACTATTGGTGGACAGTTGTGCTGTCCATGGACTACTGAGTCGCAAATAGGACTTGAAAAGTTTGAAAAGTTGCCAGATCAACTAAGAATAGGTATGGGAGCTGTGGAAGGGTACAATTTCATCTTGAAACAGCCAAGATTCTCAGAAAATACACTTTTAAACTGTCTGCGGCCATGGACACTGTTTTGCAGACACCCTCGTCACGCAGCACAGGTACGGTCACATGATGAAGTGGCCGTCCCTGGCCCTGATGGCCATCCTCTGACACCCATCATGTGGGAAAAATGGGGCACATGCTCCGGGTTTCCGTAGAACTGACGCTGTGTCAGCGGACTATTTAAAAGTGTGTCATGCGAAACTGGACATGTACTGACATCACGTCTGTCCATGGGCACCTCCATTTTGACTGCAGACAACCCCAGACAGTCATACTGTCCACAGACTATTTAAAAGTGTGTAATGTGAAACTGGACATGTCAGGACATCGTGCTTGTCCAGGGGCACCTCCATTTTGACCTCAGACAACCCCAGACAGTCATACTGTCCACAGACTACTTAAAAGTGTGTAATGTGAAACTGGACATGTGAGGACATCGTGCTTGTCCAGGGGCACCTCCATTTTTGTGTGCGGACATCCCAGACAGTTGTTTGGTCTGTGGACTCATATTTGGGCGTTCAAAAAAAAAAGAAATATCACACAACAATATACAACACATTTATGGTATGAAAAATACATTTATTCATGAAACGGATGGGGTATCTAATGAGAAACATAAAGAGGAGAATTAGGAATTTCTGGACAATAATGATAGGGAGGGCGGTTTCATCAAAGCATCTTTGATTACAATGTTCTGAAATTGATGAGGATGATTACTGGGGGAAAGGGGGACAGGTGCAAGAAGGACAAAGATTGGGAACATTTTTAATTACATGATTTTTCACATATTGTAAAAAGTTCTTTAAAATCATTGCTTAGTTCATTATTTGATTATGTACAGTTGGGGATAGGGCTTCTCTTTGTGATTATTGGGATTGTATTTATTTCAATTGGGGCATGGTTTCTTCCTGAAAACGATGTACTTGAAGAAAAATTATTATTTTAGTAAGGTGTGTACACATGTCATTATTTGTTAACATTACAATATGTTTGTATAATGAATGCTAATAATAGAGAAATAAATACAATGCACATACTATTTAGTGTACTGTACTATGTACAGAGGTGGTGCGTGTTATGGTTGCTTAGCTTACCATAACTGGCAATTTTCAAGTGTTTTTTGGTTTTACTTGTATCTATAACGTCTCTTTAACAGGTTTTTACATTGACTGTCATCTGTTTTTGTTACTGCAACTTAACCATAACGTCTCTTTAATAAAGTTTTTTCAGTGAATATTATAAGCCGCCCTATAGTTAAGGTGAGTCAGAGACACATAGGAACTCGTCTAAATACTATTGTTAATAATGTTTGATTCAAGTAACAGATTTGATCGAAATTTCGAAAGTGATCGAAAGTCTGTATTCAGACTTTTGAGCATGTGAGACTTTGGAGAAAAATAGAAGAAAATAGTTTAAACTAAATTAATATAAAAAGTAACGATTGTAGTGTAGTTTTAGATGCACCGTACAATGTATTGTAAGTTGTGTATTCTCACTTATAGTATTATACTGCGTGGCTGCGAAATGTTTGCCTCTCTAGTTTATTATGTATTTTTCTGTGCTTTCTTATTTTTCAGTTACTTTACGTAAGTATATGAGTAGTGTTTTACTGTATTGATCATTTAAGTTGAATTTTAGTAAACAACTTGAAGTCAGTCCCCTTTAACTGACTTTTTGTAACCGTAGTTATGGTAAAAGTAAATGAGCTGTAACCACGGGTATAATAAAACAGGTTTTTTGTTATGATTTATTGTATTTGTGTATTTATGTATGATGATTAGTCTTTAAAAAGACGGTTTTGGTGTACACGGAGTGTAGAACTTTAGCACATAAGGAGTACTGTTTTGATGTTATGAAGGAACACTCATTTCCTTCATCAATTAGGTGTATTACATCATGAACTGTGTGGTCTATCATGAATGCTAAAACAACTTTATTAACATTTTTCTGGGATTTCTCAATTTTACCATTAAATCAGGTGATCCATCTCCATTTTTGCCTTTGAGTGAGATAGGAAAAGATAAAGATGGTGAGGGGAAATAGTTCCATTAGGTTTCCCATGTCTTGTTTTATCATTAAAGTAAGGGACTCCCGACGTGCATTCCCCAAATCATTGCCTCCACTATGAATTAGTATGACGTCTGGGTGCCCTCTATTTCTCAGACTTATCAATTTAGGAAAACCTTGGAACTGTTGGGGAAGAGGTGGCATCGTCAAACCCCTTTGAGTATTCTCACAGCAAGTAGAACACGTGTAAACAAAGGGGGTAGACACCTCCACCCCCTCTGTACATATTCACACAATATAACATTGACCAGTATCTCAACAACCTAATGTATGCATGTGTTTAGAAACTCCATTTCTGTCCTGTCAATCGCCATCTTTTACTAGGCCCAAATTCATTCCACTGAAACATCAGCTCTCCCTTCCTCATCACCGAGCACAGACAGCCCACAACACCTCCACCCCCTGTCAGCTCCCCACAAGCCTTGTTCTCACGGAAGTCCAGCCATTTATTTTTGCAATTAGCTAGTATTGAATACTGACAGAATGTGCTCACTGCAGAGTTGAGACCTGGGCAAGCACCAAACGCTGGGCCCCTCCATCTCCACTGACCTACTGGTGCCCTCTCCTCCCCCTCCCTGCCAGGTCATGGTGCACTGGCCCCATGTCCTCCATTTTATTTGAAAGTAACTGCCTGCAGGACCCCACTGAATGACCACTCCAGATTGCCCACTATATACCTAATCCTGTGTAACAGTATATTATCCTGCAAACTAACATCTGTCTATATATGTGTTTGAATCATGAGTCACCAGGGACAATTAATTACACATCAATCCCCACAGATAAAGCACCTTGGGGAGGCGCCCAGTTCCATTATACACACACAAATGCAAGGGTGGGAATGCCCATATATCTGTCTATAATTTATAAAGGCCCCCATCCAAATAATGGTTTTATGTCCACCATTATTCTCTGTATGCCAATGATTGTAGTTTAGTTTAGATTAGTCAGAAATGTAACTGTTCTTGAATTAAACTGGACCTTTACCCTGAGGTGATGAGCCCAGCTGACCTACGTGTGCCTGGAGTGACTGGGAGCAACGCCCAATTACCATTCAACCTCACCTATACTATCCAGTATGGCATAGGCCTTCCCCCACTCCAGTACCAAGATTGTACCCTATTTTGAAATGTCATGACTGACGATGTGTATCTTCTTAATGTGCTGCCCATGTATTATTTGGCAGAGCATTCTCGGTCAGCAGAGTTCTCTGCTCGCATTTCATATCTTATACACATTTGTTTTACTTGCAATTATTCTCTTGGTCTCATTCCCTAGTGGGGTGTGTCCTTTATTTTGATAAATTGGATATTACGTGCATGTTGGGGCAGAGCCTTCAGAACCAACGCATTCCCCACAATCCAAACCATTTAATTGTAAAATCCCTCAAAACTAAGCCCATGTTAATATTAGAATCTCACAAAAAGCCAGCAACCAAAACAGCCAACTGTCTCCAATCAGCCACACAATTTTCAAACCAGCCATGATAACTGTAGTATTTCTCTGCTTCCAGGAAAATGATGCCTACTTTGAATTTATAGTAGTTTGTATGAGCTTGGTATGTATGATGTGTGTGTGTTGTAGTTTCTAATTGGTTGATGATGCTGTTGATATTATTTGCGACTATACAGCAGCTACCCAGCACATGGCATTGCTATATGTGGGTAGATACCCACCCCTTCTGCAGACACAGCTATATTTGGGCAAAGTACACGTTTTGTGTTTGTGGACGTGTGGTAGCCGCAGCTATCTGAATTTATGGGTGGGGTTGTATCTTATATGAATTGAGTGGATGATTGGAGGAGGACTATGAGGGGTGAAGGGGTCTGGTAGGCATGTTGGAGACAGTTTGGGGAGTTTGGTGGAGTGGAAATGTTGGAATGTCTTAGTAGGAAGGAAAAAGACAAAAAAGACAATGCTGCAAAAAAAATTATAATAAGCCAAACAAAAAATACACAAGTGCCAAAAGTGCCTGCAGTTACTGAGAAACCCTTTCACTTCCAAGTAGAGAAAACCATGATACAGTCTGCCGCGCCATCTGATTGGACAGTTTGATAGGTGCAGATGTCATCAAACGGTGTCGGCATAGCCGCGTCAATATATCACAGCGTTTGATTGGCTTGTTCGTTCACACACATAAAGTCATGTGTAGACACGGTGCTGCAGTGCGTGATTTCCTTGGTTGGTGGATCATGCATGAAGATTGGTAGATGCGTCAAGGGAGTTTGATGTCTTATTGGCTCATTTTGCATTCCTGGATCACGTCAGACTTCATGGGCGTATTCACGTGAATACAGCCCATTATTTGATTGGATTGTTTGTTGACCCGTATAAGTCAAGTGTGGGCACGGATCCACAGCGTGTGATTTCAGTGGTTGATGGATCATGTGTGAAGATTGGTTGATGCGTTAAGGGAGTTTGAAGTCCTATTGGCTCATTTCGCACTTGCGGGTTATGTTAGGCAGCATGGGCATATTCCCGTGACTACATCGCAACTATTGATTGAATAATTCATAGTCACGCATAAAAGTCGCATGTAGGCCCGGAGTTGCAGTGCGTGATATGATTGGCTTGCATATCAAGCATGAAGACACGTAGCCGCGTTGAAGGATGTAAACGCCTTTTGGCTAATTACGCACACACAGGTAAAAGTCAGATCAGTGCTGCATGTAGCCACGTAGCCACGTAGCCACGCATTCATCCTTAGTAGACGTGGCTAAAAAACCTTAAAAAAGAATATATATATATATATATATATATATATATATATATATATATATATATATATATATATATATATATATATATATATATATATTACATGGCCATATAGTTATGGTTAAGTTGCTGTTCCCATAGGAAGAGCACTTTTTGGGTGGCTTATAACTTTGCTCCCTCTGGATGAAACCTCACAAAATTTTGCAAAGAAAGTATATGGCCCACTCTGAATGTTTTTGCAAAGTTTGGTGAGGATTCGTCCAGGGGGGGCAAAGTTATAGGGGGGGTCCCAAAACTTTTTTTTTCCCATAGACTGAATGGGAAAAAGAATTTGCTCACGCCTACAGCCCAAACCGCTGGATGGATTTTCACCAAATTTGGACTAGGAGCAGCGGCTTGGTCCCGAAAGCGTGCTTTTGCAAATTTGGTGAAAATCCATCCAGTAGTTTTTAAAAAATGACCAAAAAGTAGGTAAAAAAAATTAGTGATATCTGTGTTCACTTCGCGAACACACTTCCCTGTTCGCTCCGCGGACAGGACAGGGATTGGGGAAGCGGTTTGCGTGATGTCAGCGGACATCTGACGTGCTCTCTCATTGGATGCAGTGAAAGTGTGCAGTGCGTCGTGGCTTCAGAGATGCCCGCCATCTTTCTTTCTCATATGAGAGGCTTTGGGCTTTGTCAGGTCAGCAGGAGCGGGATCTGCCGCCTGTACAATAAGTCCCCCACCTCTGCTCATGCCCGTGTCTGTCTCCTGTTCCCCCAACCCCTGCTCATGCCCCGTGTCTGCCCTATTCTGCCCCACCCCCACTCATGCTCCGTTTCTCCCCTGTTCCTCCAGCTCTCGCTCACGCCATCGGCACACGGTGGCCAGCGGAGGGCCGAGGAGCGGGATCTGCCACCCGCACATAATCTCATGTCCGTGTTTTTGTCTGTCTCCTCTGTCTCCCCTACCCCCCGCTCATGCCCCGTGTGTCTCTCCCCTTCCCCCCACTCCCCATCATGCCCTGTGTGTGCCCTGTTTCCCCCCACCCCCCTGCTCATGCCCTGTGTCTCCCCTGTTCCCCACCACCCCCGCTGATGCTCCGTGTGTTTCTCCCATTTCCCCCACCCCCCGCTCATGCCCCGTGTGTGCCCTGTTCCCCCCACCCCCCGCTCATGCCCCGTGTGTGCCCTGTTCCCCCCCACCCTCGCTCATGCCCCGTGTGTGCCCTGTTTCCCCCCCACCCCCCGCTCATGCCTCGTGTCTCCCTTGTGTTCCCCCATCCCCCGCTCATGCCCCGTGTCTCCTTCCTTGCATCCCAACCCCGCTCATGCCCCGTGTCTCCCATCTTTCCCCCCACCCCCGCTCATACCCCGTGTCTCCCATCTTTCCCCCCATGCCCCGCTCATGCCCCGTGTGCCCTGTTCCCCCACCCCCCGCTCATGCCCCGTGTCTCCCTTGTGTTCCCCCCACCCCCGCTCATGCCCCGTGCCTCCCTCCTTCCCCCCCACCCTCGCTCATGCCACGTGTCTCCCATCTTTCACCCGACCCCCCGCTCATGCCCTGTGACTTCCTTCTCCCCCCACCCCCCGCTCATGCCCCGTGTCTCCCTTCTTCCCCCCCACCCCCCGCTCATGCCCCATGTCTTCCTTCTCCCCCCCACCCCCGTTCATGCCCCGTGTCTCCCTTCTTTCCCCCCCACCCCCGACTCATGCCCTGTGTCTCCCTTCTTCCCCCCACCTCGCTCATGCCCCGTGTCTTCCTTCTTCCCCCCGCTCATGCTCCGTGTCTCCCTTTGGCCTCCCTCCCCCCGCTCATGCCCCGTGTCTCCCTTCTTCCCCGCCACCACACGCTCATGCCCCGTGTCTGTCCTGTTGGAACAGGGCAGACACGGGGCATGAGCAGGCGTGGGGGCCGCACTTCCCGCTCATGCCCCGTGTCTCCCTTCTTCCCCCCACACCCCGTTCATCCCCGTGTCTCCCTTCTTCCCCCCACCCCCCTCTCATGCCCCGTGTCTCCCTTCTTTCCCCCCATCCCCCGCTCATGCCCCGTGTCTCCCTTCTTCCCCCCACCCCTTGCTCATGCCCCGTGTCTCCCTTCTTCCCCCCTACCCCTCCGCTCATGCTCCGTGTCTCCCCTGTTCCTCCAGCCCCCGCTCACGCCACCGGCACACAGTGGCCAGCGGAGGGCCGAGGAGTGGGATCTGTCACCTGCACACAAACTCATGTCCGTGTTTTTGTCTGTCTCCTCTGTCCCCCCACCCCCCGCTCATGCCTCGTGTGTCTCCCCCCTTCCCCCACCCCCCGCTCATGCCCCGTGTCTCTCCCCTTCCCCCCAACCCCCGCTCATGCCCTGTGTCTCTCTCCCCTTCTCCCCCACCCCCGCTCATGCCCCGTGTGTCTCTCCCCTCACCCCACCCCCCGCTCATGCCCCGTGTGTCTCTCCCCTCCCCCCACCCCCGCTCATGCCCCGTGTGTCTCTCCCCTCCCCCCACCCCCTGCTCATGCCCCGTGTGTCTCCCCCCACCCCCTGCTCATGCCCCGTGTGTCTCTCCCCTTCTCCCCACCCCCGCTCATGCCCTGTGACAACTCTGTTCCACCCCACCCCCGCTCATGCCCTGTGTCTCCCTCCTTTCCCCCCCCACCCCCCGCTCATGTCCCGTGTCTCCCTCCTTTCCCACCCCCACCCCCCACTCATGCCCCGTGTGAGCCCTGTTCCCCCCACCCCCCTCATGCCCCGTGTGTGCAGTTTTTCCCCCCACCCTCCCCCCCGCTCATGCCCCGTGTCTCCTCTGTTCCCCTGCACCCCCTGCTGATGCTCCGTGTGTTCCTCCAGTTCCCCCACCCCCCGCTCATGCCCCGTGTGTGCCCTATTCCCCCCCACCCCCCGCTCATGCCCCGTGTCTCCCTTCTTCCCCCCCACCCCCCTCATGCCCCGTGTCTCCCTTCTTCCCCCCACCCCGTTCATGCCCCGTGTCTCCCTTCTTCCCCCCACCCCCACTCATGCCCCGTGTCTCCCTTCATCCCCCTCTACCTCCCGTTAATGCCACGTGTCACCCTTCTTCCCCCCACCCCCCCCGCTCATTCCCCATGTCTCCCATCTTTCCGCCACCCCCTGCTCATGCCCCGTGTCTCCCTCCTGTACCACCCACCCCCTGCTCTTGCCCCATGTCTCCCTCCTGTACCCCCCACCCCCTGCTCATGTCCCGTGTCTTCCTTCTTCCCCCGACCCCCCCTCATGCACCGTGTCTCCCTTCTTCCCCCCACCCTCCGCTCATGCCCCGTGTCTCCCTACCCCCCACCCCCGCTCATGCTCCGTGTCTCCCTTCTTTCCATCCCCCACCCCCTGCTCATGCCCCGTGTCTTCCTTCTCCCCCCCACCCCCCGCTCATGCTCCGTGTCTCCCTTCTTCCCCCCCACCCCCGCTCATGCCCTGTGTCTCCCTTCTTTCCACCCCCGCACTCCCCGCTCATGCCCCGTGTCTTCCTTCCCCCACCCCCCGCTCATGCCCTGTGTCTCCCTTCTTCCTCCCCCACCCCCCGCTCATGCCCCGTGTCTCCCTCGTGCTACCCCCCACCCCCGCTCATGCCCTGTGTCTCCCTCGTGTTACCCCCCACTCATGCCCCGTGTCTCTCTCCTGGTCTTCCCGACCCCCCGCCGATGCCCTGTTGTGTTCTCTTTATACACCCCGCCTTCCCTTTCGATGGTGTCCATCTTGGCAAAAGATTTTCCTTCCTACACCGGAATGCCTGCCTGCGCCGTCCCGGTTTGGGAAGAAAAATCTTTTTTTACCACCCCGGGTTCCCACTTTGAGAATCTAGGATGCTAGTGGTCTTCCTCCATTGAAAAGGACCTTATGGTTACGTTGCACTAATAAAAAACTATAAAATTCAGTAAATAAATGTGTTAAAGTGACTTTATGGTTAAGTTGCACTAATAAAAACCTATGAAATTCAGTAAAAAAAACTTTGTTAAAGGGACGTTATGGTTAAGTTGCGCTACTAAAAACATATGAAATTCAGTAAAAAAAACTTTGTTAAAGGGACGTTATGGTTAAGTTGCGCTACTGAAAACCTATGAAATTCAGTAAAAAAACTTTGTTAAAGGGACGTTATGGCTAAGGTTTGCTACTAAAAACCTATGAAATTCAGTAAAAAAACTTTGTTAAAGGGACGTTATGGTTAAGTTGCGCTACTAAAAACCTATGAAATTCAGTAAAAAAACTTTGTTAAAGGGACGTTATGGTTAAGTTGCGCTACTAAAAACCTATGAAATTCAGTAAAAAAAAACTTTGTGAAGTTGCTTGAAAGCTGTGGTCAGTAGGCAAGGCTAAAAGCCATTGAAAGTGCCTATTACTATGTCAGAATATACAGTCGGCACAGCCAAAGGCTGTGGCCACTGGCTAGTATTGTGTTGAAGACCATGGCTAGTGGCTGGTTAGTGTATATAATATACAGTGAGCTTGGTCAAAAGCCACTGTGGCCATTGGCTAGTATTGTGTTGGAGACCATAGCTAATGGCTGGTTAGTGTTGTGGGATACACAGTGGGCATGGATGAAGGTCATCGCTTATTGCATTTTATTATTTTAAAATATACAGTGGACATGGCAAAACAATGCATACACTGCTCATGGCTAAAGGCCATAGCTAGAGGCCCATTTATATGTTAGAATATATAGTGGGTACAGCCAAAGATTGTGGCCAATGGCCAGTATTGTGCTAAAGTCCATTGTTAGTGCCTAATCTGGTTGAAAGATGTATCAACCGGTAAAGGCCAACATCTATGGTTGGAAGCCTGCTAGTGCACATGGATGAAGGTTGTGACCACTGTCCATAGCTGAAGGCTATGACTAGTACCCATTCATGTGTTAAAATATATTTGGCCATGCACACTGACCATGGCTGAATGCAATGCTTAATTCCAGTTACTGTTATAATGTAATTAGTGATGTCATCAGTGATGTGATCTATGATGCCATCATTGTGGTCATAGTCTATGCAACAGGGGGTGCAAAGTAAACGTGACTTTTGCAGAATTTCCAGGGTTTTATTGCGTTAAGCGCTCACATTAACATCCTTGCAACTAAAGTCTTTTCCTTGAATGTATATATCTATACAAGTGTTCTCTATCATGTGATCTAATCATTTCCTCAATTTTTAGCACCTGTGCAAATGTTAGATAATGTAGTTCCTATTGTATTTGGAAAAAGGGGGCTGGTTATACCTCATCCAACTCTCCTACTTTGAAATGGAGATCTTGATATATTTATCATATTGGTTTTCTTTTGAGTAGCGAGAATCTCTCCATAACATACAATAATAATTCTTTAATGTGGTATAGATTGAAAATAAATTCAAACTTTACACATATTACAATTTACAATTTCCAAAACATTATACTCAAATCATAAATATACAGAAATATACAAAAACTTGAGTCAATTCCAGATATAAAAAAACAACTAAAAATAAACAGTTAAACAGCTTTCCTTATACTATTTACACAGGATCATACATGAGTATATTACACATGCCAACTTATATCTAAATTGGAATTAAAATGAATATATTTAAAACATAGCCAATTTCTGTCTCAGATAAAGTGCTCTATGCGTTCCTTGATCTCCTCACTATTAAAGTAGTTCCAGTCCGCGCGCCAGGCCGAATTCGACCTGTTACCAGATATTATAAAGTGCAATGAATAAGTGCATATTGCAGGTGTTAGTGCAATAGAGCCAGAATGGCATTTAGCATATAGTTGCAGGATCATGCACAAATTCACCCAAATTACGTAAAATTGTGTCCTTCAATAGCTGGCATTCAGGAAGAAGATGTCTGGCTGTCTCTAGGCATTCTGAGGATTTACAAAGACGGCATTTGCGCTCGTCAGCCGGGATGTTCTCCCATGCTCCTCTAGTATGCAAAGTAGGCAATTGCTCCATTTGAAACAGGATGATGAAGCATCTAAGTCTTCTAGAGGGGCAGAGGTGTAGATAGGCTTGAGGTTTCATGAAATTATACAATCTATATTTCACAAAACAATAATTCTTAAGGCTACTTTTATGTGCAAAATTGTCAAGCCAATCCCAGAGGTCCACTTTTTTTCCTAATGCGCTTAAGGTTTTCTTGGTGACAATTGCCCCTCTATGTGTCCATCCAATATCTATAAAAAGTTTAGTCATTTAGGGGCGAAGTAGTATATTTTTTGGTCACCTCCTGATGTATCACAGTTAATAAAGGGTTAGTAGAGCCACCTATCATCTTGAGGTAGAACTCTGCTCTTTTCTTCAATACCATTGCTTTCAGAGAGGGGAGGACCAATTCCAATCTAATCAGGGCCATCGGTACCCCCGGGGGTAACCCCAATATACGTCGCCAGAACTTGCCCTCCAGCACTTGCAGCCACGCAAGGTCTAATGTGTGCAGTGACTCAAGGCCATAGATGATCATGGGGGCAAACACTTGAATGTAAAGATGGCGGGTCTCCCAGAGAGTAAAACCACCCTGCTTATTTGTGAAAGAGGAAATTAATGAGGTGACTTGCATAGCCCTAGTAATTCGACCCTGTCTACAGAGTGAATAATCGGCAAGGGGCTCAATTTTGAGTCCTAAATAACGATATGATGGAACATAGTATATACGATTTTCATGAACTATCACATTCACTCGCGATACTCTTCTTCTAGTGAATCTAAGCACCATTGTCTTGTCCAAATTAATGGTCAAGCCATTTATACTGGCATAGTCCCATAGGGTAGAAGCAGAACGCCTCAGACCACCTATGGTATTGTCAAAGACAACCAGATCGTCCGCGTATGCTAATACAGCGCACGATACTTCACCTATTTTAGGAGGCCAATTATCCACCTCGGCTAACACTGCAGGAATGTCGTGCACATAGAGATTATAAATGAGGGGTGCTGTGAGGCAGCCCTGCTTTACCCCCCTATCTTGGATCACATTTCGGGTCATGTTACCTTCCTGATTTAATCTAAGGCACACCGTAGTGTTTTGATGGAGTAATCTAAGATAGTATAATAGGCCTGACGGGCATCCCAATTTCTCTAGCTTGGTCCATAGCCTCACTCGAGGGATGGTGTCAAATGCAGCCTTAAAATCGATGTAAATGGCGTACAGCGGGGGCTGCCCCCTACTAAGCGCCCGTGTACGGAGTATGTCCATGACCAAAAGATTATGTGAGGTAGAAAAGTCCCGCCTAAAGTCGCATTGAAATCTGCTGAGTATTTTAGAATTTTCTACCCATTTCTGCATCTCACTAAGCAATAGTGAGGCAAAAAGTTTTCCTGAAATATCAAGCATGGATAGAAAACTATAATTGTTAGGATCAGTACGGATTCCTTTTTTAAATATAGAAATGAGAATGGCTGTTTGCCAGGACCGTGGAATTTTCCCCTGCGCTAGAACCTTATTGAAGAGTAGGGAGAACAGATCTGCTTAGAATAGAGGATGGCTCTTAATCACTACGTTAGCCAGCCCATTAGGGCCTGGGGCTCTAGAGGACTTTAGGGCAACTATTTTATTCAATATTGCCTCTGCTGAGTCATCGAAAGGCAGATGAATAGGGGCCTTCTTCAAAAATCTGCTCATGGTTTCCACTCCTCCTAAATTTTGGCTGTTTGGCTGAGTAAAAATGTTTCCCATGTCTCCTCACTTATTGGATTAATTAAGGGGCCTTTGACCTTGTCTCTGTTCTCATTTAGGAGTGACCAAATGCTGCAGGAATTTCTAGAACAAATAGTTTGTACCAGCTGCTAATATCTGATGTTTTTCTCTATGCTCTTAATGTTCTTAATATCCGCTCTGTATCGGTTTTTAATTTTTCTAAATTTCTCGCCGTACAAGGCTCCAGGTAAGTTCATAAATTTCAGGCCTCGGATCTCCCTTCTTAATCCTCTCTTGGCATCCCTAATTTTCCTGTTAAATGGACGTGTAACACCCCCAGTTTTTAGCATATGTCCCTTATTGGCCATGGCATGCTGACCTGAGAATCCGAATATCCAATCTTCAATTTCATTTACTGTCATAAGTTTAAAGTCACAGAATCCTTGAACTAAAATAGGTTCAAGAGCTTCAGTAGCCAATCTTATATTACTCTCCGACCACACTATTCTAGATCTTGCACAGTTGGCTTGAATACTACCCATGTTCAGAAAGGGGGAGGTTGAAATAGGAATGCGAAGTGTACACTGCAGCGACGCATGGTCGCTCCATTTGTTAGGCTTAACGGACATGTCGACTACTCTGGTCTGCATCTCGGGACACATGAATATGTAATCTAATGTACTAGATGATGATCCATCAGACCAAGTGTGTTTCCCCATGCCGATCTCCAAAGGTACGGCCATTAATCATAGCCATATCCCAAGCTCCAAAGAATTGCAGCCAGCCTAATCCTTCAACCTCCCTCTTTCCATGGGTCATCAAACACCTTGCATTGAGAGCAGGATTGGAGGATGTAAGTATCTCGTCTATCATGTGGCAATTAAAATCCCCCATGACCACCACAATGACATTTCCCGTTCTTAGCAGCCAAGAGGACAGTAAATCCTGTATTGCCTCTTGTAATGAGTCGCGAACCAGCTCTCCAGAGGGGGTTATAAAGATTGATTAGAAGAAACCTTCCCAAGCCATTTTCATCATGGTATTCGGCTTCTACTGCCAAAAGCTGTTCCTCAGCTTTACACTGAATCTTTCGGGACCTAATCGTATTCAGTACCCCAGTAAGTAAGCCACCATTTGGACGACCCTTACTGCCCCGTTTAGCAACCGATTGATATATAACAAAACCATCTAATAATAATGGGTCAAGAGACCATGTCTCTTGGAGGCAGATACAGCTATGTTGAGACAATAAATCTACAGAGCCTTCTGACCTCAAGAGATGGAAAAAGCCTCTGCAGTTCCAAGAAAGTAAAGCCAGACATCAATGGTTCTGTAACAGTTGTGGAATGGATTCTAGAAGAGACTTCAGAACTTGCTGTATTTTTACCAGAGCAGGATTTTCGCCTCCCCCAGATTTAAGCACAATAGCCGCAGGAGCTATTGTCATAGTGTCCTCTGGCTCGGCCGAAGGGACCTTCTCCAGCGGGTCCACATCAATATCAATGTCCACAGCTATCAGATCTTCTTTGTATTTTTTGATCAATTGCGCCGTAGTCGGAAAATGCAATGTATGGCAGAGACATTGGGATTTGGGCCCGCCAGTGGTTCAATGAATAGAAAATCCTCAGATTTCAAGACCCGAAGTTGGGATATAGTCTTGCTAATAGCTCTGAGCGTGCTAACCAGGGATTTTTGTCACTGGGGTACAAGTTTTTAATGAAGCAAATACAATTCGTATTTATATCCTTCACTGCCCTACTCTGGTCCGATGATAAGGGCTCGGCAGGTTCATCTAACACCTGTGTCTCAGGGAGATGCTCCGGCTGTGTATGCATACTGGATTCCAGATCAGGCTCAGAAAACATCACAGAGACTTCATGTAAGTCCGCTTCAATGGGCTTCTTTTCGGGTATCAGCCAGTCTGTTAAAGAACCTTTTACCATTGCCGCTCGTTGGGATGCTCTTATCAGTCTTTTTCTGGCCTTTTTTGAGCGGGTCTGTGGTACCGGTTTAGGTCCTGCTATAGGCGGTTGGGCACATGTTGCAGTTGACTTATTTTTCAGTGCCTATTTTGCCAATCTGCATTGTTTCCGTGTGGGAGGGGACAAAGGGCTATGCTCCCGCACTTGATCATCTGCCTCCACATGCTATTGCTGTTAAGTACATGTTGCCCCTCACCCTCCTCCATTACTGGTCCCGCTCATCAATCTCATCTTCTATATGTAAGGCATCAGATAGATTAGTTTCTGCCTCTTCTCGAGGGAGATCCTTAGGACCTAATGCCATAGTGATGGAGTTAGTGTTGGCCAGGATACGTCCCGACATCTGCAGAAGTATCTTAAGGGCAAATTGCAGAGCAGCCACCGATGATTGCAGCTCAATTATCTGTAATGGGCTTGGGTGTGGTTCGATATTATCTTCCATCTCATTTTCCGGTACATCCTCCATCGACGCCATTGCCAGATTTGGAGAAGCAGATAAGCGTCCGCTGCTTCCCTCAGTATTATGTTCCCCAGAGGCACTATTCATGCTGTTGTCTTTTAAAGGTGTTATCCCACTAGGTGTCCTCTGGGGAGTTTGAGCCTGCATCCCTCTCCGTATAGTCAAACAGAGGATGAAGAGGGAATTGTTGTCTATGTCATTGAAATTGGAGGTATTTAAGGAGATGCCGCTGCTATGTCTCGGTACAGCCGTTTCCTCGATTACAGTGGAATTAGTGGCCGGGGGAGGATTCACAGGAAAAAACTCAGTTATGGCCCCTTGCGCCACCGGCAAAGCATATTTGGCATTCTTTTTGGGTTTACCCCCTTTCTTATGAGACTCCTTAAGTTCCTTTATCGGTTGAGACTTATTTTTACGCAGATTATGTATCGAGTGGGGAGCTCTTCTTCCCTGCTGCATATCTGCGTTTATGTCTCAAACGTTCTAGTTTCTAGTCCATAAAGTACAGGTCAGTCCAGGCAGGTGTGGTAATAAGGGCTGGTGTTAATGTGCAGAAATAATTTTCCCCTTGTTCTGCACTGGTGAAGAAGAATACATTTCCCACCTTTTTCTAAACCCCCCTAGCAGTATAGTGAACCAGGGAGCTTGCAATCCCGGATCAAAGGCCACAGCCCGCAGTCTCTGGGAGATGCTCACACTTGCTCGCTCGAATCAAAAGTCTGTGAGGAAAGGACCCACGGCCGTGGATTAGCATGTCACGCCACACCTCTCACTCCAACAGACTTCCAGAGAGGCCACCTCCCACACTTCAAAATGCAATTCAATTTGCCACTTTGTCACGGCTCCCTGAAGCAACTATTACCATAAGGTTAGAGAGCCACAAAGTTCCATGGTCGTGAAGCAAACAAAATCATCACACAAACCGTGATTAGTGGGCTAGGAGGAGTCTCCACCTCGACGCTACACTCCGCCGCTCCTCCGCTGTCACATCCACAGCAATACCCAGCGCAGTCCAGCACAGGGGCCATGAGCCGAGAACAACGCCGAGTACAACGACGAACACAACGCGGCATACGGCGCTCGCTGCTTGGCTGCTCGGCACCAGTACCAACACCGGCTCTAGCTATCTCTGGCTCCGGCTACCGGCGCTGTCCACCTGGCTCCACAGAACCTCTCGACTCCGTTCAGGGCACAGCCAGCGCAAGAAGCGCGGCTCTCGATGTGCGATACAGGCAACAGGACTCACGGTCCTGCACAGCTCTGCAGGTCCACCCGTCGTCATACATACAATATTTACATGCACTATTCACATTTGTGCTTGAGAACTCAATGGTCAAAATGAATGCCAGGTTTTTAAATCTCTGCATGTAGGCTTACTTGAACATTTCGTAGCATTATAGCATTGCATCTGGTGCTGTAGAGGCCAGAATCATGGCTTCTCTTTAGATGGACTTTAAAGTATTCTATGTGGAGTTACGTCTGACTGCGACTTAGTGATTTAAGTGGTGCTCCTTGGTCAGTTGCTATTGGCTTACACCTTGGGGATGTTTCCGAAGCATACCAACAATGAACAAACAGGAAACCTACGAGTGGATTCGCAGCGTGTGAAATTGATTTGCAGTCCAGAGCCACCTGACTCCGCATATCGATCCAAAGCGGATGCAAGCTGAGATTCTCAATGGAATGGGCTGATAAATTCAGCCATAAATACACAAGCATGGCTATGATGGAACAACTGTACTGCTTTCAAATATTAAACATTTTGGTGATCAGACACCCATGCATTCAGTCGTTCAGTGCAACGCTCAACACTACATTATTTAAGGTGTGAAGACTGATTAACAAAAATAAAAGTTTGCAATTGTATTCACACGTTCACAGTGGCAAAATACAACCAATTCACAAAAGGCATTGTAGATCCAATTCATATAGCTTAAGGAACTTGTCTGGGGAAATGGGTGTGGATAAATACCAAATCACCTCAATGTTCACTCTATTCGGGGTTCTCTGAAATTCTCACCATTATAATAGATTAACGTAGTCCGAAGCAGCCAGATTTTCCTGTCTGTGTAGGGCACTTGCTTCTGGAGTTCTTCAGCAGTCCCAGTAATCTTACAGAGAGATGAGGGTGATGCCTGTTGTTGTTGGCGAGATGGGGTATTTTATTTTAGAAAGGTTTTACAAGCATTGATTTTAGGCGGGTGTTTGGGTACTGCTGAACAAAATATGTTTATATTTGTAATTTTTCCAAACATATTTCAAAGTAAGGCAGGCTTGGTAATCTACTTTAGGGCTTTGGGATTGTGTCTGCCTGATTCATCACTGACGTGCTTGTATGTTTTGTCCTGGGACAGCTTCATTGAACATGTTCTCACACAAGACGTGGTTAGTTAAACAGCTAACACAATGATGAGAATTTCTTTTAAATCATGTAGGCTACTTTGAGGGAAGGAAAAAATACTGGAGCATGCTGGGAATAAAATGTGTAGGGTTTTGCTGATCACAATGATAATAGTGTCAGGGTGATTGGGTGCGTGATACATCATACCACATGCCTAGGTGAATTTTCTCTGAGGCAGCTGGATTGAATGTCTGGTAAAACATGCTATGTTATGTTAATAACATTTATAAAGCGCACACACGCTGAGGCATCTTGGCACTAGGAATGAAACAGGAAATTTAAAAACTAGCTGACAAAAGAATTGTTTAACACAGGTATGTTTTTAGCAGCTGACGAAAATTCAGGGGATTCCTGGTAGCACAGAGTGACACAGGCAAATAATTCCATAATTTAGTGGCCGCCACAGAAAAGGAACAGCCACGCACACACTCAAACTGATAGCGGGGGATTGGAAGAAGACAAGACCCTTTGGAGCGTAGTTCGCAGGGGGGCACATAAGGATGGAACTTTTCCTGTAAATATGCAGCACCCGATCCATAAAAAGCCTGGTGAACTATCACCAGCGATTTGAAGCGAACCTGCTTCAGAACCGGAAGCCAATGCAAAGACCAAAGAAAAAAGGCATGACCATACACATACGACCACGTAGTTCTGGAAGAGCTACAAGCGATGAAGAAGATACAGCAGTTGGACCAGAAGAAGAACAATACAATAATCCAGCTGGCTTAGAACTAGAGAGGCTGTTAAAATGGGCTTGACCTTGATAGGAAGAAGCGGTAGCACTTTACGAAGAACTCAAAGCCGGAAGAACCCACCCCTACTGATAGTCCCAACTTGAGAACCCATGGACAGTGAGAATGAGAAAATCAGGCCCACGTTTCTTACCTCTGACACTGGCATAGGGCAAGGACCCATCTCAGTGGGGTAAAAAGCCGGAGAACAGGTTGAAGCAGGGCAGGAAACAACCGAGTGAGAGCTGTGCCGGGGTTACACCACCAGGACTTCCACCTTGTCCCCATTTAGTTTCAGCCAATTGTCGCCAATCCACCTGTTCAAGGCCAGTAGACAACATGACTTGGCAAAGCACAAGAGCTCACATCAGCATGTGCTTTTCTTTCATATTCAGCACACTTTTGAGGAAGAGCGAAAGTGCTTCTTGCATGCTTGGAAAAATGTGTTTGCCGGGTCTTGCTGACTAGCAGGCACTGGCTTAAGTGGCAGGATGATTGGGTATGTGACTCAACACACCTCTATCTAAGATATAGAAGGAGATTGCTTTGGAGCAGCTTGCTTGAGATACACTCATACATGACTTGGTTTAGCAGAATAGCTGACATAAGCACATTCATGTCTTTTTAATTTGTTAGCAACTGTGGAGGGAAAAGGGAAACTGAGGCACCCAGGGGAAATATGTGTTCTGGGTCTTACTGATGACTCAGTCAGTGTCAATAGTAGCATTGTGATTGGATGTGTGATTTAACACATCACCTTCCCCAACATAGGAGTCATTTGTTTTGGGCTGCTTGCTTCAAGGCAAGCTAACACTTGATTTGGATTAGTCAAATAGCTGACATAAACATGTCCTTTCATTAGCACATCTTGAGGAAATGGGAAAAGTGAGGCATACTGGTTTCAAGGTCTTGCTGATTACTCAGGCAGTGCCACTGCCATTAGCACTATGGTGGGTAGGTGTGTGATACAACACACCACCTTACTAGATGGTTGGGGAATTTGTGCTAGCACCCTAAATTAATTCATACTCACCCGTGACTTCATTTATCCCAAATTCGCTTAGATGGATTAGCCATCCTAGCCATCCTAGATGGATGAGGAATTTGTGCTGGCTCCTCAAATTAACTCATGCGTGCATATCACTTAGTTTAGCCAAAACCCCCAAGATCAGGGATCAGCTCTCCAGATGTTTTAGACTACACGTTCCATCTTCCCTAACCAGCATAGTCAATAGTCAGATATCATGGGAATTTTAGTATGAAACGGAGAGTCAAAGGTTGCAGAACCCTGTTCTACATGGATCAGCCATTCTAGCAGGATGAGGAATGTGTGCTGGGATCTTAAATTAATTCATGCTCACACACGACTTGGTTTAGCTCAGGTGTTGATACGAGAACATACATTTATTTTGAATTCCTTAGCACGTTTTAAGGGAAGAAGAAAAGTATTTGGGGTTTACCAGGAACAAAATTGTTTGAAGGGTCATGGATTATCACTCAGGAAGTAGCATTAGAGGCAGGGTGATTGGCTGTGTGGTGCAACACATCACCTGTCTAGAAGGAGAAGGAATCTGTGTAGGGTAACCTTGATGGAATTTCCTCTCAAGCACCACTTAATTTAATGAAATATCTGACATGAGCATGTGAATTTATTTCATGATAAACACACTTAGGGGGAAGGGGGAAATATGCTTTGGATCTGCTGGGAAAACATTGTTTCTAGGTTTTTGTTGATCACTCATTTGAGTGCAGCTTGATTTAATGTGTGTTGACACATGACATTATTTATAGCAGTATCTGACAAGGTATTGCCCCAAAATAACAAAAAGAACATGCTGAATGTACATGTGTTGCATATTCAGCATAGTAAAAAATTACAAATCCAACAATGCTGAACAGGAAAGCAGGGGTTACAGGTGTTTCCCCCGCTTACATGACATTGCAAGCGGGGGACAATAAAGTAAAAACAAAAAAGAAGAAAGAACACTTTGGCGCTGGCCCTGACCCATGTTAGTGGGAGGGGACTGATGCTGTAGTGACAAGGGGAGTCGGCTGCACACACAGAAGTGTGCCACTGAAAAAGTAAGTAGGGGGAAGGGAAAGCGGGATAAAAGGACCTATGTGATCACTGCATGGCTTTTCGAATCGGACATTTTCAGATTCACAATTTCGCACTGCACAGTAATCAAATGGTTCCAGCTGACAAGACTAAATTAACTGCTTTGATATGAATTACGCATTTTGACGGAAGGGTGGATAGGTTTGGGGGCATGTTGAGAAAAGCATTGCAGTGTCTTGCTTATCACTCAGGCATAGGCGTTAGTGGCAGGGTGATTGGTTGCGCAACACTTAAAACGACTTGCCTTGAAGGAGGAGAAATATGTTCTGGGGTGACTTGATTCATTGCATGCTCACACAGGAAATGATTTGCACCAATTGTTGATACGAGATTGTACATTTGTTGTAGTATGAGCATACTTTGTAGGAAGGTGACAAATGGTTACTGCGGCCTGAAAAAGCATTGTATGCATCATCTTGATGGTCACTCAATTTGTGGCATGAGTGGCAGGGAGATTCAATTTGTTAAGCAACACATCTTCTGCCTGGATGGAAGGGAAATGTGACTGTGGACTTCTTGATTTAATTTGCACTCACAAACAGCTTAGTTAAGTTCTTTAGCTGACATGAGCACATTCATTTCTTTTAAACGTATTACAACACTTTAACAGAAGAAGCAATATATTTAGGGTGAGCAGAACAAACATATTTGATTGCTTGAAGCCGTGAAATTAGTAGCAGGTGATAGGCTCTATGACAAAACACACCACCTGTCGCGTCGCGATGGATCAGATATATGGGCTGGCTTAGTTTACTGTGTACTCACACATGACTTGATGTTGAGCAATTGCCGGCATATGCATCTGAATTTCTTTCATTTATTATTTTAATTTTTGTAACACGCCAACATGCCTGTGGGCCTCAGGACGCACATAGAACAAGAACAAGATGAAGACAAACAGGCAAAAGAGGCAGAAGGAGAAGCGAGTGAGAGTATTCCAGGTTGAATAAGTGAGTCTTTACAGCACGTTTGAACGCAGTATAACTCTGGATTGCCCGTATACCAGCTGGAAATGTGTTCCACAAAAGGGGACCCTGAGCATCCAGATTAGTACCTCTAAATTTGGCTGTCCTGAATTTAGGATAATTGAGAGTGACCGCAGAGGAAGAGCAAAGGTTCCTCACGTTAGGTTTGATGCCTATACGGGATGACAAATAGGTTGGGCTACTAAGACTGAGGCATTAATGGTCGTGGTAAGCATCTTGTGCGTTATGCAGTGTTTGACGGGTAGCCAGTGGAGTTTTTTTCCTAAAAGTAGAGATGTGTGTGCGACGTGACTTATTGAAAATGTTACGCACAGCATTGTTCTGTGCCACTTGTAAAGATTGGATATTAGAGGCTGTGGTGACCGACAGGAGGCTGTTACAGTAGTCCAATCTTGAATTTATCAATGCAGTAGACAATAGAGCACAGTTCTCTTCCAAAATGAATGGTTGAATATATCTGATTCTCTTGTTTATAATACCACAACTAGATTTAATGCTAGAGATATGGGATTTCATGGAGAATTCTTCATCAAGAACTACTCCTAAGGTCTTGACTTTCTTTTGAACTATGATGGTTTTATTGGCAATATGGAAAGAGGCGTAGTTAGGATCAGGTTTTGCCCGGGTGTTTTTAGATGCCACAATAAGGAGTTCAGTCTTTTTATTATTAAGGGCAAGAGAATTACAAGCCATCCAATCTTGTATGGCTTTATATATTCGGTTGATGGTTTCCGAATCACTGCTGTATGAACCACTCAACTGAATAATAACCTGAGTGTCATCGATGTAATTTGCATATTGCACTCCTAGTTTGTTCAAAAGATCGAGAAGGGGCCGGATGTCAAGGTTGAAGAGCAGCGGCGACAGACAGGAGCCCTGACGAACTCTGCATATCTGATATGATATGGTATGATTGTTTATTTATATAGCGCCTATACACATTGTAATTCAAAGTGCTTGATAGGAGAATAGGAGAAGATTGTTTATCACCCACGCAAACTCTTACCATTCTGGGACCCAGAAAGGAAGCAATCCATTCGGATGCAATTGCAGAGCATTATTAGAACACTTTGAGAGAAGGCAAAACGTGTTTAGGATGTGCTGGGAAAATGTTTGTTCTTACTGATCACCAAGGCAGCAATATTAGGGGCCGGGAGATTGGGTGTGTGGTGCAGCATGGCACCTGCCTGGAGGGAGTTGGAATTTGTGCTGGAATGGCTGGATTTAATACACAGAAAGAGAAAGGACCTAGGCTAATTAGCCTTCGGTGTAGGCTGCACACCTAAATTCCCCCTATAGGGTTAGAACATTTATTTTTGGAATATAAATGACAGTAAAGCCATCTTTGATAAAGTTGCTTCGAAGTGCTTTTATTCTGCAAATTCCAATTCAATTTGATTTCTCATTTAGTTAACGAATGGTTAAACTTCACCAATTCGTTTTGTGCTGATACAATGGCAAAGAAAAATAACCTAGGGCTAATGCGTTTCGGAATGGTAACATTCCTTCCTCAGAGCCAGGTTAAATGTACACGAGCATACAAAAAAATCTTTCTGTTAGAATATTTTGAAAAACATCAAATGTATATGCATTCAGGAGAACAGGGTACCCACAAATGACAAACACGTGCATGTAGACAGAGAGAAGAGAGAAGAGAAGAGAACATTGTCAGTGATTTGTAAACATTACATTGCATTAATGCGTACTTTAAAAGACTATTTTCATCCGACATTCAAATTGCACTTCCGTCAAGGTTTACATTAGATCTATTACTAAGTGTCTTCTGGTCAAGTATTCTGGGGGATAAGGCAGGACATTTTCATGTTATCACTGACCTGAAACGGGTGGCTTCAGTACATGCCGTTCAAACGTTCCTTCTCAGAACGCTGCGAAATGAAATAGTATGCTGCATTTAGTCACGATCAATCGTGGTAGCTTCTAATACGTGCCTGTCTATGTGAAAGTAGAGCGCTTACCTTGTGAGTGTGTAGCTCGCTGGAGCGAAGTAACCTCCGACTGCGGGTAGCAAGAAGGCTCTGCTTGCGTCTGCATGTATATATGTAATGTTGTCATGGTGATGTAAATCTCAAAATGGCGGATGGCGGGTGCATGAAGTCGCCATACTAGAGTGGGCAATTAAAGGCAGTGTTAATGCTGGTGTATGGTAACTCGATTGCATAAACACGCTGGATTGCACAAATGATCCTAATAGAACCGCAATGCCCTCTATTCTGATTGGTGTAACGCTCACCTGATTCCCACGGAGGCGCAGGTCGTGGCAGGAAGGTGTCTGTGACTCGAAAGGTGATGTGCAGGACTCGATGGGCTTCTGGGGTCGAACCTCTTCGCACTGTGTGACGAACTCGTAGGGTGAGGTTTCTGCAGGTGAAAGAATATAGGGGTTAATGGTCTGGGTTGTTTTATGTCTCTCTTCCTCTCTCTCCCAAGCTTCTCCGTAGAGCCCCCAGGTCAACGTGCTCACATTAGATATGTGAATGCTGGACTCTCCATCTGCGTCTGATGCAGGGCGCTGTTGCCAGTTCCTTCACTGGTGAAACATAGGCCTCTTGGACTCAGAGGTCCTTTACCGTCGTTAATCGCACGAGCGATGAGTTTCCAGACACCTTTTTAGTCTTTATAGTCTTTAGAGTCTTTAGGTGCAAGGCACGTTAACATTGAACAGGACTTCGTATGATGCTTTTCTCCCCTTTTGCTTGCAGGACTCTTGAGGAAGATGAGATAAAGCGCCTGGAAATGCGTGAGTAAATGCAAGCGCTCTAGCTGTTTTTCCCTTGCAGCGTAGTTCGTGCTGAAGAGGCACCAGAGTATTTGCAGGCGTTCTATTGTGAAGAGCGCGATGGGCGTAAGTAAATACCTGTCTAATGTCTCTTCTTTTGTCTTTCAGAAGCTTGTTTGCAGCGCCGGAGTCCGCGGAAGGCCCGTAAGTAAATACGATGCTTTTATCTCCGCAGGTGGCGATGCAGCGTGAAGAATTCCAGAGTTCACGGAGTGCCGGTAAGTAATGACAATGCTTTTGTCTTCACAGGCGAAAGTACAGCGTGCCGGAATGACCGCAGCCGATGGATCAGGTGAGTAAGCACTGCGAGTTAAGACTGCCTTGCTAACCTGCTGTTTCTTGTCTCTGCAGATGCTGCTGTCGACTGGATACAGGAATGGTGAGTATGATTCTTGCAGATTGAGGAAGAAAGGCTGGAACAGACTCGGTGAGCGTTCTGCTGCAGATGCAGAATAACGCGAAGCACGTTTCATCAATCGGGTGTGGTTTAAATAGCCTTGGAGTGATGAGGCGTCTTCCTCCACGGCCCCGCCTAGGTAAGAAAAGAGTTCCAGTTCCAGAATCTTTCCCCATGCTGAATCCAGGGAATGGAGCTGCCCCACCCAGGTAAGAAAGTAGTTCCTGTTTACAGAGGACTTCTAAGTGGCTGGTAAGTAAGCAGCATGGTCTGCTGCAGGTAAATCCACCCAAACATCTGCACACATATTATGAGCCCGGCGCTTCCAGTGCCGGGACCGATGATTCTGATGAGCCTGGTGCCACCGGCACCAGGACAAGGTCCAAAAGGTCCCCGTGGGGACCGGCTGGTGCCTAGGATTAGGGGCCTGCTTCCAAGGACGTTGGGCTGGTCCTGGCTCCTTGGAAGCAGTGATCATGACATTGGTGAAGTAAATAAAATATAGTGCTGTGCGTTACATGAGGTAGTCAGGGGTCAAATTATGTTTTTGTGTGTTTTATAATAATGGGTGGATACTGTGTTCCCAGGTGTTTACATTCTCAAGAGTGACATGTCTAAAACACAGGTAAGTTCAATGTGTTGTAAAAACAGATACAATTATAGAAAACAGGTAAGATCGAACTCATCGTTCATTCCTCGAGGTGACAATGATTCCAGTCTATCAATCCAAAAGGATTCTCTTTGTTGTCTCTTCTTCTTAGTGTCCGTGCCGGTATTTACAATGACTTCTAATACATGAAATTTGATCTGGGAGATATTGTGCTTCTTTTCATTGAAGTGTTTAGCTACTGCTGAGTTGATGTTCTTATTGCGAATGCATGACTTGTGTTCATTCAGGCGGATGCGTACTTTTCGTCCTGTTTCTCCTACATAGTACTGTCCACAGGGACAACGTATGGAGTATATACAGTTCTCCGTGTTACATGTGGCATGGCATTTTATTGCAATTTTCTCCCCTGTGTGCGGATGCAACACAAAAGCTCCTTTTATGATATTGTTGCAATGACTGCAATTCAGGCATGGGTACGTGCCAAATCTTTTGGTTAGACTTCTTCTTGGTTTATCGTCGCGTGTGTTAACGAGTAGGTCCCTTAGATTATTGGATCTTTGATAAGCAAATGTAGGTGGATCGGCGAACAATTCTTTGGTTCTTTCATCTTTAGTCAGGATTTGCCAATGCTCATTAATACACCTTTTGATTTGCATGCTCTGGCTGGAAAATTTGGACACGTATACCAAAGATAGTGATATCTTGGTATCTTTAGGAGTCAGGGTGCTTTCTCTTGTTTTAGTTGCTACCTTCTCTGCTGCCATCTTAATATCCTCCTCCGGATATCCGCGGTCTTCCAACCTCTTGCTTAGTTTAGCTAATTCTTGCTCAAACTCTCTTTGGTCACTGATAATTCTCTTGAGGCAAAGCATTTGTCCATAGGGTAAATTTCGTAAGGTTTTTTGAGGGTGAAAGCTCATCCTGTGCAATAAATTGTTTCTGTCTGTAGGTTTTGAAAATAGAGTGGTGGTGATCTGCTGGTTGTGTACTTTGACTTGAATGTCCAGATAATGTATCCCATGGTTCCCTATCTCAGAGGTAAATTGTATCCGGTGGTCAATACTATTAATGTATTGTAGAAATTTGTTTAATGTTTCTCTTGTGCCCTGCCATATACCGAAGATATCATCGATATACCGTACCAACACTTTGAGCTTGTCTTTCCACTCTGCTTGTCATTTCAAAGCGATACATGAAAGCATTGGCATACGATGGTGCCATGGTTGCGCCCATGGCTGTGCCAGAAGTTTGGATGTAGTAGTCGTTCTTGTATCTAAAGTAAGAATTCGTGGAGATGAAAATCAGGAGTGACATAATAAATTCTTTAGCCGCCCCTATGTCGTCTTCTTGTAGAAGGCGCCATTCGACTGCTTCTTGACCCATGTTATGGGGAATGCTCGTATAAAGACTTGCCACATCGATGGTGAATAGGATCTCTTGCTCAGATAGTTGTGTCCTTTCCAGAATATTAAGGAAGTGTGTGCTATCCTTGACATAAGTTTGTGTTTTTTGTATTAGGGGATTGAGAAAGTAATCGATATAAGTTCCTAGCGGTCGTAATATGCCTCCTGTGGCCGCCACTATTGGTCTCCCTGGCGGGTTTGTCAATCCTTTATGAATCTTTGGTAAAAGATAAAAGTGTGGGATGGTTGGACTCGATGTCTGTAGAAATGCTCTTGTTTTCTTTGTAATCATTTCCCTCTCTACCGCCTTGTCTAAAAGGATTGACAAGTTATTGCTGATATCTTTGGTTGGATCATGTTCGATTCTTAAATAGACTGTGTGGTCATCCAACTGTCTTTTGCATTCCTTTTCATAATCTTGTGTGTCCTGTATCACCAATGCTCCCCCCTTATTGGCTGGTCTTATGGTGATGCTATCATCAGAATATAGATTGCGTATCATTGACATCTCTCCTCTACTCAAATTCTTCTTTTGTGGTGTTCCATATTTGATTTTTTTCAGATCTGCGATTACCATTTTCTCAAATATGTCAATTACAGGTACACTAATAGGTGGAATGAATGTGCTTTTTGGTTTAAACTCGATAAAATCTGTGGGATCTCGTTCTTTAGCTTCGTGCTCCATTTCTGCAAAGAACACTTTTAACTTCAGTTTTCTAGTTAGTTTGTGAAGTTCAACCTTCGTGTTGAATAAATTAGTACCAAAGGTTGGTACAAATTTTAGACCTTTTTGTAATACTGTCTCTACCTGTTGGCTCAACATGCGTTGAGAAATATTAACCACTAATTTATTCAAGACTGATGGCGTGTCTGTACTCCGGGGCCTGGATTTAATACACACCCACATATATATATCTAGGCTTAGCAAGGTAGCCAACATGAGCAAATGAATTCCTATACCAATTTATCAGCACACTTTGAGAGAAGAAGAGATGTACTTGGGTAGAAAAACCTTTTTTGCATTGTCTTGCAGTTCCCCTAGGCAGTGGCAATAGCTGTACACATATTAAGGTGTGTGAAATAAAATACCACTTGGGAAGACCTGGGAAGATCTTTCTCTGTGGTGACTTGATTTAACTAGTGCTCACCCATGACCATGTTTAGCACAATAGTTGACACACACATGTATTGTGGAAAGGGTGAATGTGTTTTGGGAGAGGAGAGTAAGCATTGTTTGTAGGGTAAATAATCACTCTGTAAGTACCATTAGTGGGAGAGTAATTTGACAAGTGAGACATCTCCAGCTTTGACAGAAGAGGAATTCGCTCTTGGGCAGCTTCATTAAATGCAGGCTGGCACAATTCAGTGTATTGCATTCATTGAGGCAATCACAAGGCATTATTTCATTATTAGCACACTTTGAGGGACAGGGAAGAAAGCATTGTTATCAGGGTCTTGCTGATCACTCATACTATGGCATTATTGTCAAGGTGGCTGGTTCTGTGATGAAGCACTGCCCCTTCCTGGTTGAAGGAGACATTTGTGCTGGCAAGGCTTGATAATTGAAGAATTGCGTATTTATGCATCAGTTCTGGTCAATGAAAGAACACAAAGCACAGCATTTCCAAATGTTTAAACAATTTACTTTCAGACCTGACCTTCTCTGAGATGTTTGAAGCAATAGGCAATACCAAATAAGATGGCTTTAAGTCCCGTGGCTACAATTGGATGAGAGAGAGGAAGCATGGACATGTCCCATGGTTTACAGCAGAAGAAATTGTCATGCAATTGTTGTGGAAGCCTGAACCATATGTGGTAGGAAGCACTTCACAAGAAAACAACCAGAATTAGCACATTACCCATGGCTGCAAGCGGTCCAAACATTATAACACCAATATAACACACAAACTTCCCCCAGGCAAAAAAAACAAATTGCAGACTAGTGCCCCTTCTAAAACTCAGCACTGGCTCAACTTCCTGCATCCAAACTAAAACTAAAACTACAAAGGAAGAAAGAAGTTATAGTTTCAGTATATAGATATCTGAACACATGTTCAATCTTAGAATGTGCCCAAATCCCTACAAGAGTACTCAAGTCCATTGTAAACGTGATATCCTTAAAATAATCCTTGTGCAAGCACCAACTCTGGGTCCTTGCTTCCCGATCTTAATTGAAAGGTTTGCTCTACTCAGTTTTCCTGTAGGCTCCCACAGATGCACACAAATCCAGTAGTTGAGCCTGTGGGAAATTTCAGAGGTGTTGTTTTGCAGATTTGCTAAGGTAATGCACTTGGAGGCCATTTCACAAGGAATCATGGTTTTGTCATATGTTGAGCCAATTGCACGTTATAGCACTAGCGTGTTGGAACTTTCATCCCCAAACGGTTTCGACAACTTGAACTGATTCACACCATTGACCCACTTACTCCCAGTATCAGTCGTGTGACATGCTGTAAGATATAGTTTAAATGTCCCAAAATACATTTCCGCAATCTTTTCCTCTTGCTCAAATGCAATTTTACACCAGATAACCATATTGTGTTCCATGCATCTCCCATATTGATATACAGTTTCACACCCTTCATACAACACATTCACCTAGAGCATCCTAGTGCAACTTGTAAGTTCATTTTAAATGTTTGTGACACTTGTTTGGGCATAGACAAATGTGGCATTCAAACACACTCCTTTGATAAAGCTTTAATTGCCAGCCATTATGGAGAACTGACTTATGGTGGTCAACTACAACCTTGAGACTCCATGCGCGTATGCACGAGTGAAACTGGATACCAAATGGCACTTCCAACCCAGGAATATGATTTTTTGGAGAATCATAAGTACTTTTTTTGTTGTAAAAACAACAAGGAAGGAGGAATATACAGGGTTCTTCTTAAATAAGCAGAATTATCTTCATGTGGAAGTAGCAATGATAATGTTCTACTACTGCTAACAATCATATTTTACAGTAGAACGAGTTATGCAATGGTGATGAGGCACACAAAGATGCTGCTTCCTGTTCCAACAGATCCTGGTGCTGCCCAATTTGGAGAGGATGGGTTTGTGTGAGGAAGTGGAACAACAAAAGAGGATGGAAGGTTTAGAATTAATCCTAACCTCTGGCTTCCCTGTCGGAAACCCTCCAGACCATTGTTCTTTGCCTGCCAAGCCATTACAGAAAGGGAAAAGACCATTTGCAAATCAGGCTTGGCTCCACCCCAAAATGGGCAGTACAGCTCGAACTGTTTGGTCACATCCCTTCTGCGTGAGAACACAAGCAACCCCAAACATGTTTCGGCATCACAGGTTGTCATCTGATCGGGGTGACTACAGCAAAGTAAAAAGAGGTGATTGTTGGACGGTTTAAGATTAATCATCATCAGTGCAGTGTAGCTTGTCAGGGTAATTCATAGAATTTCGCAGAAAAGTGTTGCAAGCGGCTGGCGCAGAGTGTCCGCGTGTGATTGTCTGCGCCAGGCACGTGCGCAAAAACCGATTTCCGCGCACAGCGTATTCATGGATTTTAGGCTCCCAAACCAGCCGTGACGCAGAGTATCGCAGCGACCCTGCAGCAGCGCCAGTAACGCCCCCAAGAACGCCCTCGCGCAAGGAAAAGCCATCAAAATCGCTAAATCATCGCAAAGGGCTGCTCTAACCCTGGACCAGTTTACAGGGCTGCCAAACAAGGAACGCAAAGCGGGTAACGTGCATATCAGGGGTACGCGGGAAGTTCTACACGCGATTAGCCATGGTAGGGTATTACAGGGGTACGCGGGAAGTTCTACACGCGATTGGCCAGGGTACGTGTATTTCAGGGGTGCGCGGGAAGTTCCACACGCGAATAGCCTGGGCGCGTGTATTTCAGGGGTGCGCGGGAAGTTCCACACGCGAATAGCCTGGGCGTGTATTTCAGGGGTGCGCGGGAAGTTCCACACGCGAATAGCCTGGGCGCGTGTATTTCAGGGGTGCGCGGGAAGTTTTACACGCGATTTCGGCAGGGTACGTGTATTTCAGGGGTGCGCGGGAAGTTCCACACGCGAATAGCCTGGGCGCGTGTATTTCAGGGGTGCGCGGGAAGTTCCAAACGCGAATAGCCTGGGCGCGTGTATTTCAGGGGTGCACGGGAAGTTCCACACGCGAATATCCTGGGCGCGTGCATTTCAGGGGTGCGCGGGAAGTTTTACACGCGATTTCAGCAGGGTACGTGTATTTCAGGGGTGCGCGGGAAGTTCCACACGCGAATAGCCTGGGCACGTGTATTTCAGGGGTGCGCGGGAAGTTCCACACACGAATAGCCTGGGCGCGTGTATTTCAGGGGTGCACGGGAAGTTCCACACGCGAATAGCCTGGGCGCGAGTATTTCAGGTGTGCACGGGAAGTTCCACACGCGAATAGCCTGGGTGCGTGTATTTCAGGGGTGCGTGGGAAGTTCCACACGCAAATAGCCTGGGCGCGTGCATTTCAGGGGTGCGCAGGAAGTTCCACACGGGAATAGCCTGGGCGCGTGTATTTCAGGGGTGCGCGGGAAGTTCCACACGTGATTTCAGCAGGGTACGTGTATTTCAGGGGTGCGCGGGAATTATCACACGCGATTTGTCTTGGTACGTGTATTACAGGGGTGCGTGGGAAGTTACACACGCGATTAGGCTGGGTGGGTCCTCACAGGTGTTCCCTGTTCACCCTCAACGGCCCCTGCAGGCAGCCCACAAAACAGGGGACTACCCTGCACACCTGCTCATGTCCCCCTGCACCCCCAACCCCCAGCAGTGCAGGGGCAGCCTCCACCAGGCCCCCACCCATGTCTCCCACCACCCCCACCCCCCAGCAGTGCAGGGGCAGCCTCCACCAGGCCCACACTCATGTCCCCTATCACCCCCACCCCCCGCCACCAGGGGCACCCTCCACCAGGCCCCCATCCATGTGTCCCACCACCCCCACCCCCCAGCAGTGCAGGGGCAGCCTCCACCAGGCCCCCATCCATGTCTCCCACCACCCCCACCCCCCAGCAGTGCAGGGGCAGCAGGCAGTCAGGCAGCAGCAGATGGCAGGTGGGAGCGTGCTCGGGGCTCTGGGGGGCAGTAGTTGGGCCTTCCGGGCAGGAGCATGGTATTCCGTGTGCTTACGCGTGGCCAGCTTGGTACGGAGTGATTTGGCACGTGAAAATCCTGCACGTCAGCGTGAAAACCGAGGAAAGGCCCTCAGCGCGTAAGCGCGTCTGTGACGTGACCCGCACGGGTGTTTCCCACACAGCACGTGATGACAGAGCACACGTGGAAAGACTGCACGTCAGAGTGTAATCGCGTGTGATTGGTGGAAATGGCCCTACACGCAGAAGTGACAAAGCGTGTAATTGGTGGAAATGGCCCTACACGCAGAAGTGACAAAGCGTGTACTTGGTGGAAATGGCCCTAGCGTGTACACGCCGCGTAAGTGACGCTGGACTGTGGGCCTGTATAAAAGGTACGTGTAGAACACGTTTTCCTTGTACGTGCTTTTCGTGGAGAGCGAGTGGGTGAATTCTGTACTCCTTGTCGTTTCACACGCGATTTACTTCACAGCGTTTCAAGTTCGTATTCCCTGTTACCTCTGACAGCTTTTACTCTTTTTTCGCTTTTACTGGTTTACCTGGGCCTGTTCCCTCAAACAGCGTTCCCTTCTACTGTTGTCCTGTCTCCTCAGACAGCGTACAAATCTTCTTTTGGCGGGGGTGTTGCCAACCAAACGTGCTCCATTTACACGCTCGTTTACCAGGCAGACGGTGAGTCACGCACGTATCTAACATCTGTGCTTGCCCCGTGTGTAGCCTACCCCTTCAGAGGTCATTCTAGGCTGCGTGTGACACGCATACGTTCATTCTTGTGTTACTGGGTGCCACAGCGTAGTGCAGGTTTTTCTTTCTGCACACGTGGTCTAGGAGGGGTTGCGTGCACGTCATCTCCCTTTTTTGGGGCTCCGGTGCGTAGCGTGACCCGTCATCTTTCCCCAGGGGTTACAATCAGCCTTGCAAGAGCACTAGGGTACAATTACCATCTGGTACCCAACCCCTTTGACCCCCAATTGCCCAGGACAATAGTTTACAGCCACTCCCATACGCACATTTACATCAGTGCCATGGCTGGGAGGCAAGGATTCCGTAAGGGTGGCAAATGTGGAAGAGCCACAAGTGGTGGCCGTGGTGGATCCGGTAGGAGACGTGGTCGTTACTTGCAGGGTGAGCCTGTCCCCCCATGTGTGGAGGACCAGTCAAGGGCACCCATAACCCCCCCCTCCCGTTGAGGCTGATGTGGCTGACACCATCCATGCTCAGCCCTTGTTGGACCAGCCCATTGTGGCACCAGATCTGGCTGACTCCATGGCTGACTTCCAGGTCAGCAGGCCTATGACACGTGCGCTGGTGCACGTTGATGTCACCATGCCACGTGCATCTGGGCCAGCAAGGTCATCTGCTGCACCAAGGAGGCAGGGCGGAGAGGCTGCAGGGGCAGCTGCGGCTCCATCCACCCCAGCCCTCACACACCCAGCCAGGACAGTGTCGGTCCTAGTCCATGCTGCTGACATTCCCCCTGACACCATCACACTAGAGCCAATGCCTGCACCAACTCCCATGCTGAGTGTGCAATCCCACACTCCTGATACAGAGTCCACCAGGGCTCCTGCCCCTAGTGTCCAGAGCGGCGCAGGACACCCAGGATCACCACCACCTTCCAAGTGGAAGAGGAAGAGTGCTCGTCCGGCACAGATGATGCCCCAGACAAGGCTACACAGTCTGGCCCGTCCAGGAAGCCCAGCTTCACGGATGACGAACTGAATGCACTTGTCGAGTATGTGTCCGCACATGACAACGAGATGGTCATTGTTGCAGGATCCAAGACCACACCTGCACAACGCCAGGCACACTGGCAGACCGTTGCGGACATCGTAAGTGCCCTTGGAATCGTGAGGCGCACAGCCAATGATTGCTATAAGCGCTGGAATGACCTAAAGCGCAGGGCAAAGAGTAAGCTGGCCTCAAGTCATGCCGCAACTCTAGTGACTGGAGGTGGGTCTCCAGTAGTAGACATGGAACTCACTCCACATGAGTCAGTCGCTGGGACCTACGTCACGGAGGAACAGATCCAAGGCGTGGGAGATCTGGCTGATTACGAGGCATTGTCCGGTGAGTGCACATGCATGTGTGTGTCATCCATGTGCATGGTGTGTGTGTGAGGGCTTCTGTTTGTGTGCCAGGTGAGAGTGTGTGCGCCTGAGTCGTATGGGTCAGCCATGTGCTTAATGCAATACTTCCTGCGCAGCTGCATTTGGCCATAGCAGTATCCCTTCTGCCAACAGTAGACATCTAGCCCAACTGCACGCCAGTTGCCCTTGAAGTGTCACCTTGCCACAACATAGTTGCTTATTTTTCACTGTTCATTCAGTCAGATTGTTTGCATTCCACCACTTTTACTAGGCATGTCGCTGTCCACTAGTCACATGTCTGACATGGCTATGGTAAAGTGGAGTGACTTTGTTACCTGGATATCATTTATACACACATGTCCCTGTGCAATTAGACCATTTCAGACTGGCAGCTCCAGGTGAAAAATCTGACCTGTTAGAATTAGAAAAGCGATTACATGCGGGAACTGGACTGAATGAATAGGTGCTGCCCTCCTCTCCATCTTCACTCAATAGCAATGGTACATGCCATCTGTGTGATGGCATGTGTGTTTCACCTGGCAATCGCAGGCCAATGTGTGATGCCACTGCCAGGCAGCATGCAGAAAATGTGTTCATCTTCCATCTTGGTGTCATCAGTGTGTGCCATTTGCCTGCCCTTCATACGCAGTGAGGGTGCATGCATGGGAGGGTTTTAGTCATGTGGGACATGTGTCAATCAAGTACTGGTTCTCTTGCTTCTCAGCCCTCATTGTGTGCCATGGTGCTAATGCCTGTTTCCATTTCTTTGTTTTTATGTCTTTGCAGGGGAAGACGCACCTGATACTGCTGGGGTTGTGGAGATGGTGCAGACCCAGGAGGGGTCCGAGGGCCGACCAACCACCGTGAGGGACGTGGTGTGGTGGTGGGGGGAACCCACAAGTGCTGCAGGTCGTGCTCTCAAGGGGTGTCTCTGGCTGCACCTCCCCCGAGCTGTACTCAGGTGTTGATTCGGATGAGACCTACGTGCCGTCGCAGGTGAGTGTTCCAGGGAGGGATTCTGTTCTGTCTCACCCACTTGCACCAGGGTCAGAACCCTCAATGGGGATGTCAGTGTTGGCAGCTACGCCTTTGGTGGTTACGGATGCAGGGTCACACTCCGCGACATCTGATCCTGTTCCTGGGCCAGCAGATCAGAGGGGGAATGCAGTCCTGCAGCCTCAGGCAGTGCCGGCACAGCAAGGCGCAGTTCGCCTTGCCCCAGACAGGTGTGGTGCCCGCCGACGTGGTGGCCGTACGCCACCTGGCAATACCGCATGGGAGCAATCCATTTACGGTATGGCAACCCAACAGGCTGCATCATCCGAGATGATGGCTCAGGCCATGGATAGGGTGGCCACTTCCATTGTCCCCCCTGAAAGGCTGATGGAGTGACTAGAGCAGGCAACCGACTCCATCTGCCAGTCACACAGGGAGGACATGTTGGGGTCCAACAGGGACAGGCGGGCGGCACTGGCGACTCTGCAGGAGGCCATCTCCATTGCGTCCCAGGGCCACATGGAAGCCCTGAGGCAGGAGCTCCTTCACCTCAGGACGACTCTTGTTGAGCTCGAGGCTTCAACACACCAAAGGACAGAACAGCAGCTGGAGCGTCTCACCTGTACGCTCTCAGCTGAGATGCAGGCAACGAGGGCGGAGGTCCGGGCATCCCGTGAGTTGTTGCATGGGGACCTCCGCACACTCATCCTCCAGAACCAGACCTACCACACCCGCATGCTTGCAGCCATGGAGGAGCAGACTAGGGCCTTGCGTGGGCTGCCTCCCATAGTGCAGCCACCTCCGGATGCAGCTGCACAGGGTGATAATAGCGACAGCAGTGATACTCCCACAATAGGGTAGCCGTGTGGGCCATGAGCCCATGGAGGTGTTTTATTTTCCCAGGATCCACGCAGGTGGGTTCTGGTGTGCATCCTGTCCTCGGACCTCCTGGGTGGCCTCCCCAATCCCCCCGGGCCCATCAATGGCCATTTTTGATTGTTTCTTATTTTTATTTTTATTTTTATTTTTATTTATTTTATTCCCTATTTTTTTGGGACGATTTGTTGGCTTCCGTGGTTCCTGTGGGCATACGCTGCATTGTGGCTGGGCACATGCAGGCTTCTAATGTATTTGGTTCAGATGCTTGGGTTTGAGTCACACACACCCCTCCTGCTTCCCGTTTCCATGGGCTTGCAAAGGGTGTGCCCAAGTGACAGTGAATTACACAGTGACGTTGGACTCCCATGAGCTGTGTGGGCAGTCTGTAGTCAATACTGTGTATACATTCCTAGTGCATATTGCTGTTGTGTTGTACACTGCATGTTGCATTGATGTGTAACTCATCTTCTGTGTCTACCTCCCAATTTTCAGGTCCCTTCCTCATGTCTACACAAGGACCTCTAGTCTGGAGATGGGGTCCATGTTGGCAGCAGTGCACCTACAACTCTACATGGCGCCAACACTGCACAGTTGGTAGTGGTGGGAGTGCAGGCATTTCCAGGTGGTGAGACTACTAATATGTAACATTTGTGATGTCATGTTAATGGTAGTACGTGCTCAAGTATGTTGTTGGTCCGGCATTGCTGTGAGCATTTCAGGTGTTGCAAGTTTCTAATAGGGACACTGTACATAGTGACACTAGTGTCATGTTGTGGGGATTACTTTGTTTACCTGCTAATAGCATGACATGGCACGGTGTGTCGTGTGGCGGTGCTGGGGTTGGGTTGGCTGACATGGCACTGTCCTCTTGTTGCATTTTGCAAGTGGGTATTCAGTTTAGCTGCTTGAATGTGTAACTTCACAAAACTGCATTGGTGGTGTCTGTGTGGGTAGGGATGCACACATTGTGACACTTCCAGGTGAACAATCTCAGGCTGATATGGTATTCACGGTTCATTCTCCAGACATTCAGGATCAGTGTCAGGTTGAGTCATCATTGATTGTCAGATGGAATGTGCCAGGGCAGTGTGCACTTCACAGGGGTGTGATTTCTATGTGAAGTAATTAGCCACTAGCTGTGTACGGGCTGCCTCCCCCCGTGCCCTTTCCCTTCCCATGCGCAGCGGCTGTGCATGTGGTTGGGGATGTGGGGCCACCACCATGTCCACGGCCAGGCCCCGGCGTGTTGCAACGTTGTGCAGGACACATGCGGCCACTATGATCCTGCACACTACTGGGGGAGCGTACAACAGCTGCCCGCCAGAACGGTCAAGGGAGCGAAAGCGCGACTTTAGCACTCCAAATGTGCGCTCCACTATGCCCCGGGTTGTAATGTGGGCTGTGTTATATCTTACCTGGGGTGGCGTGGTGGGGTTCCGAATTGCCGTCATCATGTGGGGGCTGAGAGGGTAGGCACTGTCCCCTGTGGAGGTGGTGATTGGTATCATTGGTGGGGTTGTGACCTTGCTCAGTATCTGACATGCATGCATGTGCAGTGGCATTCATACTCACCAAGCAGCCATGTATCGCTATGCCGCACAGCTTCTAGGTCCCGGCTTAGGGTGGACATTCGGTAAATGAAGCTGTCGTGGGTTGACCCGGGATAGTTGGCATATACTGAGGTGATGATTCCCTTGGCATTACATACTACCTGCACGTTGATGGAAAGCCAGTGCTTGCGGTTCCTATAGATGTGCTCTGATGCCCTGGGGGGACGTAGAGCCACATGGGTGCAGTCGATGGCACCTAGCACTTTGGGGAATCGTGCGACACCGTAAAAATCCAGGGCGGCAGCATGCCTTTCTGCAGGTGTTTTGGGCAGGTATATGTGCCTGCGGACTGATGGCCGTGCAGTGATGATGTTCAAGACCTGGTGTAGGCAGAGTGACTGGGTGGCCTGTGATACACCACCCACAATGGCACTTGTCCGCTGAAATGATCCAGTGGCTAAGAAGTGCAGTACATTGAGGACCTTCACCAGGGGGCTGAGTGCTTGGGAGCAGAGGGTGGGTGATGTGAGGTCATCCTCCCACTCACTCACCAGTTCCAGTATAATGTGTGGTGGAAACCTGTACCTCCCATGCACCTGGTCATCAGGCATCCCGAAAAGGCTGGTTCTGGGTGTGAATATTCTGGCCCTGACTATCCTCCTCCTCCTCCTTTGGTAGCCCACGCCCACTGCTGCTAGGAACGGTATGTTCATCCTGGGTCTGAGCTAGTTCTTTTGTTAGCGCGCAAATTTATGCGTTGCACGTGTTGTAGGCGAGCGTGTGACTCGCGCACCCCTGAAATCCAGTACCCAGTCCAATAGCGTGTGGAAATTCCCGCGCACCCCGGGATACAGGTGCGCTGACGTACTTGCTTGTGTAAGTGTCCGCGCACCCTTAATATACACGTACATAGGCCAATCGCGTGTACGCGCACTTTTGTCCAATTACACGCGATGACACTCTCACGTGCTGTCCAATTACACGCGATGACACTCTGACGTGCAGTCTTTCCATGTGTGCTCTGTCATCACGTGCTGTGTGGGAAACACCCGTGCGGGTCACGTCACAGACGCGTTTACGCGCTGAGGGCCTTTGGTCCAATGGAATCGCGTATGCGTGCTGACGCGCTTACGTGCTAAGGGCCTTTCCTCGGTTTTCACGCTGACGTGCAGGATTTTCACGTGCCAAATCACTCCGTACCAAGCTGGCCACGCGTAAGCACACGGAAGACCACGCTCCTGCCCAGAAGGCCGAACTACTGCCCCCCAGAGCCACGAGCACACTCCCACCTGCCATCTGCTGCTGCCTGACTGCCTGCTGCCCACGTGCACTGCCATTTGCTGCCTGCACATCAGCCAGGGGTGCTGTTGCTGTGACCACCCCTGCTGGAACCGAAGACTCCCGACTGGAATTCCATCACTCCACAGCCCAGCCCCCGGACCCAGTTGCCCACCCACTCCTGCCTCTGGGGTTGTCATGTCGGGGAAAACACCATCTGTGACCACTGACAACCCCCGGCCAGAGAGGCAGAGGGGCACCAGCTTCAGTGCCACCGAAGTTGGTGTCCTGGTGGAGCAAGTCCTGGGGCAGTATGATGCCCTCTTCGGAAGTTCCCGCGCCGACAAGGAAGGACGGACTCGGATCTGGACTGACATCGTGACTGCCATCAAAGCGGAGGGGGTGGCAGTCCGGGACTTCCAACATGTCAGGAAGCGCTGGGAGGACTTCAGGTCCAGGACCCTGAACAAGGCCCGGCGCCTCTTGAAGGCAGCGGATGCCAAGGGGCGCCGGGGCCACTTGTCGGAAGAACAGATGGGGGTCCTGGAACGCATATCTCCAGCGCTCCACGTCCAGGTCCTGGAGAAGCAGACCCGTCTGGAGTCGAGCGGTGAGTGTACATGCATCCTGATTGTGAGCAGTGCGTGTGGTGATTATTCGGTATTGTGCAGGTTGCAAATCTGTTTGTATGGGGTCGAGTATGGGTGGGGGTGTACAGGGCCGTGGGGCTGACACATGCGAGGGCTGTGATGTGCGAGACATGGATGGTGCTTGTGTGTGTAGGCTTGCATGGCAAATGCAGTTGTGCGTGCACACATGTTTGGATGAATGTGTATGTAAGTAGACATGTCCGTGATGTCAGGCATGTATGTTGTTTTGGGCTGCATGTACGTGCACTGTGTACATGTGCATGTGTGTGTATTTGACAAGGGTGCAACAGTGATGCAACATGGATGCATGTGACTGCGGTATGTGTAAGCCTGATTGGCAGATGTGACATGGATGCCCGTCTGAACAGTGCGACACTTGGCAGAGGTGTACACATGCATGCAAGTGTGGTGGTGTGTGTACATGTGTGGTGCACTTCCTGTGTTGCATGTGATGTCTGGCTCCCCTTTGGCTGCTCATGCTGTTGTATGTGTAGGGATGGTGCTGGCAGTTGCGATATGGCTGTGGTATGGCTCATGTGTGCGAGTTGCAATGACATGTGTGTTGGTGATTGTGATAACATGTCTGAGGTTTGCCAATGCCACTCATGTGCAACTGTCATGTGTGTATGTGTCCATTGTACAGTGCCCTGATGCCTGTGTTTTTTTTCTCCCTGTCTGCAGCATCAACTGATGAAGAGGGCGGAGAAGGTGCTGTGGAGCACAGCGGCGGGGATCCGACCGCCAGCCGGAGACGCAAGGCCCGGCTCCCCTCCCGTGTTGTCATCTCATCGGGGAGTGAGGAGTCCGGTGCCGCGTCCCAGGCCGCAGCTGCCGGGGGGAGGTCCAAGAGGCGGAGGTTGCAGTTGGACTCCTCGGCAGCAGAAGGGGCAGCTGGGACCCCACAGGGCCCAACAGGGGAAGATGGAACAGAGTCATCCAGGTTGGTGGGGGGTTTGGTGGAGGAGGAGGCCGTGCAAGCACCAGAGACGGTGCTAGTGGTGCAGTGCAGGACCAGGGACAGGAGGCAGCACAGGCGGCCGCGGAGGTGCCTGTGTGCAATCCTGTCCCCAATCCTGTCCATGCATCATCTTGCACCAGCAGGGATGCCTACGTCCAGACCCGTTTTCAGGCAGGGGATGAGCTGACGTCAACTGGCCTTCCTCTGCCTGCGGACGTGGCCATCCAGGTCCGGGTTGAGCCTGTCCTGGCTGGTGTGGCGTTGCGTCAACGGGCCATGCGAGGTGACCTGCAGTCTTTTCATGGAGAGACTGCACGTCATCTCGAATGGCTCGTTGACCACGTCAGCCTGCTGGGACAGGTCACCCAGGCCGGATTCCGCCGTCTGATGGGGCTTGCTCCGACCCCCTCCTCAACTGGATCCCCTACGCGCCAGTCGTCCTCTGTGCCATCTTCCCACCCATCAGTCACCTGGGTGCCCTGTGGAGCTGCCTCTGACGGTGCGGCCAGGCTGGTGGAGGAGGCATCCCTGCCACAGTCGGGAGTCGGAGGTCCAGCAAGGGTGGCCACATCAACAACTGCACCCCAGCCGGCGGAGGATGTGCAGGCAGCAGGAGGCAGTGCACGGGCAGAGGCAGAGCAGCAGCAGCAGCAACATGGTGGGAGCAATGAAGGGTCGGGGCCTTCGACATCGGAGGGGCAGGCATCGGCCGGAGGGCAGGAGGACCCAGGACAGAGAGTGTCTTCCGTGTGGCAGCGGTTGGGCCACGCCATAGGTGCGGAGCGGCAGCGGGCGGAAGAGGCGCGGCTCACAATGGTCAGGGCGGAGAACTCCATGCGGAGGGCCCTGAGGCGGGCCGAGTGCCTCGAGGCAATCCGCAGGGGGTTGGAGGAGGACACGGCGTCGTCCCTGCGGACCCTCGGGCCATGGAACTGGACCGCCTCCGGGACATCGAACAGGAGTTCGATGATGCCCTGGGCCGGGACACCACAGAGTGAGCCGCTGGACTTGTCCACCGCCTTTGTATATAGTTCTTTTGTTTTAGGTTTCCTTTGTTTCGTATTATGATTTGGAGTCGACGGACACTGCTCCACTTTTTGTATATGGTTGATTTTGAGTTAGGTTTTTTAGTAGGTTTCCTTAGTTCAGTTGGGCTCATGGACCCTTGGTAGTTTTTTACATAGTTCTTTCTTGCATAGAGATTTTTTTACAATAGACTTTGGACGAAATTTTTTTGGATTCTGATTTGCAGTTTTTTATTTTTATACGGACATGCAGCTTATTTTTTCTCATTCCCATTGTAGTTTGTTTCCTTTCTTTAGCATTCTTTGATTTTTTCCAATACATTTTTGTTTTCATACTTCACTGTGTGGTATCATCTCATTGGTTTCATGCATGTCATGTTGGGTGTTTTCCCATTCAATTGCAACCATTGTGTGTGACGGACATGGGTTCATTAGCTTCATGAACATTGGGAGTGTAACATGTAATTTCCATTTCCATGGGGGTGAATGGGTTACTTGGTAGGGCTTTTTGGCTGTGGAGGCTGACCATAACGCACAGGATTGGGGATTGTGAGGACCTGGTGGAGGGTGCCCCTGGTGGCTGGGGGGTGGGGGTGGTGGGAGAAATGAGTGGGGGCCTGGTGGAAGGTGCCCCTGCACTGCTGGGGGGTGGGGGTGGTGGGAGACATGAGTGGGGGCCTGGTGGAGGGTGCCCATGCACTGCTGGGGGGTGGGGGTGGTGGGAGACATGAGTGGGGGCCTGATGGGGGCTGCCCCTGGATGCTGGTGGGTGGGGGTGGTGGGAGACATGAGTGGGGGCCTGGTGGGGGCTGCCCCTGCACTGCTGGGGGGTGGGGGTGGTGGGAGACATGAGTGGGGGCCTGGTGGAGGGTGCCCATGGTGGCAGGGAGGTGGGGGTGGTGGGAGACATGAGTGGGGGCCTGGTGGAGGCTGCCCCTGCAGCGCTGGGGGGTGGGGGTGGTGGGAGACATGAGTGGGGGCCTGGTGGAGGCTGCCCCTGCACCGCTGGGGGGTGGGGGTGGTGGGAGACATGAGTGGGGGCCTGGTGGAGGCTGCCCCTGCACTGCTGGGGGGTGGGGGTGGTGGGAGACATGAGTTGGGGCCTGGTGGAGGCTGCCCCTGCACTGCTGGGGGGTGGGGGTGGTGGGAGACATGAGTGGGGGCCTGGTTGGGGCTGCCCCTGGATGCTGGGGGTTGGGGGTGGTGGGAGACATGAGTGGGAGCCTGGTGGAGGGTGCCCCTGCACTGCTGGGGGTGGGGGTGGTGGGAGACATGAGTGGGGGCCTGGTGGAGGGTGCCCATGCACTGCTGGGGGGTGGGGGTGGTGGGAGACATGAGTGGGGGCCTGGTGGGGGCTGCCCCTGCACTGCTGGGGGTTGGGGGTGGCGGGAGACATGAGTGGGGGCCTGGTGGAGGGTGCCCATGGTGGCAGGGGGGTGGGGGTGGTGGGAGACATGAGTGGGGGCCTGGTGGAGGCTGCCCCTGCACTGCTGGGGGGTGGGGTTGGTGGGAGACATGGGTGGGGGCCTGGTGGAGGGTGCCCCTGCACTGCTGGGGGGTGGGGGTACAGGGGGACATGAGCAGGTGTGCAGGGTAGTCCCATGTTTTGTGGGCTGCCTGGAGGGGCCGTCGAGGGTGTACAGGGAACACCTGTGAGGACCCACCCAGCCTAATCGCGTGTGGAACTTCCCGCGCACCCCTGAAATACACGCGCCCAGGCTATTCGCGTGTGGAACTTCCCGCGCACCCCTGAAATACACGCGCCCAGGCTATTCGCGTGTGGAACTTCCCGCGCACCCCTGAAATACACGTACCCTGCTGAAATCGCGTGTAAAACTTCCCGCGCACCCCTGAAATACACGCGCCCAGGCTATTCGCGTGTGGAACTTCCCGCGCACCCCTGAAATACACGCGCCCAGGCTATTCGCGTGTGGAACTTCCCGCGCACCCCTGAAATACACGTACCCTGCTGAAATTGCGTGTAAAACTTCCCGCGCACCCCTGAAATACACGCGCCCAGGCTATTCGCGTGTGGAACTTCCCGCGCACCCCTGAAATACACGCGCCCAGGCTATTCGCGTGTGGAACTTCCCGCGCACCCCTGAAATGCACGTACCCTAATGAAATCGCGTGTGGAACTTCCCGCGCACCCCTGAAATACACGTACCCTGATGAAATTGCATGTGTAACTTCCCGCGCACCCCTGAAATACACGTACCCTGATGGAATCGCGTGTGGGACTTCCCGCGCACCCATGGAATACACGTACCCTGCTCGCACTGGCCCATTCGCGTGTGGAACTTCCCGCGCACCCCTGAAATACACGTACCCTGATGGAATCGCGTGTGGAACTTCCCGCGCACCCATGGAATACACGTACCCTGCTCACACTGGCCCATTCGCGTGTGGAACTTCCCGCGCACCCCTGAAATACACGTACCCTGATGGAATCGCGTGTGGAACTTCCCGCGCACCCCGGAAATACACGTACCCTGCTGAAATTGCGTGTGGAACTTCCCGCGCACCCCTGAAATACAGGTACCCTGCTGAAATCGCGTGTGGAAATTCCCGCGCACCCCTGAAATACACATACCCTGCTCGCACTGGGCCAATCGCGTGTGGAACTTCCCGCGCACCCCTGAAATACACGTACCCTGCTGAAATCGCGTGTGGAACTTCCCGCGCACCCCTGAGATCCACGTACCCGGCCAAATCGCGTGTGAGACTTCCCGCGCACCCCGGTATACACGCACACGTATTTTTTGCCAGCGGGTGTCCGTGTTTGTGGGTACCCCTTTGCACGTCATTTGTCCTGGAGGGCCACAGTATAGGACATTCATCATGGCAGTATATAGGTGCTATTTGTTGGCGCACCTTTTGGCGCACATTTCTTACAGCCGCAGAGACGCTACCGCCTGCTTTCTTGTGGCGGTCGTGTTTGTGCCTGTGCACTGGTTTGAGCGTGCGCTTTTTTGCCCTATTCTATGCCATGAATAAGTGTTGTAGGCGAGCGTGTGGGCGTTCCGCGCACTTGTGCCCTGTACTTCCCCCGTGATGCCCACGTTTTTGCAAGTTGTTCCCCATTCCGAGTGTTACGCCCGTGTTCCGCCTACTTTTGTTGCGTGCGCCGCGCTATGTGCGAATTAAGCTGTGGCCTGTGCGATTTTCGCTGTGACCTGGCGATTTTCGCTGTTAGATGGCCTGTGCGCCAACGTGCGCGGCGCACTTTTTTATCGCACATCCGCTGGTTTTCTCGCGCACGGACTTCCATGAATCGGCGTGCGCTGCTTTTCGTGCGATTTTCGCAATTGCACTGCGATTTTCGCTATTCCACTGCGATTCGCACGTTTTTGCCCACTTGCGCCGCGCTAATTATTCCATGAATCGGCCATTGTGTCTTTAGACCTAGCAGTCACAGAGCCGACATCTCGGCATACACATCCCACTGAGCACAAAAAGGCATTGATTTGTGGGTTGTTAAGAGCAATGTCAATGGTTATGTTCAACTCAAATTCTTTCCGGCACCTCTCTTCAGTTTTTAGAATGTCAACCTGAATGTGATGGGTATGCCCCATAGGTCTTGAGTGCTGTGCCTACAGGCCCAAATTATACTTAAGTGGGTTCTTTTGGGAAGGGGGAAGCCCCACCCCAATTCCTAGGCACTTTAGAGTGAGGCGAGATGCATTTGAAGCACTATGATGGGCTAGGGTGTATGGGGGACGGTGAGAGGACCACCTACCAATACAAAAGGACCTCACTCCAATATAATCAAATATAATTAACCCAAATAGTTTAGCGTTGGGCACAAGCAATGTTGTTATTTTGTACAGATATTAGTAATCATAGTTAGAAGGTAAGGGCTGTGCAGCCTTGCACACACTAGGCCCAAATTATGAGATGAGGGAAAACTCAGCCATGTACAATCTCGCTTGAGGACAGTCCACACCCCCAACCGCCACAACGCCTATTCATTGTTCTAACAGTGTTGCAAAGATGTGTTTTACTGGTGTGCATGTATCTCACACTGGCCAAAGCATGACCCGTATAACGCTGTTTACGCTTATTGATCGATGAAGGATCATATATGAGATTAGACCATGATCCAACAGCCAGACTCCAAGAGGAGATTCAGAGTCTCATAACACATGCTGAGAATCAATTGTGGATAAGTAAGGAAGAAGGCCATTTTCTTAATAAAAAGCATCCAAAGAAGGCGACATTCTACATTTTACCAAAAATCCACAAAAATAAGACCAATCCACCAGGGAGACTGTAACAAAGAGGCACGACACCAAAGAAGCTTGTAAGAGCTTTATATCAGGCCCCCGGAGGTGAGGACCGCCAGTGCAGGAATAGCAGAGTACCAATGGAACACAAGTACATTGAGAGAGCGTATAACATCATAACAGAGACCTATAGTGGCGGCTATTGACTCCCTTTTGGAACCGTTGTCAGTTCATGTCGAGTTTTTTCTTAAACCTTTTGTGCTAATTGTGGCTTATTATATAAAAGATTCAAGGGACAAGATTCGAATCACAAAAGACCTCATAATAGGTGTGGATGATCTTCTAGTGACTATGGATGTGGAGTCCCTTTACACCTCCATTCCTCAGATGGAATGTCTGAAGGTGTTAGGGAATTTTCTTGACAAAAGACCAGAACCCAATACGCCACCAACTAAATGTATTGTTGAATGTGCGTGAATAGCCATGACGGAAAACTTCTTCCTGTTTAAACAATCACTATATAAACAACGGAAGGGAGTTAGTATGGGGGCAACTTTTGCTCCGGACGTTGCTAATCTCTTTTGGCTGATTTTGAAGAGAAATACATTTCTGGTGGAGAAAGTCTTTTAAAACAACAGGATGATCTTTACTTAGGCCTAAGGGCCCGGTATAGGTACAATGACGGCATATTTATTGTTTGAAGAGGCACGAGTGATGCACTTATACGTTTCCATCAATGGTTGAATACTTGTGATTGGCATATTAAGTTTACGATGGAATCACATCAAACACAAGTCAGTTTTTTGGATCTGTTGATCTTAAAATCTAATGATAAATTGGTAACAACTCTCTATCGTAAGCCCACAGACAAAAATACACTCCTCCATTTCTCCAGTTTTCACCCTGTGAGTCTGCGCCAAAATATGCCTCATGGGCAGTTTCTACGGATTCGTAGAAACTGTACCACAATGGACGAATTCAATAAACACGCAGATGTCCTGAAAAAAAGACTTTTGGAAAGAGGATATCCAAAAAAAACTTGTTAAAGACAACCTGAAAAGATGGATCCGCAGACAAAACAAACACAGGACAGACTAGTGTGTGTGACCACATTTGAAACAGTGAGTAACGATATCAAAAAGATAGTGAGTCGTAATTGGGACATGATTAGACAACCAGGAACTTTGTCACAGAAGTCCATGTTTGCTTTTAAGAAGAATTTTAATCTGAAGCAACAAATGGTACATACATATACCAAGATAACTCGTGGATAGATGGTTCTCAATCAATGGGGACTAACGCCCATAGTGGGATACCATAAGTGTGGCAATTGCATGTCCTGTCCCTTCACGGAGACACGCCTAGAGTTTAATTATAGAAATATAAGGTGGAAGTTAAGAACACACACACCAATTGTCGAACTAAGAATATAATTTACATAATTTTATGCCCATGTAATCTAGTGTATGTGGGTAAGACCACGAGAGAAGTAAGGCAACATTTAGGAGAACATCACAGCTGTATACATAACAGAGTGGCAGATAAAACACTAATCAGTCACTTCATACAATATAAACACACAGAGATGGATTTAAAATTTTAATTACAGACATCCCGGACATCTTGCCTGTGGACAGTACAGACAGGTATAATGTACTTAGGACACCTCCATTTTGGTTAATTACAGACATCCCGGGCACCTGTTGTGTTCTAAGAACAGTTCCATCTTGCCTGCAGACAATAAGGACAGGTATAGTGTCCTTACAGCACCCCCATTTTGGTTAAGTGTGGACATTCCGGACACCGGAGCTGTCCGCGGATGCCTCAACTGCCTTTTTAAAAAAATAAGGCACACAGGAATGAAATAACAACACATATATTATTTTATTATATAAAAGTATAACATTTATGAAAGAGAGTGGGAAGCAGAAACTGACACAAATACAGGGGAATTAGGGGTTTGGAGAGGATTGATGGGAGGGGATGAAGGGATGGAAGTCTCATCATAACGTTTTTCTTGGTGATAAAGGTATGGGGATAGTTGAATGGGACATGGAGAGGGGGAGCAGGTGCATGTAGGACAATGATAGTTCATTTTTTTCTTTTATGTGGTCCTCTACAAAATGTTTCAAAAGATTGACATTTTCCATAAGCATATTCATTTTTTGTTCCGTGTGCTGTAGAGTATTTTCTAATGTCTCTTTTGCTGTATTATTTTCAATGTTTGTATGGTCTGTTAAAAAATTATATATGTGTTAAGTACACAAAAATTAATGATTATTAATTTTGTTATATAGAGAAGTGTCTACCATTAGTATCACTGTCTTCAGACATTTCCTCACGTGGAAAATGTTCTTCAAGCCATTCCAAAGTACTGGACATTTCTACGTAAAAAAAAATATATCACTTTTAGTGTACCAAATACAGAAAGTTTAGAAATATATAAGAAAAATTAAGTTTACTTACTAGTTTCTGGTAAGTTTTGTTATTACTGTTGTGTAGGTCTGCTGTTGCTCCTAGCTTTGCAGTTTCTGTTGGGTAATTTTGCTGGAAGCATATCTTTTTTTGTTTTGGTATATTCCATTTTAATACACATGGTATTTAAATGGACGGTTGATATGTTATTTGTGATGTCATCTTTGATGTCCTGGGTGTTAGTCTTAGCAATGCACGACGGTGGCGCAAGTTATGGTCGCTTAGCTTCCCATAACTGGCGAATTTCAGGGGTTTTTCGGTTTTGCTTGGAATCATAACGTCTCTTTAACAAAGTTGTTTTAGAGCACTTTTTGGGCGGCTTATAACTTCGCTCCCCCTGGATAAATCCTCACCAAACTTTGCAAAAAAAGTATATGGCCCACTCTGAATTTATTTGCAAAGTTTGGTGACGATTCATCCAGGGGGGAAAAGGTTATAGGGGGGTCCCAAAATTTCTTTTTTTCCCAATGGGAAAAAAACTTTGCTCGCGCATACAGCCCAAACCGCTGGACTGATTTTCACCAAATTTGGACCTGGAGCAGCAGTCCAATTGTTGTCTTATTCCATAAACACTGTATGTGTTAACAGGATTGTTTGCTGCATTTCTGTGAAGTTCTAACATTTGCAAACACAATGGGTCTGTACTGTGTAAGTAAATGTTGTCAACAATTGGTGGTAATTGAAATAGAATATTCATTGCTACATTTGCGTAGCAATTTACACCAACTATATTTGAGAATTCAAATGGTCCAAGTAGTTCTGTATCTAACTGCTTTTTTTGGAGTTTGTCTTCCTTCTTTAAAGAAGTACCTAGCTTACTTTCCCTAATTGATTCTTTTGTGCTTGTGGTACTTGATGGAGTATTAGTTTCTTTTACTCTCTTTGGAGGATTTGCAGTGACATCCTGTTGCATTTCTGTTTGATTTATTTTTCTTTTATAACATTTTACTTTTTGTGGAACAGAATATGTGTTTAGATGGGGAGTGTATAGTGAGCGAAGTCTATTGTATTCTAAAATGCAAGGAATATCAGTGTTTACATTACTTGCATCAAAGTTGATTAGAAATAGACTATGAAGTGTACGTAAGCGTGATAGTGCTATGTAGCTCATGCCTTCTTTAAAGACTGTGTTACCAATATCTATCATTGCTTTGTCTAGGGTAAGACCTTGTGATTTATGAATTGTGACTACATATGCAAGAGTTAGAGAAAATTGTTCTCTGCGTACATACATGTCTTGGAAGAGAAGGAATCGAGCTGTTGAGCGTCCTATCCTTTTTACTTCTGAAAGTTTGTCAAAGAGAATATTGACACACTGAATTGTGTTGTCACGTGGGTATGTTTGAAAGCCAACAACTGTACCCTGTGCTCCATTAACTAGTCCTTGGTCCACGTCAAGGTTATGTTTAAGCATTACTCTGCAATTTAAGGATAATTTTAATATCTTTTCTAAGCCTGCTGTGTTTGAGATTGATTTTTCTAAACTATTTAGTCTTCTTGTGGCTTGGTCACACATGGGTAGTGTCATACCATGTACATCTAGTTTGACTGTGGCGCTAATTTCCATTATTGGTTGCATTTCTTTACTTAACATTATTTCATTGAATTTGAAACAGCTTGCAAGAGTTGCCATTAAGGCCATACAATTGACATTTTTGTGGGCTAATTGTTCCATAACATCTGTAGCACATGCATTATCGCCATAAAGTGCATTAATGTGCCAGGTTTTCAATATTGCTTCTGCATAAGTGAGATCTGCAGATTGCCACATGTTTTCTGTTAATTCTCTGTATTGGAAATGTTGCCAAAGGTTGACATTTCCAATGCTGCCAACAGTTTTACGGCAGAGTTTGTGTCCTAATGTTTTAAAAATAGGCGCACCTTTTACTGGTGTCAATTGAAGAAGATCTCCGAAAACAATAATGTGACTTTCCCGCAAAGAGCTCTTCATAGTTTGTTTTGAGTACTTCTTGTAATCTGAGGTGAATCAAAGCCAACATTAGGTTGCAGACCATGCTCACTTCATCTATTAGTAGCATTTGCATTTGTTTCAATACTCTGTGTAGTTCCATTGCAGCTTCTGCAGAAAGCTTGTAATAGTCTAATTTGTTCTGGTGTTCTACTGGCAATAGTAGTAATCGGTGTAACGTGACACCACCTATATTGTAGGCAGCTAAACCTGTTGGGGCAGTGACAACAGCTGACAGTTTGTTGTTTGTCAATTGTTGAAGGAACTTACTGATGATTTTGATTAGGAATGTTTTGCCAGAACCAGCTTCACCACTGACGTACAGTAGTATAGGTTTATAATTATGGCAGGAACATTCTTCATTTTCATGTTGTACACCATGTGCAATTTGTTTTGTTACTTCTTGAAAAATGCTACGTTGCTCATTATTTAGTTTTGATTGTAGTACAGTTAAGTCTTCTTTATCTTCATACTGACACATGGTGTTTTCTACTTCTATCATAGCTAATTCTGCCTATTTTATTATTAGTGGTTCTCCCAGTGGTTCTTGGCTTCCTGTTACAGAAGGTAGACTACTGTCAGGAGTTTCTTTATCTTTTTGGGTCTTCTGTTCTTCTTCGTGTTGCTGTTCATTGTGCAGCATTGTTTTGTACTGTGTAAAGTTTACATCAGTTATAGTGCTTTCATTTGCTTTGAAAGCATGTTCATATGAGTCATAGTTATCAAGTACTTCTTTATGTTGACAATTTTATATGATTAATTAAATTTGGTTTAGTGAGTTTAACTAAGCTGCCTTCACCGCTTTTTTCATCAGGTTTTATATTATTTTTGTATGTGTAGTTTTGGGCTATGTGGTATAAACACATGGTTTCCAAAGTATTACTTCTATTTGGGTGGTATTTGTCCAATACATTGTTTTTTAAAATGTCTTGGCTGTTGGGATCATGTTTAGCTATTGTTTCTATATCTTCATAGGATTTTAGAACTCTTTTTCTAGATTTAGCTGGACCAAGACTTAGCCATACTATATTTTCAGATTTACCATACAATGCAGTACCAGTTAAACGATCAGCTGCTTCATATGATCGACATTCTCTATGGGAGAGCATTTTTATGCCCAAGTTGTATAATTTCTGAGACACTGTTTTATCTGATGACAGGTCATTCCAGAGGTCTTGGAGCTCTGTGTTTTCTGCCTTGGTTAAGTATGCTGTGACATATCGTGCAACTGCAGTAGAATTGTCTGCAATGTACTGCACATCTATGTTTGCATTCCATAAGTGGGCAATGATTGCATTGTAATCATTGATATATTTTTCTTCTTTGTTTCTTTTTATGTAATATGTATTTTTAGGTGACTTACCTTTAACACTGTGTCTTACTGAAGACATGAGGTTGTTCACTTGACCTGTATTTGTAACTGGTCTAGGGAAACCAAATCTGCATTTGGTGTAGTATTTCCCTTTGTTTTTGTATTTGCGACGACAATATTTTCCACATTTGTGTCTTTGAAATTGTAAAATTTGTGCATGAAGATCACTATGTGTTGCTTCCAATGGAATTTCACATGTGACATATATTTCAATAAACTGTAAAACAGTGGCATCACTGTCTTGACCAAATATAGGAGCATCTTTAATCCATAAAAGCATGTGGATATGTGGTGCTCCTCTGGCTTGGTATTCTTTTCTCCAAAAGAAGTGTTGCACTTCTCGAAGTGGAGGAACAGTTTTATTACAAATAAAATATAGCATAGCAATGAAGCGATGGTGAAAATATCTTGAAACATTAACAGGATCCAAAGAACAAAGTTCTCCAGGTGTTAGTATATCTATGTTTGTTTTGTTTTTGTTCGATATGTGTAGGAAATCATGTAAATCTTTCCATGCATATTCTGCACAACTTAATGTAACAAACCAAGTCGGTAGCCCAAGGTTTCTGATCATACAACGTACATCTCCATGACGTCGAAACCAGTACTCTTTAGTACCACGCATATTTGCTAATAGATTTGTAATATTTGATTGTAAAACCTCATCCTTTTGTTGCACTTTTTGTAATAATCGTGTAGCTGTCATATTTTGAAAGTGTGATCTTGATTTTAATATGTGTGCAACTCCATAAAAAAAGTTGCTAGTTCACTTTCAAAGAGTAGGTGGAATATGTATTCCACATTTTGTCTAAATCTGGGATCTTCAGAATACATCCATAATGAGCGGTATTCTGAAGCTGATATTTGAATAGGTCTCTCATCGTACCTTCCCTCTTTGCCAGTAGGAAAGAGTAGAGGAAAAGCACGTGCTTCTATACTTTTTTCCCATATGCTGATTGGTGATCCTTTTGTGTGACGCATTTGGTACGTTTCCAGTGCATCTTCTATGGTGTCATTAGAGTGCAAAGTATGAATTGTATAATGGTCTAAAGTATTTGATATTGTAGCAGGATCTAGGAGCTCAAATTGACCAGCTTCTTGTGTTTCTTGAATTATTTCAGTTGTATCCTTCAAGTTTTCTTCAATATTCATTTCTTTGTAATATTCATTATTCTCTTTAAGATATTGCAAGGCTTGTCTAACTTTATGTAAATCTACCAGCTGTTGCCATATTTTTGTGTCTTTTGTAGGTACTCCATTTACTGAGATATTAAAGATTGCTGCATTGGGCGTTGCACTCCTAGAGTATGCACATTTTCTTTTAGATCTAATGGTAAATAAACTACTTTTCCACAAATGCCTTTTACTTTTTGTGGTTGTATTTTTTTTGCTGTTTTTGGTTGAAGGCTTATTATTGCTTGAAATGGGTGCACTGTTTGAATTCTAATGCTCTCATATAAATTAAGTTGTTGTAGGTGTTTTGGTAGTGGGTATAATTCCAAATTATTTGTGATAGCACATGATGGAGTTTGGTTGTTGTCAAGTTTTGTAGTGCAGTAACTGCAGAGTATTAAGGGGTCAGTTATTTCGTATTTGTATTCTGCTACAAGGTAGAGAGCTAATTCAAACCATTTCAAATCTTCATTGTCTTCTATTTTGTATGATAGGTCTACAGTTTTTGTGTTACTTTTATAAAAAGTTCTGCGGCAACACACACACACATGGTTCGGTACTTCAGCTGATGTACTTTTCAATTTTAGTATTTCTTTTTGGTATGTGTTTAATAAAAGGTTGCCATGTGTAGAATTGTTGCTAATTTGGTTTAAAGCTATTTCATTCTGTAAGTGGGTTTCACTTCCAAAATATTTTTTCTGGATATAGTCAATTTATTCAAGTAGGTCTTTTGCTGTACCATGTAGAAGAATGTTATTTAAATGTGCTAGTGCTAAAGCAGGACTTTTAGCATAGTACAGTTTATAAACCAGATTTCTTATAGTTGAATGATGGGTTGATATCCTTTTGATATCATGGAAGGTGGTTTTACAAGTAGGTCCTGTAATGCAGGCCAATGAATGTCCTTGTAGTCCTGTGAACTTGCACACTGGACAGGTATCAATATTTTGCAGTATTTTAATTTTTATTTTGTCTTTGCTTTTTACATATTGATTGAAGAATTGGCGTAAAGACTTTAAAAATTGTTTGGGAATGTTACACATTGACGTGCATGGCCGTTTGTACACTAGATGTTCTGATTCAGTTGAATGGAGGGGTAATTCTAAGTTTTCAGGGCATATTTTTGTAAGGAGTACTTCTTGTTCCATTATGGTATTATTCACTTTTTCATAACCTCGACCACTGCTATGTATGGCAATTGTATTTGTTTGCTTTTGTTTGTACGCTTCTTCATTAAAATATGGTACTGTGCTCGTAGTGTGATTCCATTCACCTCCGCAGATACTTAAGAAGTTCTTTCTGTTGACATTTTGTTTATTGAGAAGTCTTTTTTGTAATTTAGTTATTAGTTTTGTTAGTGGTTTCATTTTGTTTAACACTAAAATAAATAACTTTCTTTTGAGAAGAATTGCACTATCTATCAATGCTTCTAAGATTAATTTCCTACGATAGGTTTTAAGAGTTGAACCTGGTTTCTCCCTTGTTTTTATAAGATTTTGAAAGACTCTGTGATGGAACATTTTGGCTAAAATACTTTTCTTGGTATGCTTACTTTGAACTTTACCAAGATTTATAGAAGCAGTTTTATCTGTAGTGATAGCTGAGTTTTTGTTAATTGTTTTCTGGTTTGTTTTATATTTTGATAGAGGAGGCAAAGTTTTTCCACTTGAAACTTCTTTTGTTTCACTAAATGACTGTATTAGCTGTTTTGTTTAAACTTCTTTTACAAATTCCGTTAGATATGGATGCTTTGGTTGGACACTTTTTTTTTCATTTGCTCTACTTCTGCGCTGCTTTCCACGGACTTGACTTTTGGTAGGCATTCTTTAGGGTCTGTTGAAAAAAATAAAGAAGGTATGGGTTGGGGTGTTCTGCAATGTATGTGGGCTGTGTGCATGAGTGTTTGAGTAAGATGTTAAAGATGTATGTAATGGTGTGTGATTGTGCATTGGGAACTACAACTAGTAGGGATGGGTATTCTTGAATTTATATGCTACTAAACTGGGGTTCAGATGACAGAAAAAAGTAAGCTAGTGGTGTGGAGAAATACAAATAGTAAATCTAATGTATACAATTAAAACAGTTGTTTGTTTTATAATATCCAAATTGTAGCGGTTGAGTTTGGTAATTTGTGTGTCCAAAAATAGGAATTTGTGGGCCATTCTGTCTGTAAATCGCTGTTTAAGACACAGGGATTTTTGAACAGATTGGTGCACAATCTCTATTTTTAGGCACAGAAATAGCATGAATTAACTTTACAGTGTGTTTCAGTAATAATACAAATATTATTGTGATATTCTACTTACTTTTTTTTCTAAAATGAACAGGTTAATTCTTAGTTGTTCTTTGTTCTTCAAATTTGGCTGCTTCTTTTCAGGAGAATAGTCTTCACTGCAATTGTAAAAGAAACAAATTAGTAATTTTGTTTGTATGTAGCACTGTTTTTAATTTAGACATTGATTTTTTTAATTGAAATCCTCAGTGCCTTCCTCAAAACTATTTACACTATATTATTTATATAAGATACGTCGCACAAGTTCAATACATATGAAATGTTCTTAATGAACAAATTGTATTGTATTGACTAAGTTTAACAAACAAAATATCTTTACTATGTTTGTGAAATTCATAATGTACCACTGAATACCACTATTTCTGTAACTAAGCTCTTCCAGGTAATAGTGTCTCAATGTCATGCTTAAATTAAAGTAATTGAATAAATAAAGAAATAAAACAAAAATATTAAGTCAGTTTGAAAATGTGTTCATGTATTGTACAGAGAAATATGCATAATAATAGTAATAATACAAATATTATTGTGATATTCTACTTACTTTTTTTCTAAAATGAACAGGTTAATTCTTAGTTGTTCTTTGTTCTTCAAATTTGGCTGCTTCTTTTCAGGAGAATAGTCTTCACTGCAATTGTAAAAGAAACAAATTAGTAATTTTGTTTGTATGTAGCACTGTTTTTAATTTAGACATTGATTTTTTTAATTGAAATCCTCAGTGCCTTCCTCAAAACCATTAACACTATATTATTTATATAAGATACGTCGCACAAGTTCAATACATATGAAATGTTCTTAATGAACAAATTGTATTGTATTGACTAAGTTTAACAAACAAAATATATTTACTATGTTCGTGAAATTCATAATGTACCACTGAATACCACTATTTCTGTAACTAAGCTCTTCCAGGTAATAGTGTCTCAATGTCATGCTTAAATTAAAGTAATTGAATAAATAAAGAAATAAAACAAAAATATTAAGTCAGTTTGAAAATGTGTTCATGTATTGTACAGAGAAATATGCATAATAATAGTAATAATACAAATATTATTGTGATATTCTACTTACTTTTTTTCTAAAATGAACAGGTTAATTCTTAGTTGTTCTTTGTTCTTCAAATTTGGCTGCTTCTTTTCAGGAGAATAGTCTTCACTGCAATTGTAAAAGAAACAAATTAGTAATTTTGTTTGTATGTAGCACTGTTTTTAATTTAGACATTGATTTTTTTAATTGAAATCCTCAGTGCCTTCCTCAAAACCATTAACACTATATTATTTATATAAGATACGTCGCACAAGTTCAATACATATGAAATGTTCTTAATGAACAAATTGTATTGTATTGACTAAGTTTAACAAACAAAATATCTTTACTATGTTTGTGAAATTCATAATGTACCACTGAATACCACTATTTCTGTAACTAAGCTCTTCCAGGTAATAGTGTCTCAATGTCATGCTTAAATTAAAGTAATTGAATAAATAAAGAAATAAAACAAAAATATTAAGTCAGTTTGAAAATGTGTTCATGTATTGTACAGAGAAATATGCATAATAATAGTAATAATACAAATATTATTGTGATAATCTACTTACTTTTTTTCTAAAATGAACAGGTTAATTCTTAGTTGTTCTTTGTTCTTCAAATTTGGCTGCTTCTTTTCAGGAGAATAGTCTTCACTGCAATTGTAAAAGAAACAAATTAGTAATTTTGTTTGTATGTAGCACTGTTTTTAATTTAGACATTGATTTTTTTAATTGAAATCCTCAGTGCCTTCCTCAAAACCATTAACACTATATTATTTATATAAAATACGTCGCACAAGTTCAATACATATGAAATGCTCTTAATGAACAAATTGTATTGTATTGACTAAGTTTAACAAACAAAATATCTTTACTATGTTTGTGAAATTCATAATGTACCACTGAATACCACTATTTCTGTAACTAAGCTCTTCCAGGTAATAGTGTCTCAATGTCATGCTTAAATTAAAGTAATTGAATAAATTAAGAAATAAAACAAAAATATTAAGTCAGTTTGAAAATGTGTTCATGTATTGTACAGAGAAATATGCATAATAATAGTAATAATACAAATATTATTGTGATATTCTACTTATTTTTTTTCTAAAATGAACAGGTTAATTCTTAGTTGTTCTTTGTTCTTCAAATTTGGCTGCTTCTTTTCAGGAGAATAGTCTTCACTGCAATTGTAAAAGAAACAAATTAGTAATTTTGTTGTATGTAGCACTGTTTTTAATTTAGACATTGATTTTTTTAATTGAAATCCTCAGTGCCTTCCTCAAAACCATTGACACTATATTATTTATATAAGATACGTCGCACAAGTTCAATACATATGAAATGTTCTTAATGAACAAATTGTATTGTATTGACTAAGTTTAACAAACAAAATATCTTTACTATGTTTGTGAAATTCATAATGTACCACTGAATACCACTATTTCTGTAACTAAGCTCTTCCAGGTAATAGTGTCTCAATGTCATGCTTAAATTAAAGTAATTGAATAAATAAAGAAATAAAACAAAAATATTAAGTCAGTTTGAAAATGTGTTCATGTATTGTACAGAGAAATATGCATAATAATAGTAATAATACAAATATTATTGTGATATTCTACTTACTTTTTTTCTAAAATGAACAGGTTAATTCTTAGTTGTTCTTTGTTCTTCAAATTTGGCTGCTTCTTTTCAGGAGAATAGTCTTCACTGCAATTGTAAAAGAAACAAATTAGTAATTTTGTTTGTATGTAGCACTGTTTTTAATTTAGACATTGATTTTTTTAATTGAAATCCTCAGTGCCTTCCTCAAAACCATTAACACTATATTATTTATATAAGATACGTCGCACAAGTTCAATACATATGAAATGTTCTTAATGAACAAATTGTATTGTATTGACTAAGTTTAACAAACAAAATATCTTTACTATGTTTGTGAAATTCATAATGTACCGCTGAATACCACTATTTCTGTAACTAAGCTCTTCCAGGTAATAGTGTCTCAATGTCATGCTTAAATTAAAGTAATTGAATAAATAAAGAAATAAAACAAAAATATTAAGTCAGTTTGAAAATGTGTTCATGTATTGTACAGAGAAATATGCATACCTGTAGTTTGTGTTCATGCATTTGGATATGCATGGAGCTGCAAGTAGAAATCTTGGAGACTTGTACAGTATTTGTTGTAGATGGTGCTTGCCAATGATATGACACTTGTACTCAGATAGATTCACAGTACATTTGCAGTGCTTATCTATCATGATGCAGTTAGATGTAGAGGTCTTGAATGTGATTGGTGGATGGTCATGTGACTTCTTAGCTACATCCAATGAGGGAATGGCACAGAAAGTGAAGTGGAAATGGTAGAAGGGCTGTTCATGTTACGATATGTCCGTGGACATGGCGATAGTTCGCGGACATCGGGTGTTACATCCGGGGATTTTTGAGTTCAGAAGTCATGCACATGAGAATGAGCACTGAAAGGGATTGGTCAGGAAAGTTTAATGGGTGTGTTGTGCCAGGAGAGAGTTTCTCAGATACTCTTTTTGCTGAGAGAACAACAGATAGCTATGGCTGTGTGTTTCAGAAAACAGATTGTTTGTATTTTGGGAGATTCATGGATACATTGGTTGAAGGTGCATGCAGAAAGCTGTGGAGTAGCTGTAGATCTTGGATTTCCACATGTGGAAGTACACTGGCATGCAGTACGTGGAATGAAGTGGTTGGACTTGCTACCTCTTTGTGCTACTTTGGAGACAGAGCAGAATCCAGACATAATTGTAATTCATTGTGGAGGGAACAGTTTAGGACATGTGTCTGGAATTTTTTTGCAGTTTTCTATGAAAGAAGGACTTGGGAAGGTCATGGACATGTTTCCTAATTCTCAAGTAATATTTTCACGGATTGCACAGAGACAAATGTGGCTTTGTTCTTCTTCATTTGGTCCACAAATGGAAAAAGCAAGGCACAATGTTAATAAGGCTGTTTGTGCCTTCCTAAGAGATTTTGGCATGTCCTCTTTTCACTACGAAAATATTATGTTTCGTAGTACATACATTTTTCGCAGAGATGGAGTACATCTAACTTATGCTGGCAATCAGATTTTTCTAAGAAACATACAAAATGCATTATAACCTTTTTTAGATTTACAGCATCCATTTTGAAGCAGGAGTTAAGTATTTATCATTTTTGACATACAGACACCTCCCAAAGGCTCTTTTCAGAGCCACCACTTCCTACCAGAGAAAATTGTAATGGTTATGATAGGGTATCAACCCATTTTTTTTTCATGTCCGCCAACTGTCTGCGGACTTCTAAAAAATACAAGGGGCCCTGCTTCATTTATTTTCACTTCTATTTTTTAACTGTGAAAGGCGGCTCTGAAAAGAGCCTTATTTTTTTTTATTTTTGTAATTTTGTATTTTCTTTGGTTTTTTATACACAACACACTAGGAGAGGAGGGGAAAGGAGGTTAAAGGGGTTGACACCAACCACAGGGATAAGAAAGGGCGAGCTGAGAGAGGAAGATGTAGAGTGGGTTTTATTTGGGTAGTGAGCAGGTCTTCTCATGCTCTGAGACGATAGTCTCAAAAGCACTGCAAAGTCACTCCCCCCTGCAGAGTACTGTGTCACAGTACATACATACAACTGTGACCCTCGAAAGGCAAGGGTCATCAGAATTCTGTATGGCCTGTGAGGCAGCTTGAGGAAGACGCTGTCCCACAGAGGTGGTCCTTGTGGTGACAGGATCAGAAACAGAGGATGAAGTAGAGGAAATCAACCTACTACGTTCTTCGCAAGGTACAACCTTGCGAATAGCCCCAGAGTGAAATGACCTCAGGTGTCGCTTCATGGTAGTGGTCCCAAAGCTATACAAACCGTGCCTCCCGCGACTGAGTATCATTTTGCACTCATTGCAGGTGACACGGTTCGCACAAGCCTTAGAACCATTCCCATAAATGGTAAACAACCGCCACACCCAAGACTCACGCCTAGTGCGGGTAGTAGGGATTTCCTCTACCTCATTCTCCTCATCCTCTTCTTCCTCCTCTGCATCCTCACTCCTGTTCCTCTCTTCAGGCCTTTGGGGAGGTGCTGGTGGTAGAGGGGGTGGGGGTGGTGCTGAAGCAGGTACAGCACCAGGTGGCAGTAGTGCAGCCATGGATGCCATCAAAGATGAGATTAAATCTGCAGTTCGCAGCAAAATTCGCTGTGCTCTGTACAAAAGGCAGAAACACAATGGGAAAAAGCTCTAGGGCGTGGTCTTTAATAGGGGTGCTTGTACGCAGTTCGCGGATGTGCGCGCTGTCCGCGGCCATATCGAACACAAAAAAAGGTTCAAAAAGTTTCAAAAAGTATGTAGAAACTCAGGATTACTATGTGGGACTTGTGCCATGGTGAGTTTTTATGGATAAATATTGTGGATTACTTGAAAATGTATTTTTATATTGTTCGGGGACATGAACAGTGTCCGCATTCAGAACACGCGATCAGCGTGGGCGCGGTCACATGATCGCTTCGCGATCATGTTCGTGAAGGAAGCGGCTGTCCGCAGGACACCAAATGCACGGACATTGGTTTGTGCATGCACGTTGATGTTTTACGGACACTGTTTGGGTCCTGAAGTAATTAAAAGTGTGTGACACGTCAAACGAACATTTACGGACAGGTGTTTGTTCTTAGAACAGTTTCAACTTGCTTGCGAACAATACAGATAGACATAGCATCCTCAGGACACCTCCATTTTCGTTTCTTTACGAACATTTCAGGACACCGCATGTGTTCTTAGAACAGTTTCAACTTGCTAGCGAACAGTACGGATAGGTATAGTGTTCTTCAGGACACCTCTTTTTTCGTTTAATTACCAACATTTCAGGACACCAATTGTGTTCTCAGAACAGTACGGACAGGTATAGTGTTCTTCAGGACACCTCCATTTTTGTTGATTTACGAACATTTCAGGACACTGTTTGTGTTCTAAGAACAGTTTCAACTTGCTAGCGAACAGTACGGACAGGTGTACTGTTCTTCAGGACAATTCCATTTTCGTTTATTTATGAACATTTCAGGACACCAATTGTGTTCTCAGAGCAGTTTGAACTTGCTAGCGAACAGTACGGACAGGTATAGTGTTCTTCAGGACACCTCCATTTTCATTTATTTACGAACATTTCAGGACACCAATTGTGTTCTCAGAACAGTTTCAACTTGCTAGCGAACAGTACGGACAGGTATAGTCTTCTTCAGGACAGCGCCATTTCATTTATTTACGAACATTTCAGAACACCCGTGTTGTCCTTGGACACTTACATTGTTTTTTTTTTTTAAAAACGGAAAATAATTACAACTCAATATAAAAATGTAACTTTATTTAACATATATTAATAATTTATGACAGAGAAGGTGATGCAGAAACAGAAACAAAAACAGGAGAATTAGGGGTTTCAACATGATTGGTATCAGGTGAAGAAGGGATGGAAGTCTCATCAAAACGTTTTGGGTTATGGAGAGGGTTTGGGGATAATTGACTGGGATATGGTGAGGGGGGACAAGTACATGTGGGCTAATCGTATGTTTTAAAATGATCTTGAAACAAACTTTTTCAAATTATTAAAATTGGTCAACAATAAATCCATTTTTTCTTTTACGCTGTCAAGCGTGTTTTCCATAACAGCTTCTTCAGAGGTAGTTTCTATTTTGGTATGCTCTGTACAAAAAATATATATATATGTTAAATGTATATAAAATAATAATAATAAAATGGTTTATATTGTAAAGTGTTTACCATTAGTTTCACTATCTTGTGACATTTCCTCATGTGGGAATTGCTCCTCTAGCCATTCCAGAGTACTAGACATTTCTGTGAGAAAAAAAAGATATATTTTTTTAAATCTAATACAGAAAGTTTATAAATATATGAGTAAAATGAAGTACACTTACTATTTCAGGTAAAATATGTTCTAAGTACTGTGTAGGTCTGGTCTTGTTCTTAGTTCTGTAGTGTCTGTGAGGTAATTATGTTGGAAGCCAATTTATCTTCTTGTGGTATATTCCATTTTAGAACATATTGTATTTAAATGAACGGTTAGTGTGTTACATATATGGGTTACATTTCTTATGTCTTACTACATATAATGTGTATGTGTGTTGCTTTTTGAATTTGTAAAATGTTTCTATGTTATGATATAACAATCAAACATACCCCCCAGAGTTTTTAGGTAGTGGTACTGTTCTCCGAACATGTCCACAGACATTAAAAGAGTTTGCAGACATCAAGTTCAGTAGAAGAGGTTCAGTATGTTCCATATTACATGTACATAAAGTCAAAGTTATTAATGTTAAGTTTTGCTACTAAAAACCTATGAAATTCAGTGAATTTCACAATGCCTTTGTTTCTACATGATCACCTTAGTATACTGGATGGACTAATTAGCCCTTGATATTTATTCCAATGATCATTGACACTTTTTATAATTAACATTACAATAAGAAACCCTTGTACAGACTTTTCATGAAAGGTAAATGCACATGTGATGTCATCAGTGATGTCATCAAGGACATTTGTGATGTCATCTTTGATGTCCTGGGTGTTAGTCTTAGCAGTGCACTGTGGTGGCACGAGTTATGGTTGCTTAGCTTACCATAACTGGTGAATTTGAAGGGTTTTTTCGGTTTTACTTGGAACCATAACATTCCTGTAACAAAGTTTTTTCACTGACATTTCATAGGTTTTTAGTATAACAACTTAACCATAACGTCCCTTTAACAAAGTTTTTTCACTGAATATATATATATACACCGTGGCTGTTTAATTGCACAGCCACGGTAGTGGCTTTGTAGTTATGGTTAAGTTGCTGTTTCCATAGGAAGAGCACTTTTTGGGTGGCTTATAACTTCGCTCTCCCTGGACAAATCCTCACCAAAAACGTATATGGGTCAAAGTTTGGTGAGGTTTGGTCTGGGGGGGGCAAAGTTATAGGGGGGGTCCCAAAACTTATTTTTTTCGCATAGACAGAATGGGAAAAAACTTTTCTCACACCTACAGCCCAAACCGCTGGACAGATTTTCACCTGATCTGGACAAGGAGCAGCGGCTTGGTCCTGAAAGTGTGCTTTTGCAAATTTGGTGAATATCCGTCCAGTAGTTTTTTAAAAAATGACCAAAAAGTAGGTCACAAAAAATTAGTGATATCTATGTTCGGTCCCTGTTTGATCCGCGGAGAGTGTCCTGATTGGCCAACTGGCTTCCGTCATGTCCGCGGACATGCAATGTGTTCGCTGATTGGATGGTGAAGAGCGTGAAGCGCGTCAGATTTTCGAGAACGCCCGCCATCTTGGATTTGCAGACGTCCACAGACAGCGCGTGAAACTTGGAGGAAAAAATACTATTTAGTAGAGTGTGTTGGTGTGTAAAAGTGTTTGGGGAGGGTGGGGGAGTAAGAGATGGGTTAAATGTTGTATTTATTTAGGTGGTAGACCCCCCTGTTGTGTTTGCTTTGTCCGCGGACAACGCGGATGTTCTGAAATGTTCTAAATAAACGAAATGGGGGTTTCTGAGGACACTATACATGTCTGTTTTGTTCGCAGGCAAGTTGAATCTGTTCTAAGAACACATCAATGGTCCTTGGATGTTGGTCAATAACCAAAATGGGGGTTTCCTGAGGACGGTATGCCTGTCCGTACTATTCACAAGCAAGTTCAAATTGTTCTAAGAACATATGACGTGTCCTGGGATGTTTGTAAATAAACAAAATGGGGGTGTTCTGAGGACACTACGCCTGTACGTATTGTTCGCAAGCAAGCTGAAAGTGTTCTAAGAACACTCGTGGTGTCCTGAAATGTTCAAAAATAAACAAAATGGGTGTGTTCTGAGGATGGTAAGCCTGTCCGTTTTATTCACAGGCAAGTTGAATCTGTTCTAAGAACACATCGTGTGTCCTGGGATGTTCATCAATAAACAAAATGGGGGTGTCCTGAGGACGGTATGCCTGTCCGTACTGTTCGCAAGCAAGTTCAAATTGTTCTAAGAACTCATGAAGTGTCCTGGGATGTTTGTAAATAAACTAAATGGGGGTGTTCTGAGGACACTACGCCTGTACGTATTGTTTGCAAGCAAGTTGAAACTGTTTTAAGAACACCCGCGGTGTCCTGAAATGTTAAAAAATAAATGATTGGGTGTGTCCTGAGGACAGTATGCCTGTCCGTTTTGTCCGCAGGCAAGTTGAAACTGTTCTAATAACACATGTAGTGTCCTGAAATGTTCGTCAATGGATGAAATGGGGGTGTCTTGAGGACGCTGTCCGTATTGTTCGCTGGCAAGATGAAAGTGTTCTTAGAACATATTATGTGTCCTGGGATGTTCATAAATAAACAAAATGGGGGTGTCCTGAGGACGCTATGCCTGTCCGTACTGTTCGTAGGCAAGTTGAAACTGTTCTAAGAACACTCATCTTGTCTGCATACATTAAAAGTGCCAATATAGCATAGTTAAAATGTTTGACTCTAAGGGTGTGATATGCTGCGGTGGTTGTGGCCAGGGCATAGAGTCTTGGGAGCATGGCCATATGGCCATGCACCCAAGACTCTATGCCCTGGCCACAACCACCGCAGCATATCACACCCATAAGGGCTTATAACTTTGGGATACAAGAACAAATTTATAAGCAACAAAGTTATAAACCACTATATGTGTGATATGCTGTGGTGGTTGTGGGCAGGGCCTATAGTCTTGGGTGCATGGACAAGACCACATTTATAAGCACCAAAGTTATAAGTCAATATGGGTGTGATATGCGGCGATGGTTGTACTTCATATATTATACTTACTGCTTGGTTTAGTAACTGGAGTACATGTATTTCTTGTTTATTTCTGTGATAAAAGAAAAGATCATGTTAGTATTGGTATTTTGTAACGACTTATAACATTGAATAATCAACTGTGCAATTTGCTCAGTTTCTGTGTTTGTTGCTAAAATCATTGGGTCTGTGGGAGAAAAAAGAATCCATGTTGGATTTTTAATTTTTTTTTTTTGTTATGCTACAGTCTATTTGTTTGTTTGTTTGTTTTCAGTGTTCACTTGTTGTTTCAGGCTAATGCTCTATATATTGGCTTGTTGCAGATTTTTGGAGTAGTTAGATACCTGTTGACATATTCTAACAGTCTATTTTTTGTTATAATGAAGTGGTATTGGTTTATCTGTTTGGATATTGTAAAGTTTTGGGGCAGTTAGATACCAATTGGCATATTCTGTCTATTTGTTGTTATAATGTAATGGTATTGATTTATCTGTTTAGTTATTGAAAATCTTGGGGTAGTTAGATACCAGTTGGCGTATTCTAACTGTTTATTGTTTGATATAATTTAGTGGTATTCATTTATCTGTTTAGTTGTTGTAGAATCTTGGGGCAGTTGGCATATTGTAACAGTTTATAGTTTTTTAATAGAGGTTTATTTAATGTTTAAGTACAGTTTAGTTAATACATTTTGGTGTTAAGAACATTAAATAAGCGTTTGTAAGATTTGCAGGTAATCTCTGCTTTAGAGTAATGGTACTATCATTACATTTGAACCATCCACATTTTTTTTTTATATATGCATTATAGTGACCTGCATTGGTTGTGGCTCCTGTGTGGTAGATTATACGTATTGTTGTGAAGGTTGTCTTACCAAGTGATACTTGAGCATGTGTGAATCCAGTCAGCTTGCAGTTGTTTTTGGTACCATCTGCATTATAACGTAGAAGCATTAGTATTACATATTTACTATGTGTTTGTATTAGTAAGGTGGAGCGATTATCCGAATTGCAGGTAGTACATAATCTACAATGATTTGCATTTTATACAAGTTGCTCAAATGGAATGGATTCACAATTAGGTATTGATACATACACAAAGCCCTCATTGGGGATTTGTTCTTGTGTCACATTGTTGCACAGAGTGCATGTATGTTTCCACATGTATGAAATCGGGAAGATTTCATTAATAGGTATGTTTTTGTTTTCCAGTACTTGTAGTTACATTAGAAATTCTTGTGGATCTTCCTGTGAGTTTATAGTGAATTTCACCATTCCAGCACAGTAGTCCAATTGTTGTCTTATTCCATAAACACTATGGGGCCAATTCATAGAATTCGGCGCACAAGTGGCGCACGCGGCTGGCGCACAGTGTGCGCGTGCGGTAGTCTGCGCCAGCCGCGTGCGCCGAAACACATTCAGGCGCACAGCGTATTCATGGATTCCAACATCCACAACCAGCCGTGGCGCAGAGTGGCGCAGCGACCCTGCAGCAGCGTCAGTTACGCCCCCAAGAACGCCCCTTGCGCAGGGAAAAGCCATCAAAATCCCCAATCCAGCGCAAAGGGCAGCAGCAAATGCAGAGCGGGGAGCGTGTATTTCAGGGGTGTGCGGGTGTCCCCACACGCGATAGGCCTGGGTAAGTGGATTTCAGGGGTGCGCGAGAAATTCTACACGCGATTGGCCTGGGTACGTGGATTTCAGGGGTGCGTGAGAAAATCTACACGCGATTGGGCTGGGTACGTGGATTTCAGGGGTGCGCGAGAAATTCTACACGCGATTGGGCTGGGTACGTGGATTTCAGGGGTGCGCGAGAAATTCTACACGCGATTGGCCTGGGTACGTGGATTTCAGGGGTGCGCGAGAAAATCTACACGCGATTGGGCTGGGTACGTGGATTTCAGGGGTGCGCGAGAAAATCTACACGTGATTGGGCTGGGTACGTGGATTTCAGGGGTGCGCGAGAAATTCTACACGCGATTGGGCTGGGTACGTGGATTTCAGGGGTGCGCGAGAAATTCTACACGCGATTGGCCTGGGTACGTGGATTTCAGGGGTGCGCGAGAAAATCTACACGCGATTGGGCTGGGTACGTGGATTTCAGGGGTGCGCGAGAAATTCTACACGCGATTGGCCTGGGTACGTGGATTTCAGGGGTGCGCGAGAAATTTTACACGCGATTGGCCTGGGTACGTGGATTTCAGGGGTGCGCGAGAAAATCTACATGCGATTGGGCTGGGTACGTGGATTTCAGGGGTGCACGAGAAATTCTACACGCGATTGGCCTGGGTACGTGGATTTCAGCGGTGCGCGAGAAATCCTACACGCGATTGGGCCTGTGCGAGTGGGGCAGTGTATTACGTAGGTGTGCGGGAAGTTGAAGAGGTGAATTGCCAGTGTGGGTCCTCCCAGGTCTCCCCTCTACCCCCTCCACGACCTCTGCAGGCAGCCCACACCACAGGGGACTACCCTGCACCCCTGGTCATGTCCCGCAGGCAGCCCATCCACCATGGGCATGCCCCCCAGCCAAGCCACATGTCCCCTTGCACCCCCAGCACCGTGGGGCACCTGCCAGCAGGCCCCCAACCATGTCCCACTCATGTCCCCTTGCACCCCCACCCCTCCAGTCACCTGGGGCAGCCTCCACCAGGCCCCCACCCATGTCTCCCAGCACCCCCACCCCTCCAGTCACCAGGGGCAGCCTCCACAAGGCCCCCACCCATGTCTCCCACCACCCCCACCCCCCAGTCACCAGGGGCAGCCTCCACCAGGCCCCCACCCATGTCTCCCACCACCCCCACCCCCAGTCACCAGGGGCAGCCTCCACAAGGCCCCCACCCATGTCTCCCACCACCCCCACCCCCCAGTCACCAGGGGCAGCCTCCACAAGGCCCCCACCCATGTCTCCCACCACCCCCACCCCCCAGTCACCAGGGGCAGCCTCCACAAGGCCCCCAACCATGTCTCCCAGCACCCCCACCCCTCCAGTCACCAGGGGCAGCCTCCACCAGGCCCCCACCCATGTCTCCCACCACCCCCACCCCTCCAGTCACCAGGGGCAGCCTCCACAAGGCCCCCACCCATGTCTCCCACCACCCCCACTCCCCCAGTCACCAGGGGCAGCCTCCACAAGGCCGCCACCCATGTCTCCCACCACCCCCACCCCCCAGTCACCAGGGGCAGCCTCCACCAGGCCCCCACCCATGTCTCCCACCACCCCCACCCCCCAGTCACCATGGGCAGCCTCCACCAGGCCCCCACCCATGTCTCCCACCACCCCCACCCCTCCAGTCACCAGGGGCAGCCTCCACAAGGCCCCCACCCATGTCTCCCACCACCCCCACTCCCCCAGGGGCAGCCTCCACAAGGCCGCCACCCATGTCTCCCACCACCCCACCCCCCAGTCACCAGGGGCAGCCTCCACCAGGCCCCCACCCATGTCTCCCACCACCCCCACCCCCCAGTCACCAGGGGCAGCCTCCACAAGGCCCCCACCCATGTCTCACACCACCCCCACCCCTCCAGTCACCAGGGGCAGCCTCCACAAGGCCCCCACCCATGTCTCCCACCACCCCCACCCCCCAGTCACCAGGGGCAGCCTCCACAAGGCCCCCAACCATGTCTCCCAGCACCCCCACCCCTCCAGTCACCAGGGGCAGCCTCCACCAGGCCCCCACCCATGTCTCCCACCACCCCCACCCCTCCAGTCACCAGGGGCAGCCTCCACAAGGCCCCCACCCATGTCTCCCACCACCCCCACTCCCCCAGTCACCAGGGGCAGCCTCCACAAGGCCCCCACCCATGTCTCCCACCACCCCACCCCCCAGTCACCAGGGGCAGCCTCCACAAGGCCCCCACCCATGTCTCCCACCACCCCCACTCCCCCAGTCACCAGGGGCAGCCTCCACAAGGCCCCCACCCATGTCTCCCACCACCCCCACCCCCCAGTCACCAGGGGCAGCCTCCACAAGGCCCCCAACCATGTCTCCCAGCACCCCCACCCCTCCAGTCACCAGGGGCAGCCTCCACCAGGCCCCCACCCATGTCTCCCACCACCCCCACCCCTCCAGTCACCAGGGGCAGCCTCCACAAGGCTCCCACCCATGTCTCCCACCACCCCCACTCCCCCAGTCACCAGGGGCAGCCTCCACAAGGCCCCCACCCATGTCTCCCACCACCCCCACCCCCCAGTCACCAGGGGCAGCCTCCACAAGGCCCCCACCCATGTCTCCCACCACCCCCACTCCCCCAGTCACCAGGGGCAGCCTCCACAAGGCCCCCACCCATGTCTCACACCACCCCCACCCCTCCAGTCACCAGGGGCAGCCTCCACAAGGCCCCCCACCATGTCTCCCACCACCCCCACCCCCAGCAGGCCCCCACTCATGTCCCCTTGCACCCCCACCCCCCAGCACTGTGGGGCACCTGCCAGCAGGCCCCCAACCATGTCTCCCACCACCCCCACCCCTCCAGTCACCAGGGGCAGCCTCCACAAGGCCCCCCACCATGTCTCCCACCACCCCCACCCCCAGCAGGCCCCCACTCACGTCCCCTTGCACCCCCACCCCCCAGCACTGTGGGGCACCTGCCAGCAGACCCCCAACCATGTCCCACTCATGTCCCCTTGCACCCCCACCCCCAGCAGGCCCCTACTCATGTCCCCCTGCACCCCCACCCCCCAGCACTGTGGGGCACCTGCCAGCAGGCCCCCAATCATGTCCCCTTGCACCCCCACCCCCCAGCAGGCCCCCACTCATGTCCCCCTGCACCCCCACCCCCCAGCACTGTGGGGCACCTGCCAGCAGGCCCCCAACCATGTCCCCTTGCACCCCCACACCCCAGCACTGTGGGGCACCTGCCAGCAGGCCCCCAACCATGTCCCACTCATGTCCCCTTGCACCCCCACCCCCCAGCAGGCCCCCACTCATGTCCCCTTCCACCCCCAACCCCCAGCACTGTGGGGCACCTGCCAGCAGGCCCCCAACCATGTCCCCTTGCACCCCCACCCCCCAGCACTGTGGGGCACCTGCCAGCAGGCCCCCAACCATGTCTCCCACTACCCCCACCCCTCCAGTCACCAGGGGCAGCCTCCACAAGGCCCCCCACCATGTCTCCCACCACCCCCAGCAGGCCCCCACTCATGTCCCCTTGCACCCCCACCCCCCAGCACTGTGGGGCACCTGCCAGCAGGCCCCCAACCATGTCCCCTTGCACCCCCACCCCCCAGCAGGCCCCTACTCATGTCCCCCTGCACCCCCACCCCCCAGCACTGTGGGGCACCTGCCAGCAGGCCCCCACTCATGTCCCCCTGCACCCCCACCCCCCAGCACTGCTGGGCACCTGCCAGCAGGCCCCCAACCATGTCCCACTCATGTCCCCTTGCACCCCCACCCCCCAGCACTGTGGGGCACCTGCCAGCAGGCCCCCAACCATGTCCCCTTGCACCCCCACCCCCCAGCAGGCCCCTACGCATGTCCCCCTGCACCCCCACCCCCCAGCACTGTGGGGCACCTGCCAGCAGGCCCCCAACCATGTCCCCTTGCACCCCCACCCCCCAGCAGGCCCCCACTCATGTCCCCCTGCACCCCCACCCCCCAGCACTGTGGGGCACCTGCCAGCAGGCCCCCACTCATGTCCCCCTGCACCCCCACCCCCCAGCAGGCCCCCACTCATGTCCCCCTGCACCCCCACCCCCAGCACTGTGGGGCACCTGCCAGCAGGCCCCCAACCATGTCCCACTCATGTCCCCTTGCACCCCCACCCCCCAGCACTGTGGGGCACCTGCCAGCAGGCCCCCAACCATGTCCCCTTGCACCCCCACCCCCCAGCAGGCCCCCACTCATGTCCCCCTGCACCCCCAACCCCCGTCACTGTGGGGCACCTGCCAGCAGGCCCCCAACCATGTCCCACTCATGTCCCCTTGCACCCCCACCCCCCAGCACTGTGGGGCACCTGCCAGCAGGCCCCCAACCATGTCCCCTTGCACCCCCACCCCCCAGCAGTCCCCACTCATGTCCCCCTGCACCCCCACCCCCCAGCACTGTGGGGCACCTGCCAGCAGGCCCCCAACCATGTCCCCTTGCACCCCCACCCCCCAGCACTGTGGGGCACCTGCCAGCAGGCCCCCAACCATGTCTCCCACCACCCCCACCCCTCCAGTCACCAGGGGCAGCCTCCACAAGGCCCCCACCCATGTCTCCCACCACCCCCACCCCTCCAGTATACACACTGGATGACTGGAATGAGTGGCAGGTGAGGGGAGGAGGAATGACACATGAAACTAGGGAATGCACGGAAATTTACAACCTGCATGAACACATACACAATCCAAACAAACTTGGACATCATTGTCATGGCCTTCTGTAGTCCAGGCTCAGGAGTGGTACGAACCAACCACCCCCTCTAGGGTTTTGGCGCCTGCAAGTTCGGGCTTACACAGGCATCCGCAACCCCAGTGGGGAAAGAGGGTCAGGGAACATTGCTTGGATAGGCACGGGAAGCAGGAACACCGGGTAGAGGGTACAGGTTTCATAATTGCATAGGATCACGGGTGAATAGGGAAAAAAACATACCAAATAGGACCACACATACATCCATGCATCAGTACACTCCCCAGCAAGCCTATGCAGGGCAGTTTGTAAGGAAAACAACAAGACACTTAGCTCTGGTTTTGAGTGCTGGCCTCCTGCCTGTGCACTCTCAGGGCCGGTTACAGGAGCACTCCAATGCTGCAAAGAGAGACACAGTCAACAACCTGTATGTGCCAATTACACGAAAACACAACACAAAACATGCCCCATAGCAACAAACTACTCTACAAACAGACAATCAGTGCTCGATGCTTCGTACCCATATATAACATCACCCCTGTGACGGGTCATACACAGTCAATGCAGTAAGTCAGGCGCTGGCGGGTGCGTGGCAAATGGAACACCAATGTGTCACAATTCACACAACATGCAATGTTCCCTGGGTAAGCAGACAGACCCATATGGCAAGCCATGACTACAGAGCAAGTTGCGTACCACCATGACCAAAACAAAGTTGGCAGTGCATTTATCATGAAGTACGTGGAATAGACATGCACTGCACCCAAGTATGTCCCTTGCTGTATGTCCCTGTGAGCTGCCCCTTTCCATGTCTCGGAAGGCTACATGGTTGATACAAGTGCCTCAATGAACCTTGGTGTACCGCAGGGTATGTGCCACTGCCCCTGCATGTGTCCCAGACAACCCTACTATCAACAGCCATCAGTCCACAAACACATCTGAGCTGCATTGTGTGCTTCAACACCAATATTCGTCTAAGCTCACCCTCAGTGCTGTGACTAAGCCTGCATGTGCAACTCGCCTGGTGCAAGCTTTGCTGTGTCGTGGCCCCCCTGTGATGCTCACCTTGCCTGGAGTTCCTTGGAACATGTCAGCAGTTCTAGGATGTGGGTCTGCAATCACTGTGGCTCTGCTCGTGCACACATGTGCATGTGGGCACCAACAAACGGGTCAGGAAATCCGTCGTCCAATGGGCCATGTCTGCTGGCAAAGGTGCTCTGGTGCCTCATCCCCCTGCAGAAAGTGCATGAAACAAATGATTAATGCATCAAAGTGATCTGTGTGTGTCTCATCAGGCATCTCATTACTTGACCATGTCAGAGAGTCACATCACAAATCACACCATCAGTCCGTCTTTGACTTCCAAAGTGTGGAACACTATCTACAGCATGAATTGCAACAGGCACGTGTACAGGAAAGAAATGAGACATAATACACAATGCATAGCAATCAATGTCCACATTAATCATGACACACCCCATCTAGCAAAAGCTGAACAGTGGACAATTACACCTAAATCATCCCCACTAGGGGTGTCAACACAAGTCACAAAGCACCAGACATGCCACAGATATGACAGTCCAAAGCCCTTGTGTAAAATTCTGTAACACCGAACCATCCTTGCGAGCACATGGATAAGGGAGGCAGGAGTGGCATATGTGAGTCAAGGAACCCAAGCAGCAAACACATACACAAGACAACCATGAAGGGCCCAGCTGGAACAGACAGTGGATGCCTTCAAAAACCACAAGGCACCGCACTGTCACATGAAAGCACAATAGACTACAAATTTTAAAGTAACTCAACTATTAACTAATTACACTAACTATGGAAAACCTACATTACCTATTTAAACTAACTATCAAACAGAAACTTAACTAACTAAACTAAACGAAAAATCAAAAATGGCCATATACGACCCGGGGGGAGGGGAGGCACCCAGGAGGGGGGAGGTACAGGGTGCTGCTCAACATCCACATGCGATGATGCTGAGCCAAAAAAAAATACCTCCATGGGCTCAACGCCTGCACAGCACGACCTATGTGGGAGATAGATGGTCGTCCGAGTCTGGCTCATCCCGGAAAGGAGGACGTGGCACAGTAGCCTGGCCACGCCTAGCCGCAGCTTGCCCCTCGTCGGCAGCAAGTCTGGCGGACAGGTGAGCCTGGTTCTGTGTGGCGATGTTACATAGGTCTGCATGCAGAACCTCACGTGATACACGTGCTTCCTCTTGCAAGGTAGCACGTGTAACACGGAGTTCCTCCTGCAAGGCCTGGCTGGACAACCGCTGCACCTCCCGGCAAGCCTGTAGCTCAGCCGAGATGGTGCGCTCAAGCTGTGCAAACCTCTCCTCTGCCTGCTGCCTCTGGGACATCATAAGGAAACCCAGAGTGGATCTGAGGGAGGCATACTCCTCCCTCAGGGCGTCCATGTGCGCCTCTGCGTGAGCAGCAATTGCTTGACGCAGAGACAACATTTCAGCCTGGCGTGCCCTGTCTGAGGCCGCCATGCCCAGCCTGAGCGAGCGGGCCGTGGACCGTGCCGCCTGCTGCTGGAGAAGCACCTGCCTAGCAGGGGGGAGCACAGATCGGGCCACACGCTCCATGCTGTCAGCGATGTTCTCCATTGCTGCCCCCTGCCGTTCGGAATTGGCAGTCATGTCTTGCTCCCACTCAGTATACAGCGGTTGCGCGCGGCGACCGCGTTGCCGGGCTTGACCCCTGCGGGACCCAAGGACCGGAGGTCCTCGCTGTGTTGGCACCGCCTGCGGCTGCACGACTACATGCCCCCGTCGACGTGATGTCCCAGGCACATCAGTGACTGGTGTGGAGGGTGACTCTGCGTCCCGATCCACCACGGGCGGAGGAACCAAGACTGTCTGATCCCTCAGTGCAGGTGTCGCAGACAGAGGAGTGTCCACATCAGAATCACTCACCCCTGACACATGGACTTGATGCTCATCCAACTCAACATGGACGTCAGAGTCGTCATCAAGGCTGGACTCATAGGCAGCCAGAGACAGGATGGACTGCAGCACTTGGGGGTTTTCGTGGCCTACCACCCCACGACCCCCACTAGTGCCGGGTTGATGTGGTCTTACCAACCCTGTGTCTGGCATGACAACACCATCCTCTGCATCCATTGCGTCATCACCTGAAAAATAGAGAGGAAAAGGTCACTACACATGTCAGAAGCACACAACACACACACACACCGACAGCAAAGGCATCCGGCAGACATGTGACACACAACATATGACCTGGCATGCATGCTGGGTCTACTTTGAATAGCTACTGTGATCAGACCTGTTGAAAGGTGGCAGTTTGCATGGAAGTGGGTCTATGCAGTGCTGAAAATGTGTACGCCACTCACTACCTACATATACAAGCACTCCATGGTGTGTGCCAGGAAATGTGAAGGCAGTGCAATGTCAAATTCAGACATCACGTGCATTGTGTATTCAATGTGTACCATGTCTAGCAGCCAAGCACCCCTCCACCCCACTACCAAAGCAGGGATGCCTAGCATGGTATCAAAAGGCTGCCCATACACCTGTGTATTGACAAGCAGTGTTGACTGGCATCAACAGCTTAATGTGATTCAAATTACAACACTGCAAATGATGCTGGGACAGTGGGCAGGACACATGATGGAAGATCCGGAGGCCAGCCACGTGTAAAGAAGACACGACAAGAGTTGGACAGAGTCATTGGGAATTGAACAGGCTGAGGCCTGTGAGCCACACAGATTGTCAGAGCCTAAACATGTGTGCAACGCAGGACTGAGCCACAGTTGACATGGGGAGGCCGATAATATGGCAGGCAATGTATGTAACCAAGGACTCATATTACAGTGATCATCCAGTCAAGGACACATAGGGGCATGCGTGCAATGCACATGGAGCATGAATGGGCACTCATGTCCCTGCGGGACATCTGACCCATGCACAGTACAAGTAGGATACCCTGCATCGAGTACTAAGGCTGTACCACACGGCATATGTCAGGCAGTTTCTAAGCTGGAAGTTAGCATCTACACAGGACACATGAACAAGAAACTACACATTGGCAAGAATGTAGCAGGCCAGGGCAAAGGTGGAACTGGGGTGCAGAGTGGCGGAGGAGGGGCAAGGGAGCATGCCCACATGGAGTCCCGCATGCAGGCAGAGGAGACATGCATGACAGTAGCATTGCATTACTTACACATCAGAACCATGTACACGTCACATGTAGCAGCAATCATGCACAACACATCCCACAAGTGAAACACACACGTCCTCAACAACTACGCATCAACACTCACTGGACTGGGCATCAAAGTCCAGCATCTCTCCCACACCTTCGACCAATTCTGGTGGTATGAACTCCGCAACGAGAGCCTCATGCGGAGTGAGTTCTTCCTCCTCTGGTGCAGGCCCACCGCCAGTCACCAGAGTCAAGTTGTAATTTGAGGCACGCTTAGCCTTAGTGCTGCGCTTGATGTCATTCCAGCGCTTTTTGCACTCCTGCGCCGTGCGCACCTCATGGCCAAATGAACTGACATGTTCCGCAACATGCTTCCAGTGGGTGTCACGTTGGGCAGCCGTAGTCTGACTATTGGCACCCACTAGCATGTCACGGCTGTGTCCCCGCACGTAGTCCACGAGGAAGTCCAGTTCCTGCTTACAGAAAGGCTTCTTCCTCGACGTGCAGGAGGTCGTGGCTGTGTGTGGGGTCCCAGCCTGTGCTGCAGGTGCAACCTTCCTCCTCTTGGACTGTGGCGCAGACCCTGGCTGGCTAATGCCGCCCTGACCAGTATGGCCAGTGGGTTCGGTGGATTGAGCCGAGGGAGTGGCAGGTGGAGGGATGACCAAAGGCCTGACTTGTGTCAGTGGCAGCTGGGTGCCCACTAATGGACCCTGCGCAGCAACATCAGCTGTGGCAGGGTCATTGACCGCAACGGTCCTGGTTGGCAGACTCACAACCGGGGTGCTGTTGGGTGCATCTGCCCCTGCACTTGCCAACACCCGGCTGTTCGGGGCAGCAGATGACGTGACTGCCCCAGGGACACGTGTCTTGGTCTGAGCAGCCCGGCGTCCCCCTATGGTTTCCCCCCTGGCCTGTTGGAGATCTACCAAGGGCTCTTCAAGTGCCAACGCAGCCTGCGCTGGCAGACCCTGAGCCTGGGTGGCGGTGTCCACAGCTGCACCTGCAGCTACCGCTACCCTTGGGCCCGTGGCAGTCGATGGAACGGACTGCCGGGTCATACGGGTGCCAGTGCCAGATGCAGGAGCTGCATCCCCCGGAACCACAGGGGGTGGTGGCATGGCTGCACCAACACATGGCACAACATTGTGCTCAAGTGGCGCACCCCTGCCTCTTCCCCCTCTGTGGCTGCCCTGGACACCCTGGAGTCCCCCTACTCCCTGGTCACCACGGCCACGTCCCCGACCACGCCCGCCACGAGGAGTACGCCCAGCTGAGGCGCCCCTCACCTTTGGTGGCCTCCCAACCATGGCACAGATGTAATAGTGCTGGCACAGATGGAGTGGTGCCAATGGGAGGTGTACAGCACAATTGACCTGGGCAATTGGGGTGAAGGGGGTGGGAAGCAAGATGTTAACAGCCCCCCTGCACCTGCAAGGCTGTATGTGACCCCGGTGATGTGGTGACGGGTCACGCAACGCTCAGGCACCCCAAAACTGCAGTAAAACCGTGCACGCAACCCTGCAGCCTACGTGCGTGGATTTAACCTCCCGCAGTACGCGGTGGCACCCAGTAACACGAATAACGCGTAAGCGTGGGACACGCGGGCTACGATGACATCGAAAATGGGTGCAATACACAGGGGCACCCGCAGTGGGAAAAGGAGCGTTTGCGACTCACCGTCTGACTAGCGCGATGCAGAAAAACACGCGTAGCCAATACCCCCGCCAAAAGAAGAGATACGTCCTTGAGAGCTGTGAAGTAGATGGCGCGCGAAACAACTGGAAGCAGCAACACACGTCGGTCTCCACGGAAGGCACGTACAGCGAACTGCTGGGCCCGCTCACCTTTAACCCGTGCTGAGGGAAACGCACGCGCGCGTCACGTCACATGTGGGCGTGCAGTTTTTCACGCGCGATTACGCGCATTACACGCGCGATTAGCCTGGGTACGTGTGTTTCCGGGTGCGTGGGTAGTTCCACACGCGATTGGCCTGGGTACGTGTGTTCCGGGGTGCCGTGAACTTTCACACGCGATTGGTTGAAATCCACGTGTGTTCTGTCATCACGTGCAATGAGGGATACACCCTCGCACGACACGTCACAGATGCGCTCACGCGCTGAGGGCCTTTGGTCCAATGAAAATGCGTATGCGTGCAGACGCGCTTACGCGCTAAGGGCCTTTCCTCGAATTACACGCTGACATGCAGATTTTTCACGTGCCAAATCACTCCGTATCAAGCTGGCCACGCGAATACACACGGAAGACCACGCTCCTGCCCTGAAGGCCGAATCACTGCCCCCCAGTGCCCCGAGCAGCCTCCCACGTGCCATCTGCTGCTGCCTGCCTGCCTGCCTGCCTGCCTGCTGCCACCGTGCCGTGCCATTTGGTGCCTGCACATCAGCCATCTGCAGGGGTCCAGTTGCTGTGTCGACCCCTGCTGGAAGAGTAGACTCCCGACTGGGATACCATCGCTCCACAGCCCAGCCCCAGGACCCAGTTGCCCACCCACGCCTGCCTCGGGGGTCGCCATGTCGGGGCAAGCACCATCTGAGACCAGTGGCGACCCCCAGCCAGAGAGGCAGAGGGCCACAAGCTTCAGTGAGAAGCAAGTTGGTGTCCTGGTGGAGCATGTCCTGGGGCATTATGATGCCCTCTTCAGAAGACCACGCGCCAACAAGGAAGGACGGGAGAGGATCTGGGACGATGTAGTGGTTGCCATCAACGCGGAGGGGGTGGCAACCCGCGACATCAAGCACATCAAGAAGCGCTGGGAGGACTTGAGGTCCAGGACCCTCAATAAGGCCCGGCGCCTCGCGGAGGGGGGCCGGGCACGCCTGAGTGACATCCAGATGAGGGTCCTGGAACGCGTAGACCCAGCGCTCCACGCCCAGATCCTTCGGAGGCAGACCGATCTGGAGTTGGCCGGTAAGTGTCCAAGCATTACTGTGTGAGACAGGGCATGTTGCAGTGTGCTGGTTGTCTGATACCTGCCTGTATGTGTGACATATGCCATGTACGTATGTGTGTGTGCAGGGACATCATGGTCAGGCATGTGAGTACAGTGATGTGTGAACCACATGGTTGGTGCATGTGTTCTATTGCAACATGGGGGGCTCTGTGCGGAATGGACACATGGAAGCATGGCAGTCTCTGTTCCTGGACATGGGTGGGGGTGAGGGATGGGTGCTGGTCCCATGTACACGTATGGTGTCCATGTGTGTGTGTCTGACCTGCGTGCCTGTGACTTGTAACTGCCATGGATGCATGACACATGTCTGTGACAATGTTCAGATTCACTGATGCAGCCTAGTCATCCTTGTATCCACTGCGTCTGTGGTGTACGAGGCCAGATGGATGGAACTACGGTGAGGTGTGTGCATGTGATGGCAAGACCCATGATGCATGTGAGTTTAAAACCAACATTGTATGAATCATGAGTCCCCTGGTCATGTATGCCAATGTCCATGGCATGCGCCATGCCTGTTACTGTATGTGTTTTGCCTGCACTGACCCATGTGTTGTGGAGGGACATGATGGAAGTGATGTATGACAGTGCCACTCATCTGCTGTTGCTTCCTGTCTAGGGGACCATTGTACAGTACCCTGATGCTTGTGTTCTATGTCTCCCTCTACACAGTGGCAAGTGAAGAAGAGGGCGGAGAAGGCGCTGTGGAGCAGAGCGGCGGGGATGCCACCACGGCTGCAGCGGAAGGGGTGGGTGAGCCCCCACAGGGGCTTGCACCGGCGGAAGACGGCGTGGAGACATCCAGGTTGGTGGTTTCCACAGAGGGGGAGGAGGCCGCTACTGAGCCACACATGGGGCCTGGTGGGGGCATCCCTGCTGGTGCAAGTGTTGCAGTCCAGGACCAGGGGCAGGAGGCAGCACAGGTCGCCGTGGAGGTGCCTGTGCATGTCACTGTCCCTGACACTGTGACTGCACCACCATGCACCAGCAGGGATGCCCCATTCCAGGCCCGTCCGCAGGTAGGGGAGATGTCCATGTCATCTGACACTCCTCTACCTGCGGACGAGGGGACCCCTGGCCGTGTGGAGAGGGTCCTGATTGGTGTCGCGTTGCGCACGGCTGGCATTCGTGATGAGGTGCATGCGTCCCGGGAGGAGCATGCACATCATCACGAAGAGCACCGTGCGTATGTGAACCATTTGGGAGCCGCCATGGTCGGGGGTTTCCTACATGTGTGTGGCCTTCTGGCGACCCTCTCCTCCTCTGTGGTGGCTATGCGCCAGTCGTGCTCCATCCCGTCTTACGGCCCAGATGCCACCAGGGCCCCCTGTGGACCTGCCCCGACCAACGCAGCCAGCTCGGTGGGGACCCCATCCCTGCCACAGTCGGGAGTCGAAGGTCCAGCAGGGGTGGACACACCAGCAACTGTCCCCCTGCAGATGGAGGATGTGCCGGCATCATCTGGCAGGGCACGTGCACGACGGCATCGGTGGATTCCATCAGCCTGGATGCCGTCGTGCTGGCAGAGGCAGTGGCGTCAGAGGCAGCAGCAGGCTCGACGTGGGAGGCATCATGGCTCGGGGCCATCAAGATCAGAGGGGCAGGCATCGGCCGGAGGGCAGGAGAACCCTGGGATGGCAGTGTCTTCCGTGTGGGAGCAGTTGGTCCAGCGGATAGGTGCGGAGTGGCAGCGGGCGGAAGAGGAGCGGCTCACCATGGTCAGGGCGGAGTTCTCCATGCGTCGGGCGTTGAGGCGGGCTGAGTGCCTCGAGGAAGCTCGCAGGGAGTTTGAGGTGGACACGGGGTTGTCCCTGCGAGACCTCGGGGCCAGGACAGAGTCCCGCCTCCGGGACATCGACATGGAGTTCGAGGATGCCCTGGCCGGCAACATCACAGAGTGAGCCGCAGGACTTGCCCGCTGCCATTGTATATAGTTCTTTAGTTAGTTAGTGTTAGGTTTCCTTTATTTTTTAACTTTTTTTTGGACCGCTCGGACAATGGCCACTTTTCTGTATATATTTTTATTATTAGTTAGTAGTAGTAGGTTTAATTTATGGTGTTGGGCTCATGGACCCTGGGATGTTCTTGTACATAGTTTGATGTTTGGAAAACATTTGTTGGATTTATATTTGTGTTCACCATGAGGCAATGGTTTTTCCTTATTTTTCCCCCCATTATTTTGCTTTGGACTACATTAGTTTTTGGATTCCTTTGTTTTTTGATTTTTTCTATTAGTTCTCGGACATGGACCATTTGTTTTGTCATCCCCATTGTTGTGTGTTTTATTTCTTTACTTCATTTTCATCTTTAATACATCTATTTATTACTTACATTTGTGGTATTTTCTCATTGGTTTCATGCATGTCATGATATCGGTTTTGACATTCACTTGCACCCATTGTGTATGTGTGTGTGAGGGACATGTGTTCATTTACATACTTGCCATTGGGGTTGTATCATGTAATTGCATCTACTATGTGGGTGGATGCAATCCTTGGCTGGGTGTTTGTGCTGGGTATGCTGCCCATTACTGCCATGATTGCGTTTCGTCAGGACCTGGGGGCAGGGGGACATGAGTGGGGGCCTGCTGGGGGTTGGGGGTGCAAGGGGACATGGTTGGGGGCCTGCTGGCAGGTGCCCCACAGTGCTGGGGGGTGGGGGTGCAGGGGGACATGAGTGGGACATGGTTGGGGGCCTGCTGGCAGGTGCCCCTCAGTGCTGGGGGGTGGGGGTGCAAGGGGACATGAGTGGGACATGGTTGGGGGCCTGCTGGCAGGTGCCCCACAGTGCTGGGGGGTGGGGGTGCAAGGGGACATGAGTGGGACATGGTTGGGGGCCTGCTGGCAGGTGCCCCACAGTGCTGGGGGGTGGGGGTGCAGGGGGACATGAGTGGGGGCCTGCTGGGGGGTGGGGGTGCAAGGGGACATGGTTGGGGGCCTGCTGGCAGGTGCCCCACAGTGCTGGGGGGTGGGGGCGCAAGGGGACATGAGTGGGGGCCTGCTGGGGGGTGGGGGTGCAAGGGGACATGAGTGGGACATGGTTGGGGGCCTGCTGGCAGGTGCCCCACAGTGCTGGGGGGTGGGGGTGCAGGGGGACATGAGTGGGGGCCTGCTGGGGGTGGGGGTGCAAGGGGACATGGTTGGGGGCCTGCTGGCAGGTGCCCCACAGTGCTGGGGGGTGGGGGTGCAGGGGGACATGAGTGGGGGCCTGCTGGGGGGTGGGGGTGCAAGGGGACATGGTTGGGGGCCTGCTGGCAGGTGCCCCACAGTGCTGGGGAGTGGGGGTGCAAGGGGACATGTGTGGGGGCCTGCTGGGGGGTGGGGGTGCAAGGGGACATGAGTGGGACATGGTTGGGGGCCTGCTGGCAGGTGCCCCACAGTGCTGGGGGGTGGGGGTGCAGGGGGACATGAGTGGGGGCCTGCTGGGGGGTGGGGGTGCAAGGGGACATGGTTGGGGGCCTGCTGGCAGGTGCCCCACAGTGCTGGGGGGTGGGGGTGCAAGGGGACATGAGTGGGACATGGTTGGGGGCCTGCTGGCAGGTTCCCCACAGTGCTGGGGGGTGGGGGTGCAAGGGGACATGAGTGGGACATGGCTGGGGGCCTGCTGGCAGGTGCCCCACAGTGCTGGGGGGTGGGGGTGCAGGGGGACATGAGTGGGACATGGTTGGGGGCCTGCTGGCAGGTGCCCCACAGGGCTGGGGGGTGGGGGTGCAAGGGGACATGAGTGGGACATGGTTGGGGGCCTGCTGGCAGGTGCCCCACTGTGCTGGGGGGTGGGGGTGCAAGGGGACATGAGTGGGACATGGCTGGGGGCCTGCTGGCAGGTGCCCCACAGTGCTGGGGGGTGGGGATGCAGGGGGACATGAGTGGGGGCCTGCTGGGGGGTGGGGGTGCAAGGGGACATGGTTGGGGGCCTGCTGGCAGGTGCCCCACAGTGCTGGGGGGTGGGGGTGCAGGGGGACATGAGTGGGGGCCTGCTGGGGGGTGGGGGTGCAAGGGACATGGTTGGGGGCCTGCTGGCAGGTGCCCCACAGTGCTGGGGGGTGGGGGTGCAAGGGGACATGAGTGGGGGCCTGCTGTGGGGTGGGGGTGCAAGGGGACATGAGTGGGACATGGTTGGGGGCCTGCTGGCAGGTGCCCCACAGTGCTGGGGGGTGGGGGTGCAGGGGGACATGAGTGGGGGCCTGCTGGGGGGTGGGGGTGCAAGGGGACATGGTTGGGGGCCTGCTGGCAGGTGCCCCACAGTGCTGGGGGGTGGGGGTGCAGGGGGACATGAGTGGGGGCCTGCTGGAGGGTGGGGGTGTAAGGGGACATGGTTGGGGGCCTGCTGGCAGGTGCCCCACAGTGCTGGGGGGTGGGGGTGCAAGGGGACATGAGTGGGGGCCTGCTGGGGGGTGGGGGTGCAAGGGGACATGAGTGGGACATGGTTGGGGGCCTGCTGGCAGGTGCCCCACAGTGCTGGGGGGTGGGGGTGCAGGGGGACATGAGTGGGGGCCTGCTGGGGGGTGGGGGTGCAAGGGGACATGGTTGGGGGCCTGCTGGCAGGTGCCCCACAGTGCTGGGGGGTGGGGGTGCAGGGGGAAATGAGTGGGGGCCTGCTGGGGGGTGGGGGTGCAAGGGGACATGGTTGGGGGCCTGCTGGCAGGTGCCCCACAGTGCTGGGGGGTGGGGGTGCAAGGGGACATGAGTGGGGGCCTGCTGGGGGGTGGGGGTGCAAGGGGACATGAGTGGGACATGGTTGGGGGCCTGCTGGCAGGTGCCCCACAGTGCTGGGGGGTGGGGTTCAGGGGGACATGAGTGGGGGCCTGCTGGGGGGTGGGGGTGCAAGGGGACATGGTTGGGGGCCTGCTGGCAGGTGCCCCACAGTGCTGGGGGGTGGGGGTGCAAGGGGACATGAGTGGGACATGGTTGGGGGCCTGCTGGCAGGTTCCCCACAGTGCTGGGGGGTGGGGGTGCAAGGGGACATGAGTGGGACATGGTTGGGGGCCTGCTGGCAGGTGCCCCACAGTGCTGGGGGGTGGGGGTGCAGGGGGACATGAGTGGGACATGGTTGGGGGCCTGCTGGCAGGTGCCCCACAGGGCTGGGGGTGGGGGTGCAAGGGGACATGAGTGGGACATGGTTGGGGGCCTGCTGCCAGGTGCCCCACAGTGCTGGGGGGTGGGGGTGCAAGGGGACATGAGTGGGACATGGTTGGGGGCCTGCTGGCAGGTGCCCCACAGTGCTGGGGGGTGGGGGTGCAGGGGGACATGAGTGGGGGCCTGCTGGGGGGTGGGGGTGCAAGGGGACATGGTTGGGGGCCTGCTGGAAGGTGCCCCACAGTGCTGGGGGGTGGGGGTGCAAGGGGACATGAGTGGGGGCCTGCTGGGGGGTGGGGGTGCAAGGGGACATGAGTGGGACATGGTTGGGGGCCTGCTGGCAGGTGCCCCACAGTGCTGGGGGGTGGGGGTGCAGGGGGACATGAGTGGGGGCCTGCTGGGGGGTGGGGGTGCAAGGGGACATGGTTGGGGGCCTGCTGGCAGGTGCCCCACAGTGCTGGGGGGTGGGGGTGCAAGGGGACATGAGTGGGACATGGTTGGGGGCCTGCTGGCAGGTTCCCCACAGTGCTGGGAGGTGGGGGTACAAGGGGACATGAGTGGGACATGGTTGGGGGCCTGCTGGCAGGTGCCCCACAGTGCTGGGGGGTGGGGGTGCAACGGGACATGAGTGGGACATGGTTGGGGGCCTGCTGGCAGGTGCCCCACAGTGCTGGGGGGTGGGGGTGCAAGGGGACATGAGTGGGACATGGTTGGGGGCCTGCTGGCAGGTGCCCCACAGTGCTGGGGGGTGGGGGTGCAGGGGGACATGAGTGGGGGCCTGCTGGGGGGTGGGGTGCAAGGGGACATGGTTGGGGGCCTGCTGGCAGGTGCCCCACAGTGCTGGGGGTGGGGGTGCAAGGGGACATGAGTGGGACATGGTTGGGGGCCTGCTGGCAGGTGCCCCACAGTGCTGGGGGGTGGGGGTGCAGGGGGACATGAGTGGGGGCCTGCTGGGGGGTGGGGGTGGTGGGAGACATGGTTGGGGGCCTGGTGGAGGCTGCCCCTGGTGACTGGAGGGGTGGGGGTGGTTTGAGACATGGTTGGGGGCCTGGTGGAGGCTGCCCCTGGTGACTGGAGGGGTGGGGGTGGTGGGAGACATGGGTGGGGGCCTGGTGGAGGCTGCCCCTGGTGACTGGAGGGGTGGGGGTGGTGGGAGACATGGGTGGGGTCCTGGTGGAGGCTGCCCCTGGTGACTGGAGGGGTGGGGGTGGTGTGAGACATGGGTGGGGGCCTTGTGGAGGCTGCCCCTGGTGACTGGGGGGTGGGGGTGGTGGGAGACATGGGTGGGGGCCTGGTGGAGGCTGCCCCTGGTGGCTGGAGGGGTGGGGGTGGTGTGAGACATGGGTGGGGGCCTGGTGGAGGCTGCCCCTGGTGAATGGGGGGTGGGGGTGCAAGGGGACATGAGTGGGACATGGTTGGGGGCCTGCTGGCAGGTGCCCCACAGTGCTGGGGGGTGGGGGTGCAAGGGGACATGAGTGGGACATGGTTGGGGGCCTGCTGGCAGGTGCCCCTGGTGACTGGGGGGTGGGGGTGCAAGGGGACATGAGTGGGACATGGTTGGGGGCCTGCTGGCAGGTGCCCCACAGTGCTGGGGGGTGGGGGTGCAGGGGGACATGAGTGGGGGCCTGCTGGGGGGTGGGGGTGGTGGGAGACATGGTTGGGGGCCTGGTGGAGGCTGCCCCTGGTGACTGGAGGGGTGGGGGTGGTGTGAGACATGGTTGGGGGCCTGGTGGAGGCTGCCCCTGGTGACTGGAGGGGTGGGGGTGGTGGGAGACATGGGTGGGGGCCTGGTGGAGGCTGCCCCTGGTGACTGGAGGGGTGGGGGTGGTGGGAGACATGGGTGGGGGCCTGGTGGAGGCTGCCCCTGGTGACTGGAGGGGTGGGGGTGGTGGGAGACATGGGTGGGGGCCTTGTGGAGGCTGCCCCTGGTGACTGGAGGGGTGGGGGTGGTGGTAGACATTGGTGGGGGCCTGGTGGAGGCTGCCCCTGGTGACTGGAGGGGTGGGGGTGGTGGGAGACATGGGTGGGGGCCTTGTGGAGGCTGCCCCTGGTGACTGGGTGGTGGGGGTGGTGGGAGACATGGGTGGGGGCCTTGTGGAGGCTGCCCCTGGTGACTGGAGGGGTGGGGGTGGTGGGAGACATGGGTGGGGGCCTGGTGGAGGCTGCCCCTGGTGAACGGAGGGGGGGGTGGTGGGAGACATGGGTGGGGGCCTGGTGGAGGCTGCCCCTGGTGACTGGAGGGGTGGGGGTGGTGGGAGACATGGGTGGGGGCCTTGTGGAGGCTGCCCCTGGTGACTGGAGGAGTGGGGGTGGTGGGAGACATGGGTGGGGGCCTTGTGGAGGCTGCCCCTGGTGACTGGGTGGTGGGGGTGGTGGGAGACATGGGTGGGGGCCTTGTGGAGGCTGCCCCTGGTGACTCGGTGGTGGGGGTGGTGGGAGACATGGGTGGGGGCCTTGTGGAGGCTGCCCCTGGTGACTGGAGGGGTGGGGGTGGTGGGAGACATGGGTGGGGGCCTTGTGGAGGCTGCCCCTGGTGACTGGAGGGGTGGGGGTGGTGGGAGACATGGGTGGGGGCCTGGTGGAGGCTGCCCCTGGTGACTGGATGGGTGGGGGTGGTGGGAGACATGGGTGGGGGCCTTGTGGAGGCTGCCCCTGGTGACTGGAGGGGTGGGGGTGGTGGGAGACATGGGTGGGGGCCTTGTGGAGGCTGCCCCTGGTGACTGGGTGGTGGGGGTGGTGGGAGACATGGGTGGGGGCCTTGTGGAGGCTGCGCCTGGTGACTGGAGGGGTGGGGGTGGTGGGAGACATGTGTGGGGGCCTGGTGGAGGCTGCCCCTGGTGACTGGAGGGGGAGGGGTGGGGGTGGGGGGTGGGGGTGCAAGGGGACATGAGTGGGACATGGTTGGGGGCCTGCTGGCAGGTGCCCCACGGTGCTGGGGAGTGGGGGTGCAAGGGGACATGTGGCTTGGCTGGGGGGCATGCCCATGGTGGATGGGCTGCCTGCGGGACATGACCAGGGGTGCAGGGTAGTCCCCTGTGGTGTGGGCTGCCTGCAGAGGTCGTGGAGGGGGTAGAGGGGAGACCTGGGAGGACCCACACTGGCAATTCACCTCTTCAACTTCCTGCACACCCACGTAATACACTGCCCCACTCGCACAGGCCCAATCGCGTGTAGGATTTCTCGCGCACCCCTGTAATACACGTACCCAGGAAAATCGCGTGTAGATTTTCTCGCGCACCCCTGAAATCCACGTACCCAGGCCAATCGCGTGTAGCATTTCTCGCGCATCCCTGAAATCCACGTACCCAGGCCAATCGTGTGTAGATTTTCTCGTGCACCCCTGTAATACACGTACCCAGGCCAATCGCGTGTAGATTTTCTCGCGCACCCCTGAAATACACGTACCCAGGCCAATGGCGTGTAGCATTTCTCGCGCACCCCTGTAATACACGTACCCAGGCCAATCGCGTGTAGATTTTCTCGCGCACCCCTGTAATACACGTACCCAGGCCAATCGCGTGTAGCATTTCTCGCGCACCCCTGAAATCCACGTACCCAGGCCAATCGCGTGTAGATTTTCTCGCGCACCCCTGTAATACACGTACCCAGTCCAATTGCGTGTAGCATTTCTCGCGCACCCCTGAAATCCACATACCCAGGCCAATCGCGTGTAGATTTTCTCGCGCACCCCTGAAATCCACGTACCCAGGCCAATTGCGTGTAGATTTTCTCGCGCACCCCTGTAATACACGTACCCAGGCCAATCGCGTGTAGAATTTCTCGCGCACCCTTGAAATCCACGTACCCCGCTCAATCGCGTATTTAACTTCCCGCGCGCCACTTTTTTGATGCGCTGGGACTCTACCGCCTGCCTTCGTGTGGCGGCCGTGTTTCAGCTTGTGCGTGTCTTTGGCTGTGCGTGGCTTTGCCCTATTCGATTCCATGAATACGTGTGGTTCGAGTGCGTGTGGGCGTTCCGTCTGCTTCCCTGCAGTACATCCCCAGTTACGCCCTTATTTTTACGTGTTGTTCCCCATTCCGCGCGTTACGCCCCATGTCCCGCCCACTTTCTGGTGTGTGCGCTGCGGTTGTGCGCTTTCACTGTGCGCATCGCGCACGCCTTTCGCGATGTTGCAGTGACGTGTGCGCCATGCACGGGTTTGGCGCACATCCCGAGGAAGACACGCGCAGGGACTTCCATGAATCGCACGCGTGCGCGTGCGCCTCTTTTTTTCCGCTTGCACCTGCTTGCGCCTGCTTGCGCGTAGATTTTCGGCGCACGTTTGTTCCATGAATCGGCCCCTATATGTATTGTCAGGATTGTTTGTTGTGTTTCTATAAAGTACTAACATTTGCAAACACAATTGGTCTGTACTGTGTAAGTAAATGTTGTCAACTATTGGGGTAATTGAAATATAATATCCATTGCTACATTTGCATAGCAATTTACACCAATTACATTTAAAAGTTTAAATGGACCAGGTAGTTCTGTATCTGAGTGCTTTTTTTGGAGTTTGTCTTCCTTCTTTGAAGAAATACCTGGTTTACTTTCCCTAATAGGTTCTTTTTTGATTGTGGTACTTGATGAAGTATTAGTTTCTTTTAATCTCTTTGGAATATTTGCAGTGACATCCTGTTGCATTTCTGTTTGATTTAGTTTTCTTTTAGAACATTTTACTTTTTGTGGAATAGGATATGTTTTTAAATGGGGATGTATGGTGAACGAAATCTATTGTATTCTGAAATGCAAGGAATATCAGTGTTTACTTTACTTACATCAAAGTTGATTAGAAATAGACCGTCAATTGTACGTAAGCGTGTTAGTGCTACTTAGCTCATCCCTTCTTTAAAGACTGTGTTATCAATGTCCATCAATGCTTTTTCTAGGGTAAGACCTTGTGATTATGAATGGTGACTGTGTATGCAAGAGTTCGAGAAAATTGTTCTCTGTGTACATACATGTCTTTGAAGAGAAGGAATCGAGCTGTTGAACATCCTATCTTTTTCACTTCTGAAAGTTTGTCAAAGAGAATATGGACACACTGAATTTTGTTGTCACGTGGGTATGTTTGAAAGCCAACAACTGTACCCAGTGCTCCATTAACTAGTCCTTGATCCACGTCAAGGTTACATTTAAGCATTACTCTTCAATTTAAGGATAATTTTAATATTTTTTCCAATCCAACTGTGTTGGAGATTGAATTGTCTAAACTATTTAGTCTCCTTGTGGCTTATTCACACATGGGTAGTGTCATACCATGTATGTCTAGTTTGTATGTGGCGCTAATTTCAATTATTGGTTGCATTTCTTTTTTTAACATTGTTTCATTGAATTTGAAACAGCTTGCAAGAGTTGACATTAAGGCCATACAATTGACATTTTTGTGGGCTAATTGTTCAATAACACCCGTAGCACATGCATTATCGCCATAAAGTGCATGAATGTGCCGGGTTTTCAATATTGCTTGTGCTTCTTGAGATAATATACCAACTCTAATACTTTTTAAGATGTTGGCATAAGTGAGATCTGCAGATTGCCGCATGTTTTCAGTTAATTCTCTGTATTTGGAATGTTGCCAAAGGTTGACAATTCCAATGCTGCCAACAGTTTTAAGGCAGAGTTTGTGGCCTAGGTTTTAAAAATAGGCTCACCTTTCACTGGTGTCAATTGAAGAAGATCTCCGAAAACAATAATGTGTTTTCGTGCAAAGAGCTCTTCGTAGTTTGTTTTGAGTACTTCTTGTAATCTGAGGTGAATCAAGGCCAACTTTAGGTTGGAGACCATGCTCACTTCATCTATTAGTAGCATTTTCATTTGTTTTAATACTCTGCGTAGTTCCATTGCAGCTTCTGTAGAAAGTTTGTAATAGTCTGATTTGTTTTGGTGTTCTACTGGCAGGAGTAGTAATCATTCTAAAGTGACACCGCCTATGTTGGAGGCAGCTAAACATGTGGGGGCAGTGACAACAGCTGACAGTTTGTTGTTTGTCAATTGTTGAAGGAATTTACTGATGATTTTGATTAGGAATGTTTTGCCAGGACCAGCTTCACCACTGACGTACTTTAGTATAGGTTTGTAATTTTGGCAGGTGCATTCTTTGTTTTCATGCTGTACACCATGTGCAATTTCTTTTGTTACTTCTTCAAAAATGCTATGTTGCTCATTGTTTGGTTTTGATTGTACTATAGTTAACTCTTCTTTATCTTCATACCGACACATGGTGTTTTCTACTTCTGTCATAGCTAATTCTGCCTTATTTGTTATAGTGGTTCTCCCAGTGGTTCTTGGCTTCCTGTTACAGAAGTTTGACTACTGTCAGGAGTGTCCTTATCTAGTTGGACCTGGAGTTCTTCTTCGTGTTGCTGTTCATTGTGCAACATTATTTTGTACTGTGTAAAGTTTACATCAGTTATAGTGCTTTCATTTGCTTTGAAAGCGTCTTTATAGGAGTCATAGTTATCTAGTATTTCTTCTTCTTTTCTCCATGGTTTAAAAAGTTGTAGCAGGGACATGTAATATAGTTCTTTATGTTGAGGAGTCTTTAATGACAATTTGATATGATTAATTAAATTTGGTTTGGTGAGTTTTACTAAGCTGCCTTCACAATTTGTCACTCTGTATTTAACTTCTTTTTTCATTCGGTTTTATATTATTTTTGTATGTGAAGTTTTGGGCTATGTGGTATAGACACAAGGTTTAAAAAGTGGTACTTCTGTTTGGGTAGTATGTGTCCAGTAAATTGTTTTTTAAAATGTCTTGGCTGTTGGGATCATGTTTGGCTATTGTTTCTATATCTTTGTTTGATTTTAGAACTCTTTTTCTAGATTTAGCAGGACCAAGACTTAGCCATACTATATTTTCAGATTTTCCATACAAAGCAGTACTAGTTAAACGATCTGCTGCTTCATAGGAGCCACATTCTCTATGGGAGAGCATTTTTATGCCCAAGCTGTATAATTACTGAGACAGTGTTTTGTTTGATGACAGGTCATTCCAGAAGTCTTGGAGCTCTGTTTTTTCTGCTTTGGTTAAGTATGCTGTAACGTATCGTGCAACTGAAGTGGAATTGTCTGCAATGTACTGCACATCTATGTTTGTATTCCATAAGTGGGCAATGATTGCATTGTAATCATTGATATATTTTTATTCTTCTGTTCTTTTTATGTAATATGTATTTTTAGGTGATTTACCTTTAACACTATGTCTAACTGAAGACATGAAGTTGTTCACTTGACCTGTTTTTGTAACCGGTCTAGGGTGAAACAAAGCGGCATTTGGTGTAGCATTTCCCTTTGTTTTTGTATTTGCGACAATAATTGCCACATTTGTGTCTTTGAAATTGTAAAATTGGTGCATGAAGATCACTATTTGTTGCTTCTGATGGAATTTCACAAGTGACATATTTTTCAATAAACTGTAACACAGTGGCATCATTGTCTTGACCAAATTTAGGATCATCTTTAATCCATAAAATCATGTGGATATTTGGTGCTCCTCTGGCTTGGTATTCTTTTCTCCAAAAGAAGTGTTGCACTTCTCTAAGGGGAGGAACACTTTTATTACAAATAAAGTGTAGCATAGCAATGAAGCGATGGTGAAAACATCTTGAAACATTAACAGGATCTAGAGAACAAAGTTATCCAGGTGTTAGTATATCTATGTTTGTTTTCTTTTTGTTTGATATGCGTAGGAAATCATGTAAATCTTCCCATGCATATTCTGCACAACTTAATGTTGTGCAGAATATGGGCCAAGTGGGTGGGCCAAGGTTTCTTATCAAACAACGCACATCTCCATGATATTGAAACCAGTACTCTTTAGTACCATGCATGTTTTCTAATAGATTTGTAATATTTGATTGTAAAACCTCATCTTTTTTGCACTTTTTGTAATAATTGTGTAGCTAATTGACAAGGGGGGTCCTTGGAGTCTCTCTGCCAGACATTAGTCCTGGTTACGAGAGACTTACCCAGAGTCTTTAGCTCACTATCTTTCACAGAGAAGAAATATCCCAAACATATCAGTCTTTGTCCTGCCCTGGGGCAGTCCAGCACCAAAACACTAGGCAAATCTCCTCTGAACAAGAGTACCAACGACATCCCCAGACACATGTTTCGGTCTGGTTGGACCTCATCAGTAGGGAGGAGCTGTGCCTCTCTAAGAACAGTGAGCAAGGGGTCCACGTCTGGATTCCCCTAGTAACTTAGGGTGAGACCCAAAGTTACTTGAATATGCAAATTGACAAGGGGGGTCCTGGGAGTCTCTCTGTCAGACATTAGTCCTGGTTACGAGAGACTTACCAAGAGTCTTTAGCTCACTATCTTTCACAGAGAAGAAATATCCCAAACATATCAGTCTTTGTCCTGCCCTGGGGCAGTCCAGCACCGAAATGCTAGGCAATTCTCCTCTGACCAAGAGTACCAACAGCATCCCCAGACACGTGTTTCGGTCTGATTGGACTCGCCTTGTTAATTTGCATATGCAAGTAACTTTGGTTCTCACCCTAAGTTACTAGGGGAATCCAGACGTGGACCCCTTGCTCACTATTCTTAGAGAGGCACAGATCCATCCTACTGATGAGGTCCAACCAGACTGAAGCATGTGTCTGGGGTTTCTGTTGGTACTCTTGTTCAGAGGAGAATTGCCTAGCATTTCGGTAATGGACTGCCCCAGGGCAGGACAAAGACTGATATGTTTGGGATATTTTTTCTCTGTGAAAGATAGTGAGCTAAAGACTCTGGGTAAGTCTCTCGCAACCAGGACTAATGTCTGGCAGAGGGACTCCCAGGACCCCCCTTGTTAATTTGCATATGCAAGTAACTTTGGGTCTCACCCTAATCTACTAGGGGAATCCAGGCGTGGACCCCTTGCTCACTATTCTTCGAGAGGCACAAATAGACCCTACTGATAGATCCAACCAGACTGAAACACATGTCTGGGGTTTCTGTTGGTACTCTTGTTCAGAGGAGAATTGCCTAGCACATCGGTACTGGACTGCCCCAGGGCAGGACAAAGACTGGTATGTTTGGGATATTTCTTCTCTGTGAAAGATAGTGAGCTAAAGACTCTGGGTAAGTCTCTCGCAACCAGGACTAATGTCTGGCAGAGGGACTCCCAGGACCCCCCTTGTTAATTTGCATATGCAAGTAACTTTGGGTCTCACCCTAAGTTACTAGGGGAATCCAGACGTGGTCCCCTTGCTCACTATTCTTAGAGAGGCACAGATCCACCCTACTGATGAGGTCCAACCAGACCAAAACACATGTCTGGGGTTTCTGTTGGTACTCTTGTTCAGAGGAGAATTGCCTAGCATTTCGGTACTGGACTGCCCCAGGACAGGACAAAGACTGATATGTTTGGGATATTTCTTCTCTGTGAAAGATAGTGAGCTAAAGACTCTGGGTAAGTCTCTTGCAACCAGGACTAATGTCTGGCAGAGGGACACCCAGGACCGCCCTTGTTAATTTGCATATGCAAGTAACTTTGGGTCTCACCCTAAGTTACTAGGGGAATCCAGACGTGGACCCCTTGCTCACTATTCTTAGAGAGGCACAGATCCACCCTACTGATGAGGTCCAACCAGACCGAAACATGTGTCTGGGGTTTCTGTTGGTACTCTTGTTCAGAGGAGAATTGCCTAGCATTTCGGTACTGGACTGCCCCAGGGCAGGACAAAGACTGATATGTTTGGGATATTTCTTCTCTGTGAAAGATAGTGAGCTAAAGACTCTGGGTAAGTCTCTCGCAACCAGGACTAATGTCTGGAAGAGGGACTCCCAGGGCCCCCCTTGTTAATTTGCATATGCAAGTAACTTTGGGTCTTACCCTAAGTTACTAGGGGAATCCAGACGTGGACCCCTTGCTCACTATTCTTAGAGAGGCACAGATCCACCCTACTGATGAGGTCCAACCAGACCCAAACACGTGTCTGGGGTTTCTGTTGGTACTCTTGTTCAGAGGAGAATTGCCTAGCATTTCGGTACTGGACTGCCCCAGGGCAGGACAAAGACTGGTATGTTTGGGATATTTCTTCTCTGTGAAAGATAGTGAGCTAAAGACTCTGGGTAAGTCTCTAACAACCAGGACTAATGTCTGGCAGAGGGACTCCCAGGACCCCCCTTGTTAGTTTGCATATGCAAGTAACTTTGGGTCTCACCCTAAGTTACTAGGGGAATCCAGACGTGGACCCCTTGCTCACTATTCTTAGAGAGGGACAGATCCACCCTACTGATGAGGTCCAACCAGACCAAAACATGTGTCTGGGGTTTCTGTTGGTACTCTTGTTCAGAGGAGAATTGCCTAGCATTTCGGTACTGGACTGCCCCAGGACAGGACAAAGACTGATATGTTTGGGATATTTCTTCTCTGTGAAAGATAGTGAGCTAAAGACTCTGGGTAAGTCTCTCACAACCAGGCCTGATGTCTGGAAGAGGGACTCCCAGGACCCCCCTTGTTAATTTGCATATGCAAGTAACTTTGGGTCTCACCCTAAGTTACTAGGGGAATCCAGACGTGGACCCCTTGCTCACTATTCTTAGAGAGGCACAGATCCACCCTACTGTTGAGGTCCAACCAGACCAAAACATGTGTCTGGGGTTTCTGTTGGTACTCTTGTTCAGAGGAGAATTGCCTAGAATTTTGGTACTGGACTGCCCCAGGGCAGGACAAAGACTGATATGTTTGGGATATTTCTTCTCTGTGAAAGATAGTGAGCTAAAGACTCTGGGTAAGTCTCTCGCAACCAGGACTAATGTCTGGCAGAGGGACTCCCAGGACCGCCCTTGTTAATTTGCATATGCAAGTAACTTTGAGTCTCACCCTAAGTTACTAGGGGAATCCAGACGTGGACCCCTTGCTCACTATTCTTAGAGAGGCACAGATCCACCCTACTGATGAGGTCCAACCAGACCGAAACATGTGTCTGGGGTTTCTGTTGGTAATCTTGTTCAGAGGAGAATTGCCTAGAATTTCGGTACTGGACTACCCCAGGGCAGGACAAAGACTGGTATGTTTGGGATATTTCTTCTCTGTGAAAGATAGTGAGCTAAAGACTCTGGGTAAGTCTCTCGCAACCAGGACTAATGTCTGGCAGAGGGACTCCCAGGACCCCCTTGTTAATTTGCATATGCAAGTAACTTTGGGTCTCACCCTAAGTTACTAGGGGAATCCAGACGTGGACCCCTTGCTCACTATTCTTAGAGAGGCACAGATCCACCCTACTGATGAGGTCCAACCAGACCAAAACACGTGTCTGGGGTTTCTGTTGGTACTCTTGTTCAGAGGAGAATTGCCTAGCACATCGGTACTGGACTGCCCCAGGGCAGGACAAAGACTGATATGTTTGGGATATTTCTTCTCTGTGAAAGATAGTGAGCTAAAGACTCTGGGTAAGTCTCTCGCAACCAGGACCAATGTCTGGCAGAGGGACTCCCAGGACCGCCCTTGTTAATTTGCATATGCAAGTAACTTTGGGTCTCACCCTAAGTTACTAGGGGAATCCAGACGTGGACCCCTTGCTCACTATTCTTAGAGAGGCACAGATCCACCCTACTGATGAGGTCCAACCAGACCGAAACACGTATCTGGGGTTTCTGTTGGTACTCTTGTTCAGAGGAGAATTGCCTAGCATTTCGGTAATGGACTGCCCCAGGGCAGGACAAAGACTGATATGTTTGGGATATTTTTTCTCTGTGAAAGATAGTGAGCTAAAGACTCTGGGTAAGTCTCTCGCAACCAGGACTAATGTCTGGCAGAGGGACTCCCAGGACCCCCCTTGTTAATTTGCATATGCAAGTAACTTTGGGTCTCACCTTAAGCTACTAGGGGAATCCAGACGTGGACCCCTTGCTCACTATTCTTCGAGAGGCACAAATCCACCCTACTGATGAGGTCCAACCAGACTGAAACACGTGTCTGGGGTTTCTGTTGGTACTCTTGTTCAGAGGAGAATTGCCTAGCATTTCGGTACTGGACTGCCCCAGGGCAGGACAAAGACTGGTATGTTTGGGATATTTCTTCTCTGTGAAAGATAGTGAGCTAAAGACTCTGGGTAAGTCTCTCGCAACCAGGACTAATGTCTGGCAGAGGGACTCCCAGGACCCCCCTTGTTAATTTGCATATGCAAGTAACTTTGGGTCTCACCCTAAGTTACTAGGGGAATCCAGACGTGGTCCCCTTGCTCACTATTCTTAGAGAGGCACAGATCCACCCTACTGATGAGGTCCAACCAGACCAAAACACATGTCTGGGGTTTCTGTTGGTACTCTTGTTCAGAGGAGAATTGCCTAGCATTTCGGTACTGGACTGCCCCAGGACAGGACAAAGACTGATATGTTTGGGATATTTCTTCTCTGTGAAAGATAGTGAGCTAAAGACTCTGGGTAAGTCTCTTGCAACCAGGACTAATGTCTGGCAGAGGGACTCCCAGGACCGCCCTTGTTAATTTGCATATGCAAGTAACTTTGGGTCTCACCCTAACTTACTAGGGGAATCCAGACGTGGACCCCTTTCTCACTATTCTTAGAGAGTCACAGATCCACCCTACTGATGAGGTCCAACCAGACCGAAACATGTGTCTGGGGTTTCTGTTGGTACTCTTGTTCAGAGGAGAATTGCCTAGCATTTCGGTACTGGACTGCCCCAGGGCAGGACAAAGACTGATATGTTTGGGATATTTCTTCTCTGTGAAAGATAGTGAGCTAAAGACTCTGGGTAAGTCTCTCGCAACCAGGACTAATGTCTGGAAGAGGGACTCCCAGGGCCCCCCTTGTTAATTTGCATATGCAAGTAACTTTGGGTCTTACCCTAAGTTACTAGGGGAATCCAGACGTGGACCCCTTGCTCACTATTCTTAGAGAGGCACAGATCCACCCTACTGATGAGGTCCAACCAGACCCAAACACGTGTCTGGGGTTTCTGTTGGTACTCTTGTTCAGAGGAGAATTGCCTAGCATTTCGGTACTGGACTGCCCCAGGGCAGGACAAAGACTGGTATGTTTGGGATATTTCTTCTCTGTGAAAGATAGTGAGCTAAAGACTCTGGGTAAGTCTCTAACAACCAGGACTAATGTCTGGCAGAGGGACTCCCAGGACCCCCCTTGTTAGTTTGCATATGCAAGTAACTTTGGGTCTCACCCTAAGTTACTAGGGGAATCCAGACGTGGACCCCTTGCTCACTATTCTTAGAGAGGGACAGATCCACCCTACTGATGAGGTCCAACCAGACCAAAACATGTGTCTGGGGTTTCTGTTGGTACTCTTGTTCAGAGGAGAATTGCCTAGCATTTCGGTACTGGACTGCCCCAGGACAGGACAAAGACTGATATGTTTGGGATATTTCTTCTCTGTGAAAGATAGTGAGCTAAAGACTCTGGGTAAGTCTCTCGCAACCAGGACCAATGTCTGGCAGAGGGACTCCCAGGACCGCCCTTGTTAATTTGCATATGCAAGTAACTTTGGGTCTCACCCTAAGTTACTAGGGGAATCCAGACGTGGACCCCTTGCTCACTATTCTTAGAGAGGCACAGATCCACCCTACTGATGAGGTCCAACCAGACCGAAACACGTATCTGGGGTTTCTGTTGGTACTCTTGTTCAGAGGAGAATTGCCTAGCATTTCGGTAATGGACTGCCCCAGGGCAGGACAAAGACTGATATGTTTGGGATATTTTTTCTCTGTGAAAGATAGTGAGCTAAAGACTCTGGGTAAGTCTCTCGCAACCAGGACTAATGTCTGGCAGAGGGACTCCCAGGACCCCCCTTGTTAATTTGCATATGCAAGTAACTTTGGGTCTCACCTTAAGCTACTAGGGGAATCCAGACGTGGACCCCTTGCTCACTATTCTTCGAGAGGCACAAATCCACCCTACTGATGAGGTCCAACCAGACTGAAACACGTGTCTGGGGTTTCTGTTGGTACTCTTGTTCAGAGGAGAATTGCCTAGCATTTCGGTACTGGACTGCCCCAGGGCAGGACAAAGACTGGTATGTTTGGGATATTTCTTCTCTGTGAAAGATAGTGAGCTAAAGACTCTGGGTAAGTCTCTCGCAACCAGGACTAATGTCTGGCAGAGGGACTCCCAGGACCCCCCTTGTTAATTTGCATATGCAAGTAACTTTGGGTCTCACCCTAAGTTACTAGGGGAATCCAGACGTGGTCCCCTTGCTCACTATTCTTAGAGAGGCACAGATCCACCCTACTGATGAGGTCCAACCAGACCAAAACACATGTCTGGGGTTTCTGTTGGTACTCTTGTTCAGAGGAGAATTGCCTAGCATTTCGGTACTGGACTGCCCCAGGACAGGACAAAGACTGATATGTTTGGGATATTTCTTCTCTGTGAAAGATAGTGAGCTAAAGACTCTGGGTAAGTCTCTTGCAACCAGGACTAATGTCTGGCAGAGGGACTCCCAGGACCGCCCTTGTTAATTTGCATATGCAAGTAACTTTGGGTCTCACCCTAACTTACTAGGGGAATCCAGACGTGGACCCCTTTCTCACTATTCTTAGAGAGTCACAGATCCACCCTACTGATGAGGTCCAACCAGACCGAAACATGTGTCTGGGGTTTCTGTTGGTACTCTTGTTCAGAGGAGAATTGCCTAGCATTTCGGTACTGGACTGCCCCAGGGCAGGACAAAGACTGATATGTTTGGGATATTTCTTCTCTGTGAAAGATAGTGAGCTAAAGACTCTGGGTAAGTCTCTCGCAACCAGGACTAATGTCTGGAAGAGGGACTCCCAGGGCCCCCCTTGTTAATTTGCATATGCAAGTAACTTTGGGTCTTACCCTAAGTTACTAGGGGAATCCAGACGTGGACCCCTTGCTCACTATTCTTAGAGAGGCACAGATCCACCCTACTGATGAGGTCCAACCAGACCCAAACACGTGTCTGGGGTTTCTGTTGATACTCTTGTTCAGAGGAGAATTGCCTAGCATTTCGGTACTGGACTGCCCCAGGGCAGGACAAAGACTGGTATGTTTGGGATATTTCTTCTCTGTGAAAGATAGTGAGCTAAAGACTCTGGGTAAGTCTCTTACAACCAGGACTAATGTCTGGCAGAGGGACTCCCAGGACCCCCCTTGTTAGTTTGCATATGCAAGTAACTTTGGGTCTCACCCTAAGTTACTAGGGGAATCCAGACGTGGACCCCTTGCTCACTATTCTTAGAGAGGCACAGATCCACCCTACTGATGAGGTCCAACCAGACCAAAACATGTGTCTGGGGTTTCTGTTGGTACTCTTGTTCAGAGGAGAATTGCCTAGCATTTCGGTACTGGACTGCCCCAGGACAGGACAAAGACTGATATGTTTGGGATATTTCTTCTCTGTGAAAGATAGTGAGCTAAAGACTCTGGGTAAGTCTCTCGCAACCAGGCCTGATGTCTGGAAGAGGGACTCCCAGGACCCCCCTTGTTAATTTGCATATGCAAGTAACTTTGGGTCTCACCCTAAGTTACTAGGGGAATCCAGACGTGGACCCCTTGCTCACTATTCTTAGAGAAGGACAGATCCACCCTACTGATGAGGTCCAACCAGACCAAAACATGTGTCTGGGGTTTCTGTTGGTACTCTTGTTCAGAGGAGAATTGCCTAGCATTTCGGTACTGGACTGCCCCAGGACAGGACAAAGACTGATATGTTTGGGATATTTCTTCTCTGTGAAAGATAGTGAGCTAAAGACTCTGGGTAAGTCTCTCGCAACCAGGCCTGATGTCTGGAAGAGGGACTCCCAGGACCCCCCTTGTTAATTTGCATATGCAAGTAACTTTGGGTCTCACCCTAAGTTACTAGGGGAATCCAGACGTGGACCCCTTGCTCACTATTCTTAGAGAGGCACAGATCCACCCTACTGTTGAGGTCCAACCAGACCAAAACATGTGTCTGGGGATTCTGTTGGTACTCTTGTTCAGAGGAGAATTGCCTAGAATTTTGGTACTGGACTGCCCCAGGGCAGGACAAAGACTGATATGTTTGGGATATTTCTTCTCTGTGAAAGATAGTGAGCTAAAGACTCTGGGTAAGTCTCTCGCAACCAGGACTAATGTCTGGCAGAGGGACTCCCAGGACCCCCCTTGTTAGTTTGCATATGCAAGTAACTTTGGGTCTCACCCTAAGTTACTAGGGGAATCCAGACGTGGACCCCTTGCTCACTATTCTTAGAGAGGCACAGATCCACCCTACTGATGAGGTCCAACCAGACCAAAACATATGTCTGGGGTTTCTGTTGGTACTCTTGTTCAGAGGAGAATTGCCTAGCATTTCGGTACTGGACTGCCCCAGGACAGGACAAAGACTGATATGTTTGGGATATTTCTTCTCTGTGAAAGATAGTGAGCTAAAGACTCTGGGTAAGTCTCTCGCAACCAGGCCTGATGTCTGGAAGACGGACTCCCAGGAACCCCCTTGTTAATTTGCATATGCAAGTAACTTTGGGTCTCACCCTAAGTTACTAAGGGAATCCAGACGTGGACCCCTTGCTCACTATTCTTAGAGAGGCACAGATCCACCCTACTGATGAGGTCCAACCAGACCGAAACATGTGTCTGGGGTTTCTGTTGGTAATCTTGTTCAGAGGAGAATTGCCTAGCATTTCGGTACTGGACTGCCCCAGGGCAGGACAAAGACTGGTATGTTTGGGATATTTCTTCTCTGTGAAAGATAGTGAGCTAAAGACTCTGGGTAAGTCTCTCGCAACCAGGACTAATGTCTGGCAGAGGGACTCCCAGGACCGCCCTTGTTAATTTGCATATGCAAGTAACTTTGGGTCTCACCCTAAGTTACTAGGGGAATCCAGACGTGGACCCCTTGCTCACTATTCTTAGAGAGGCACAGATCCACCCTACTGTTGAGGTCCAACCAGACCAAAACATGTGTCTGGGGTTTCTGTTGGTACTCTTGTTCAGAGGAGAATTGCCTAGAATTTTGGTACTGGACTGCCCCAGGGCAGGACAAAGACTGATATGTTTGGGATATTTCTTCTCTGTGAAAGATAGTGAGCTAAAGACTCTGGGTAAGTCTCTCGCAACCAGGACTAATGTCTGGCAGAGGGACTCCCAGGACCGCCCTTGTTAATTTGCATATGCAAGTAACTTTGAGTCTCACCCTAAGTTACTAGAGGAATCCAGACGTGGACCCCTTGCTCACTATTCTTAGAGAGGCACAGATCCACCCTACTGATGAGGTCCAACCAGACCGAAACATGTGTCTGGGGTTTCTGTTGGTAATCTTGTTCAGAGGAGAATTGCCTAGCATTTCGGTACTGGACTACCCCAGGGCAGGACAAAGACTGGTATGTTTGGGATATTTCTTCTCTGTGAAAGATAGTGAGCTAAAGACTCTGGGTAAGTCTCTCGCAACCAGGACTAATGTCTGGCAGAGGGACTCCCAGGACCCCCTTGTTAATTTGCATATGCAAGTAACTTTGGGTCTCACCCTAAGTTACTAGGGGAATCCAGACGTGGACCCCTTGCTCACTATTCTTAGAGAGGCACAGATCCACCCTACTGATGAGGTCCAACCAGACCAAAACACGTGTCTGGGGTTTCTGTTGGTACTCTTGTTCAGAGGAGAATTGCCTAGCATTTCGGTACTGGACTGCCCCAGGACAGGACAAAGACTGATATGTTTGGGATATTTCTTCTCTGTGAAAGATAGTGAGCTAAAGACTCTGGGTAAGTCTCTCGCAACCAGGACTAATGTCTGGAAGAGGGACTCCCAGGGCCCCCCTTGTTAATTTGCATATGCAAGTAACTTTGGGTCTCACCCTAAGTTACTAGGGGAATCCAGACGTGGACCCCTTGCTCACTATTCTTAGAGAGGCACAGATCCACCCTACTGATGAGGTCCAACCAGACCCAAACACGTGTCTGGGGTTTCTGTTGGTACTCTTGTTCAGAGGAGAATTGCCTAGCACATCGGTACTGGACTGCCCCAGGGCAGGACAAAGACTGATATGTTTGGGATATTTCTTCTCTGTGAAAGATAGTGAGCTAAAGACTCTGGGTAAGTCTCTCGCAACCAGGACTAATGTCTGGCAGAGGGACTCCCAGGACCGCCCTTGTTAATTTGCATATGCAAGTAACTTTGGGTCTCACCCTAAGTTACTAGGGGAATCCAGACGTGGACCCCTTGCTCACTATTCTTAGAGAGGCACAGATCCACCCTACTGATGAGGTCCAACCAGACCGAAACATGTGTCTGGGGTTTCTGTTGGTAATCTTGTTCAGAGGAGAATTGCCTAGCATTTCGGTACTGGACTACCCCAGGGCAGGACAAAGACTGGTATGTTTGGGATATTTCTTCTCTGTGAAAGATAGTGAGCTAAAGACTCTGGGTAAGTCTCTCGCAACCAGGACTAATGTCTGGCAGAGGGACTCCCAGGACCCCCTTGTTAATTTGCATATGCAAGTAACTTTGGGTCTCACCCTAAGTTACTAGGGGAATCCAGACGTGGACCCCTTGCTCACTATTCTTAGAGAGGCACAGATCCACCCTACTGATGAGGTCCAACCAGACCAAAACACGTGTCTGGGGTTTCTGTTGGTACTCTTGTTCAGAGGAGAATTGCCTAGCATTTCGGTACTGGACTGCCCCAGGACAGGACAAAGACTGATATGTTTGGGATATTTCTTCTCTGTGAAAGATAGTGAGCTAAAGACTCTGGGTAAGTCTCTCGCAACCAGGACTAATGTCTGGAAGAGGGACTCCCAGGGCCCCCCTTGTTAATTTGCATATGCAAGTAACTTTGGGTCTCACCCTAAGTTACTAGGGGAATCCAGACGTGGACCCCTTGCTCACTATTCTTAGAGAGGCACAGATCCACCCTACTGATGAGGTCCAACCAGACCCAAACACGTGTCTGGGGTTTCTGTTGGTACTCTTGTTCAGAGGAGAATTGCCTAGCACATCGGTACTGGACTGCCCCAGGGCAGGACAAAGACTGATATGTTTGGGATATTTCTTCTCTGTGAAAGATAGTGAGCTAAAGACTCTGGGTAAGTCTCTCGCAACCAGGACTAATGTCTGGCAGAGGGACTCCCAGGACCGCCCTTGTTAATTTGCATATGCAAGTAACTTTGGGTCTCACCCTAAGTTACTAGGGGAATCCAGACGTGGACCCCTTGCTCACTATTATTAGAGAGGCACAGATCCACCCTACTGATGAGGTCCAACCAGACCGAAACACGTATCTGGGGTTTCTGTTGGTACTCTTGTTCAGAGGAGAATTGCCTAGCATTTCGGTACTGGACTACCCCAGGGCAGGACAAAGACTGGTATGTTTGGGATATTTCTTCTCTGTGAAAGATAGTGAGCTAAAGACTCTGGGTAAGTCTCTCGCAACCAGGACTAATGTCTGGCAGAGGGACTCCCAGGACCCCCTTGTTAATTTGCATATGCAAGTAACTTTGGGTCTCACCCTAAGTTACTAGGGGAATCCAGACGTGGACCCCTTGCTCACTATTCTTAGAGAGGCACAGATCCACCCTACTGATGAGGTCCAACCAGACCAAAACACGTGTCTGGGGTTTCTGTTGGTACTCTTGTTCAGAGGAGAATTGCCTAGCATTTCGGTACTGGACTGCCCCAGGACAGGACAAAGACTGATATGTTTGGGATATTTCTTCTCTGTGAAAGATAGTGAGCTAAAGACTCTGGGTAAGTCTCTCGCAACCAGGACTAATGTCTGGAAGAGGGACTCCCAGGGCCCCCCTTGTTAATTTGCATATGCAAGTAACTTTGGGTCTCACCCTAAGTTACTAGGGGAATCCAGACGTGGACCCCTTGCTCACTATTCTTAGAGAGGCACAGATCCACCCTAATGATGAGGTCCAACCAGACCCAAACACGTGTCTGGGGTTTCTGTTGGTACTCTTGTTCAGAGGAGAATTGCCTAGCACATCGGTACTGGACTGCCCCAGGGCAGGACAAAGACTGATATGTTTGGGATATTTCTTCTCTGTGAAAGATAGTGAGCTAAAGACTCTGGGTAAGTCTCTCGCAACCAGGACTAATGTCTGGCAGAGGGACTCCCAGGACCGCCCTTGTTAATTTGCATATGCAAGTAACTTTGGGTCTCACCCTAAGTTACTAGGGGAATCCAGACGTGGACCCCTTGCTCACTAGTATTAGAGAGGCACAGATCCACCCTACTGATGAGGTCCAACCAGACCGAAACACGTATCTGGGGTTTCTGTTGGTACTCTTGTTCAGAGGAGAATTGCCTAGCATTTCGGTAATGGACTGCCCCAGGGCAGGACAAAGACTGATATGTTTGGGATATTTTTTCTCTGTGAAAGATAGTGAGCTAAAGACTCTGGGTAAGTCTCTCGCAACCAGGACTAATGTCTGGCAGAGGGACTCCCAGGACCCCCCTTGTTAATTTGCATATGCAAGTAACTTTGGGTCTCACCTTAAGCTACTAGGGGAATCCAGACGTGGACCCCTTGCTCACTATTCTTCGAGAGGCACAAATCCACCCTACTGATGAGGTCCAACCAGACTGAAACACGTGTCTGGGGTTTCTGTTGGTACTCTTGTTCAGAGGAGAATTGCCTAGCATTTCGGTACTGGACTGCCCCAGGGCAGGACAAAGACTGGTATGTTTGGGATATTTCTTCTCTGTGAAAGATAGTGAGCTAAAGACTCTGGGTAAGTCTCTCGCAACCAGGACTAATGTCTGGCAGAGGGACTCCCAGGACCCCCCTTGTTAATTTGCATATGCAAGTAACTTTGGGTCTCACCCTAAGTTACTAGGGGAATCCAGACGTGGTCCCCTTGCTCACTATTCTTAGAGAGGCACAGATCCACCCTACTGATGAGGTCCAACCAGACCAAAACACATGTCTGGGGTTTCTGTTGGTACTCTTGTTCAGAGGAGAATTGCCTAGCATTTCGGTACTGGACTGCCCCAGGACAGGACAAAGACTGATATGTTTGGGATATTTCTTCTCTGTGAAAGATAGTGAGCTAAAGACTCTGGGTAAGTCTCTTGCAACCAGGACTAATGTCTGGCAGAGGGACTCCCAGGACCGCCCTTGTTAATTTGCATATGCAAGTAACTTTGGGTCTCACCCTAAGTTACTAGGGGAATCCAGACGTGGACCCCTTTCTCACTATTCTTAGAGAGTCACAGATCCACCCTACTGATGAGGTCCAACCAGACCGAAACATGTGTCTGGGGTTTCTGTTGGTACTCTTGTTCAGAGGAGAATTGCCTAGCATTTCGGTACTGGACTGCCCCAGGGCAGGACAAAGACTGATATGTTTGGGATATTTCTTCTCTGTGAAAGATAGTGAGCTAAAGACTCTGGGTAAGTCTCTCGCAACCAGGACTAATGTCTGGAAGAGGGACTCCCAGGGCCCCCCTTGTTAATTTGCATATGCAAGTAACTTTGGGTCTTACCCTAAGTTACTAGGGGAATCCAGACGTGGACCCCTTGCTCACTATTCTTAGAGAGGCACAGATCCACCCTACTGATGAGGTCCAACCAGACCCAAACACGTGTCTGGGGTTTCTGTTGATACTCTTGTTCAGAGGAGAATTGCCTAGCATTTCGGTACTGGACTGCCCCAGGGCAGGACAAAGACTGGTATGTTTGGGATATTTCTTCTCTGTGAAAGATAGTGAGCTAAAGACTCTGGGTAAGTCTCTCACAACCAGGACTAATGTCTGGCAGAGGGACTCCCAGGACCCCCCTTGTTAGTTTGCATATGCAAGTAACTTTGGGTCTCACCCTAAGTTACTAGGGGAATCCAGACGTGGACCCCTTGCTCACTATTCTTAGAGAGGCACAGATCCACCCTACTGATGAGGTCCAACCAGACCAAAACATGTGTCTGGGGTTTCTGTTGGTACTCTTGTTCAGAGGAGAATTGCCTAGCATTTCGGTACTGGACTGCCCCAGGACAGGACAAAGACTGATATGTTTGGGATATTTCTTCTCTGTGAAAGATAGTGAGCTAAAGACTCTGGGTAAGTCTCTCGCAACCAGGCCTGATGTCTGGAAGAGGGACTCCCAGGACCCCCCTTGTTAATTTGCATATGCAAGTAACTTTGGGTCTCACCCTAAGTTACTAGGGGAATCCAGACGTGGACCCCTTGCTCACTATTCTTAGAGAGGCACAGATCCACCCTACTGATGAGGTCCAACCAGACCAAAACATGTGTCTGGGGTTTCTGTTGGTACTCTTGTTCAGAGGAGAATTGCCTAGAATTTTGGTACTGGACTGCCCCAGGGCAGGACAAAGACTGATATGTTTGGGATATTTCTTCTCTGTGAAAGATAGTGAGCTAAAGACTCTGGGTAAGTCTCTCGCAACCAGGACTAATGTCTGGCAGAGGGACTCCCAGGACCACCCTTGTTAATTTGCATATGCATGTAACTTTGGGTCTCACCCTAAGTTACTAGGGGAATCCAGACGTGGACCCCTTGCTCACTATTCTTAGAGAGGCACAGATCCACCCTACTGATGAGGTCCAACCAGACCGAAACGTGTGTCTGGGGTTTCTGTTGGTACTCTTGTTCAGAGGAGAATTGCCTAGCATTTCGGTACTGGACTGCCCCAGGGCAGGACAAAGACTGGTATGTTTGGGATATTTCTTCTCTGTGAAAGATAGTGAGCTAAAGACTCTGGGTAAGTCTCTCGCAACCAGGACTAATGTCTGGCAGAGGGACTCCCAGGACCCCCCTTGTTAATTTGCATATGCAAGTAACTTTGGGTCTCACCCTAAGTTACTAGGGGAATCCAGACGTGGTCCCCTTGCTCACTATTCTTAGAGAGGCACAGATCCACCCTACTGATGAGGTCCAACCAGACCAAAACACATGTCTGGGGTTTCTGTTGGTACTCTTGTTCAGAGGAGAATTGCCTAGCATTTCGGTACTGGACTGCCCCAGGACAGGACAAAGACTGATATGTTTGGGATATTTCTTCTCTGTGAAAGATAGTGAGCTAAAGACTCTGGGTAAGTCTCTTGCAACCAGGACTAATTTCTGGCAGAGGGACTCCCAGGACCGCCCTTGTTAATTTGCATATGCAAGTAACTTTGGGTCTCACCCTAAGTTACTAGGGGAATCCAGACGTGGACCCCTTGCTCTCTATTCTTAGAGAGGCACAGATCCACCCTACTGATGAGGTCCAACCAGACCGAAACATGTGTCTGGGGTTTCTGTTGGTAATCTTGTTCAGAGGAGAATTGCCTAGCATTTCGGTAATGGACTGCCCCAGGGCAGGACAAAGACTGATATGTTTGGGATATTTTTTCTCTGTGAAAGATAGTGAGCTAAAGACTCTGGGTAAGTCTCTCGCAACCAGGACTAATGTCTGGCAGAGGGACTCCCAGGACCCCCCTTGTTAATTTGCATATGCAAGTAACTTTGGGTCTCACCCTAAGCTACTAGGGGAATCCAGACGTGGACCCCTTGCTCACTATTCTTCGAGAGGCACAAATCCACCCTACTGATGAGGTCCAACCAGACTGAAACACGTGTCTGGGGTTTCTGTTGGTACTCTTGTTCAGAGGAGAATTGCCAAGCATTTCGGTACTGGACTGCCCCAGGGCAGGACAAAGACTGGTATGTTTGGGATATTTCTTCTCTGTGAAAGATAGTGAGCTAAAGACTCTGGGTAAGTCTCTCGCAACCAGGACTAATGTCTGGCAGAGGGACTCCCAGGACCCCCCTTGTTAATTTGCATATGCAAGTAACTTTGGGTCTCACCCTAAGTTACTAGGGGAATCCAGACGTGGTCCCCTTGCTCACTATTCTTAGAGAGGCACAGATCCACCCTACTGATGAGGTCCAACCAGACCAAAACACATGTCTGGGGTTTCTGTTGGTACTCTTGTTCAGAGGAGAATTGCCTAGCATTTCGGTACTGGACTGCCCCAGGACAGGACAAAGACTGATATGTTTGGGATATTTCTTCTCTGTGAAAGATAGTGAGCTAAAGACTCTGGGTAAGTCTCTTGCAACCAGGACTAATGTCTGGCAGAGGGACTCCCAGGACCGCCCTTGTTAATTTGCATATGCAAGTAACTTTGGGTCTCACCCTAAGTTACTAGGGGAATCCAGACGTGGACCCCTTGCTCACTATTCTTAGAGAGGCACAGATCCACCCTACTGATGAGGTCCAACCAGACCGAAACATGTGTCTGGGGTTTCTGTTGGTACTCTTGTTCAGAGGAGAATTGCCTAGCATTTCGGTACTGGACTGCCCCAGGGCAGGACAAAGACTGATATGTTTGGGATATTTCTTCTCTGTGAAAGATAGTGAGCTAAAGACTCTGGGTAAGTCTCTCGCAACCAGGACTAATGTCTGGAAGAGGGACTCCCAGGGCCCCCCTTGTTAATTTGCATATGCAAGTAACTTTGGGTCTTACCCTAAGTTACTAGGGGAATCCAGACGTGGACCCCTTGCTCACTATTCTTAGAGAGGCACAGATCCACCCTACTGATGAGGTCCAACCAGACCCAAACACGTGTCTGGGTTTTCTGTTGGTACTCTTGTTCAGAAGAGAATTGCCTAGCATTTCGGTACTGGACTGCCCCAGGGCAGGACAAAGACTGGTATGTTTGGGATATTTCTTCTCTGTGAAAGATAGTGAGCTAAAGACTCTGGGTAAGTCTCTCGCAACCAGGACTAATGTCTGGCAGAGGGACTCCCAGGACCCCCCTTGTTAATTTGCATATGCAAGTAACTTTGGGTCTCACCCTAAGTTACTAGGGGAATCCAGACGTGGTCCCCTTGCTCACTATTCTTAGAGAGGCACAGATCCACCCTACTGATGAGGTCCAACCAGACCAAAACACATGTCTGGGGTTTCTGTTGGTACTCTTGTTCAGAGGAGAATTGCCTAGCATTTCGGTACTGGACTGCCCCAGGACAGGACAAAGACTGATATGTTTGGGATATTTCTTCTCTGTGAAAGATAGTGAGCTAAAGACTCTGGGTAAGTCTCTTGCAACCAGGACTAATGTCTGGCAGAGGGACTCCCAGGACCGCCCTTGTTAATTTGCATATGCAAGTAACTTTGGGTCTCACCCTAAGTTACTAGGGGAATCCAGACGTGGACCCCTTGCTCACTATTCTTAGAGAGGCATAGATCCATCCTACTGATGAGGTCCAACCAGACCGAAACACGTATCTGGGGTTTCTGTTGGTACTCTTGTTCAGAGGAGAATTGCCTAGCATTTCGGTAATGGACTGCCCCAGGGCAGGACAAAGACTGATATGTTTGGGATATTTTTTCTCTGTGAAAGATAGTGAGCTAAAGACTCTGGGTAAGTCTCTCGCAACCAGGACTAATGTCTGGCAGAGGGACTCCCAGGACCCCCCTTGTTAATTTGCATATGCAAGTAACTTTGGGTCTCACCCTAAGCTACTAGGGGAATCCAGACGTGGACCCCTTGCTCACTATTCTTCGAGAGGCACAAATCCACCCTACTGATGAGGTCCAACCAGACTGAAACACGTGTCTGGGGTTTCTGTTGGTACTCTTGTTCAGAGGAGAATTGCCTAGCATTTCGGTACTGGACTGCCCCAGGGCAGGACAAAGACTGGTATGTTTGGGATATTTCTTCTCTGTGAAAGATAGTGAGCTAAAGACTCTGGGTAAGTCTCTCGCAACCAGGACTAATGTCTGGCAGAGGGACTCCCAGGACCCCCCTTGTTAATTTGCATATGCAAGTAACTTTGGGTCTCACCCTAAGTTACTAGGGGAATCCAGACGTGGTCCCCTTGCTCACTATTCTTAGAGAGGCACAGATCCACCCTACTGATGAGGTGCAACCAGACCAAAACACATGTCTGGGGTTTCTGTTGGTACTCTTGTTCAGAGGAGAATTGCCTAGCATTTCGGTACTGGACTGCCCCAGGACAGGACAAAGACTGATATGTTTGGGATATTTCTTCTCTGTGAAAGATAGTGAGCTAAAGACTCTGGGTAAGTCTCTTGCAACCAGGACTAATGTCTGGCAGAGGGACTCCCAGGACCGCCCTTGTTAATTTGCTTATGCAAGTAACTTTGGGTCTCACCCTAAGTTACTAGGGGAATCCAGACGTGGACCCCTTGCTCACTATTCTTAGAGAGGCACAGATCCACCCTACTGATGAGGTCCAACCAGACCGAAACATGTGTCTGGGGTTTCTGTTGGTACTCTTGTTCAGAGGAGAATTGCCTAGCATTTCGGTACTGGACTGCCCCAGGGCAGGACAAAGACTGATATGTTTGGGATATTTCTTCTCTGTGAAAGATAGTGAGCTAAAGACTCTGGGTAAGTCTCTCGCAACCAGGACTAATGTCTGGAAGAGGGACTCCCAGGGCCCCCCTTGTTAATTTGCATATGCAAGTAACTTTGGGTCTTACCCTAAGTTACTAGGGGAATCCAGACGTGGACCCCTTGCTCACTATTCTTAGAGAGGCACAGATCCACCCTACTGATGAGGTCCAACCAGACCCAAACACGTGTCTGGGTTTTCTGTTGGTACTCTTGTTCAGAGGAGAATTGCCTAGCATTTCGGTACTGGACTGCCCCAGGGCAGGACAAAGACTGGTATGTTTGGGATATTTCTTCTCTGTGAAAGATAGTGAGCTAAAGACTCTGGGTAAGTCTCTCACAACCAGGACTAATGTCTGGCAGAGGGACTCCCAGGACCCCCCTTGTTAGTTTGCATATGCAAGTAACTTTGGGTCTCACCCTAAGTTACTAGGGGAATCCAGACGTGGACCCCTTGCTCACTATTCTTAGAGAGGCACAGATCCACCCTACTGATGAGGTCCAACCAGACCAAAACATGTGTCTGGGGTTTCTGTTGGTACTCTTGTTCAGAGGAGAATTGCCTAGCATTTCGGTACTGGACTGCCCCAGGACAGGACAAAGACTGATATGTTTGGGATATTTCTTCTCTGTGAAAGATAGTGAGCTAAAGACTCTGGGTAAGTCTCTCGCAACCAGGCCTGATGTCTGGAAGAGGGACTCCCAGGACCCCCCTTGTTAATTTGCATATGCAAGTAACTTTGGGTCTCACCCTAAGTTACTAGTGGAATCCAGACGTGGACCCCTTGCTCACTATTCTTAGAGAGGCACAGATCCACCCTACTGATGAGGTCCAACCAGACCAAAACATGTGTCTGGGGTTTCTGTTGGTACTCTTGTTCAGAGGAGAATTGCCTAGAATTTTGGTACTGGACTGCCCCAGGGCAGGACAAAGACTGATATGTTTGGGATATTTCTTCTCTGTGAAAGATAGTGAGCTAAAGACTCTGGGTAAGTCTCTCGCAACCAGGACTAATGTCTGGCAGAGAGACTCCCAGGACCGCCCTTGTTAATTTGCATATGCAAGTAACTTTGGGTCTCACCCTAAGTTACTAGGGGAATCCAGACGTGGACCCCTTGCTCACTATTCTTAGAGAGGCACAGATCCACCCTACTGATGAGGTCCAACCAGACCGAAACATGTGTCTGGGGTTTCTGTTGGTACTCTTGTTCAGAGGAGAATTGCCTAGCATTTCGGTACTGGACTGCCCCAGGGCAGGACAAAGACTGGTATGTTTGGGATATTTCTTCTCTGTGAAAGATAGTGAGCTAAAGACTCTGGGTAAGTCTCTCGCAACCAGGACTAATGTCTGGCAGAGGGACTCCCAGGACCCCCCTTGTTAATTTGCATATGCAAGTAACTTTGGGTCTCACCCTAAGTTACTAGGGGAATCCAGACGTGGTCCCCTTGCTCACTATTCTTAGAGAGGCACAGATCCACCCTACTGATGAGGTCCAACCAGACCAAAACACATGTCTGGGGTTTCTGTTGGTACTCTTGTTCAGAGGAGAATTGCCTAGCATTTCGGTACTGGACTGCCCCAGGACAGGACAAAGACTGATATGTTTGGGATATTTCTTCTCTGTGAAAGATAGTGAGCTAAAGACTCTGGGTAAGTCTCTTGCAACCAGGACTAATGTCTGGCAGAGGGACTCCCAGGACCGCCCTTGTTAATTTGCATATGCAAGTAACTTTGGGTCTCACCCTAAGTTACTAGGGGAATCCAGACGTGGACCCCTTGCTCACTATTCTTAGAGAGGCACAGATCCACCCTACTGATGAGGTCCAACCAGACCGAAACATGTGTCTGGGGTTTCTGTTGGTAATCTTGTTCAGAGGAGAATTGCCTAGCATTTCGGTACTGGACTGCCCCAGGGGAGGACAACGACTGGTATGTTTGGGATATTTCTTCTCTGTGAAAGATAGTGAGCTAAAGACTCTGGGTAAGTCTCTCGCAACCAGGACTAATGTCTGGCAGAGGGACTCCCAGGGCCCCCCTTGTTAATTTGCATATGCAAGTAACTTTGGGTCTCACCCTAAGTTACTAGGGGAATCCAGACGTGGACCCCTTGCTCACTATTCTTAGAGAGGCACAGATCCACCCTACTGATGAGGTCCAACCAGACCAAAACACGTGTCTGGGGTTTCTGTTGGTACTCTTGTTCAGAGGAGAATTGCCTATCATTTCGGTACTGGACTAACCCAGGACAGGACAAAGACTGATATGTTTGGGATATTTCTTCTCTGTGAAAGATAGTGAGCTAAAGACTCTGGGTAAGTCTCTCGCAACCAGGACTAATGTCTGGAAGAGGGACTCCCAGGGCCCCCCTTGTTAATTTGCATATGCAAGTAGCTTTGGGTCTTACCCTAAGTTACTAGGGGAATCCAGACGTGGACCCCTTGCTCACTATTCTTAGAGAGGCACAGATCCACCCTACTGATGAGGTCCAACCAGACCCAAACACGTGTCTGGGATTTCTGTTTGTACTCTTGTTCAGAGGAGAATTGCCTAGCATTTCGGTACTGGACTGCCCCAGGGCAGGACAAAGACTGGTATGTTTGGGATATTTCTTCTCTGTGAAAGATAGTGAGCTAAAGACTCTGGGTAAGTCTCTCACAACCAGGACTAATGTCTGGCAGAGGGACTCCCAGGACCCCCCTTGTTAATTTGCATATGCAAGTAACTTTGGGTCTCACCCTAAGTTACTAGGGGAATCCAGACGTGGACCCCTTGCTCACTATTCTTAGAGAGGCACAGATCCACCCTACTGATGAGGTCCAACCAGACCAAAACATGTGTCTGGGGTTTCTGTTGGTACTCTTGTTCAGAGGAGAATTGCCTAGCATTTCGGTACTGGACTGCCCCAGGACAGGACAAAGACTGATATGTTTGGGATATTTCTTCTCTGTGAAAGATAGTGAGCTAAAGACTCTGGGTAAGTCTCTCGCAACCAGGACTAATGTCTGGAAGAGGGACTCCCAGGACCCCCCTTGTTAATTTGCATATGCAAGTAACTTTGGGTCTCACCCTAAGTTACTAGGGGAATCCAGACGTGGACCCCTTGCTCACTATTCTTAGAGAGGCACAGATCCACTCTACTGATGAGGTTCAACCAGACCAAAACATGTGTCTGGGGTTTCTGTTGGTACTCTTGTTCAGAGGAGAATTGCCTAGAATTTTGGTACTGGACTGCCCCAGGGCAGGACAAAGACTGATATGTTTGGGATATTTCTTCTCTGTGAAAGATAGTGAGCTAAAGACTCTGGGTAAGTCTCTCGCAACCAGGACTAATGTCTGGCAGAGGAACTCCCAGGACCCCCCTTGTTAATTTGCATATGCAAGTAACTTTGGGTCTCACCCTAAGTTACTAGGGGAATCCAGACGTGGTCCCCTTGCTCACTATTCTTAGAGAGGCACAGATCCACCCTACTGATGAGGTCCAACCAGACCAAAACACATGTCTGGGGTTTCTGTTGGTACTCTTGTTCAGAGGAGAATTGCCTAGCATTTCGGTACTGGACTGCCCCAGGACAGGACAAAGACTGATATGTTTGGGATATTTCTTCTCTGTGAAAGATAGTGAGCTAAAGACTCTGGGTAAGTCTCTTGCAACCAGGACTAATGTCTGGCAGAGGGACTCCCAGGACCGCCCTTGTTAATTTGCATATGCAAGTAACTTTGGGTCTCACCCTAAGTTACTAGGGGAATCCAGACGTGGACCCCTTGCTCACTATTCTTAGAGAGGCACAGATCCACCCTACTGATGAGGTCCAACCAGACCGAAACATGTGTCTGGGGTTTCTGTTGGTAATCTTGTTCAGAGGAGAATTGCCTAGCATTTCGGTACTGGACTGCCCCAGGGGAGGACAAAGACTGGTATGTTTGGGATATTTCTTCTCTGTGAAAGATAGTGAGCTAAAGACTCTGGGTAAGTCTCTCGCAACCAGGACTAATGTCTGGCAGAGGGACTCCCAGGGCCCCCCTTGTTAATTTGCATATGCAAGTAACTTTGGGTCTCACCCTAAGTTACTAGGGGAATCCAGACGTGGACCCCTTGCTCACTATTCTTAGAGAGGCACAGATCCACCCTACTGATGAGGTCCAACCAGACCAAAACACGTGTCTGGGGTTTCTGTTGGTACTCTTGTTCAGAGGAGAATTGCCTATCATTTCGGTACTGGACTAACCCAGGACAGGACAAAGACTGATATGTTTGGGATATTTCTTCTCTGTGAAAGATAGTGAGCTAAAGACTCTGGGTAAGTCTCTCGCAACCAGGACTAATGTCTGGAAGAGGGACTCCCAGGGCCCCCCTTGTTAATTTGCATATGCAAGTAACTTTGGGTCTTACCCTAAGTTACTAGGGGAATCCAGACGTGGACCCCTTGCTCACTATTCTTAGAGAGGCACAGATCCACCCTACTGATGAGGTCCAACCAGACCCAAACACGTGTCTGGGATTTCTGTTTGTACTCTTGTTCAGAGGAGAATTGCCTAGCATTTCGGTACTGGACTGCCCCAGGGCAGGACAAAGACTGGTATGTTTGGGATATTTCTTCTCTGTGAAAGATAGTGAGCTAAAGACTCTGGGTAAGTCTCTCACAACCAGGACTAATGTCTGGCAGAGGGACTCCCAGGACCCCCCTTGTTAATTTGCATATGCAAGTAACTTTGGGTCTCACCCTAAGTTACTAGGGGAATCCAGACGTGGACCCCTTGCTCACTATTCTTAGAGAGGCACAGATCCACCCTACTGATGAGGTCCAACCAGACCAAAACATGTGTCTGGGGTTTCTGTTGGTACTCTTGTTCAGAGGAGAATTGCCTAGCATTTCAGTACTGGACTGCCCCAGGACAGGACAAAGACTGATATGTTTGGGATATTTCTTCTCTGTGAAAGATAGTGAGCTAAAGACTCTGGGTAAGTCTCTCGCAACCAGGACTAATGTCTGGAAGAGGGACTCCCAGGACCCCCCTTGTTAATTTGCATATGCAAGTAACTTTGGGTCTCACCCTAAGTTACTAGGGGAATCCAGACGTGGACCCCTTGCTCACTATTCTTAGAGAGGCACAGATCCACTCTACTGATGAGGTTCAACCAGACCAAAACATGTGTCTGGGGTTTCTGTTGGTACTCTTGTTCAGAGGAGAATTGCCTAGAATTTTGGTACTGGACTGCCCCAGGGCAGGACAAAGACTGATATGTTTGGGATATTTCTTCTCTGTGAAAGATAGTGAGCTAAAGACTCTGGGTAAGTCTCTTGCAACCAGGACTAATGTCTGGCAGAGGGACTCCCAGGACCGCCCTTGTTAATTTGCATATGCAAGTAACTTTGGGTCTCACCCTAAGTTACTAGGGGAATCCAGACGTGGACCCCTTGCTCACTATTCTTAGAGAGGCACAGATCCACCCTACTGATGAGGTCCAACCAGACCCAAACACGTGTCTGGGTTTTCTGTTGGTACTCTTGTTCAGAGGAGAATTGCCTAGCATTTCGGTACTGGACTGCCCCAGGGCAGGACAAAGACTGGTATGTTTGGGATATTTCTTCTCTGTGAAAGATAGTGAGCTAAAGACTCTGGGTAAGTCTCTCACAACCAGGACTAATGTCTGGCAGAGGGACTCCCAGGACCCCCCTTGTTAGTTTGCATATGCAAGTAACTTTGGGTCTCACCCTAAGTTACTAGGGGAATCCAGACGTGGACCCCTTGCTCACTATTCTTAGAGAGGCACAGATCCACCCTACTGATGAGGTCCAACCAGACCAAAACATGTGTCTGGGGTTTCTGTTGGTACTCTTGTTCAGAGGAGAATTGCCTAGCATTTCGGTACTGGACTGCCCCAGGACAGGACAAAGACTGATATGTTTGGGATATTTCTTCTCTGTGAAAGATAGTGAGCTAAAGACTCTGGGTAAGTCTCTCGCAACCAGGCCTGATGTCTGGAAGAGGGACTCCCAGGACCCCCCTTGTTAATTTGCATATGCAAGTAACTTTGGGTCTCACCCTAAGTTACTAGGGGAATCCAGACGTGGACCCCTTGCTCACTATTCTTAGAGAGGCACAGATCCACCCTACTGATGAGGTCCAACCAGACCAAAACATGTGTCTGGGGTTTCTGTTGGTACTCTTGTTCAGAGGAGAATTGCCTAGAATTTTGGTACTGGACTGCCCCAGGGCAGGACAAAGACTGATATGTTTGGGATATTTCTTCTCTGTGAAAGATAGTGAGCTAAAGACTCTGGGTAAGTCTCTCGCAACCAGGACTAATGTCTGGCAGAGAGACTCCCCTGACCGCCCTTGTTAATTTGCATATGCAAGTAACTTTGGGTCTCACCCTAAGTTACTAGGGGAATCCAGACGTGGACCCCTTGCTCACTATTCTTAGAGAGGCACAGATCCACCCTACTGATGAGGTCCAACCAGACCGAAACATGTGTCTGGGGTTTCTGTTGGTACTCTTGTTCAGAGGAGAATTGCCTAGCATTTCGGTACTGGACTGCCCCAGGGCAGGACAAAGACTGGTATGTTTGGGATATTTCTTCTCTGTGAAAGATAGTGAGCTAAAGACTCTGGGTAAGTCTCTCGCAACCAGGACTAATGTCTGGCAGAGGGACTCCCAGGACCCCCCTTGTTAATTTGCATATGCAAGTAACTTTGGGTCTCACCCTAAGTTACTAGGGGAATCCAGACGTGGTCCCCTTGCTCACTATTCTTAGAGAGGCACAGATCCACCCTACTGATGAGGTCCAACCAGACCAAAACACATGTCTGGGGTTTCTGTTGGTACTCTTGTTCAGAGGAGAATTGCCTAGCATTTCGGTACTGGACTGCCCCAGGACAGGACAAAGACTGATATGTTTGGGATATTTCTTCCCTGTGAAAGATAGTGAGCTAAAGACTCTGGGTAAGTCTCTTGCAACCAGGACTAATGTCTGGCAGAGGGACTCCCAGGACCGCCCTTGTTAATTTGCATATGCAAGTAACTTTGGGTCTCACCCTAAGTTACTAGGGGAATCCAGACGTGGACCCCTTGCTCACTATTCTTAGAGAGGCACAGATCCACCCTACTGATGAGGTCCAACCAGACCGAAACATGTGTCTGGGGTTTCTGTTGGTAATCTTGTTCAGAGGAGAATTGCCTAGCATTTCGGTACTGGACTGCCCCAGGGGAGGACAAAGACTGGTATGTTTGGGATATTTCTTCTCTGTGAAAGATAGTGAGCTAAAGACTCTGGGTAAGTCTCTCGCAACCAGGACTAATGTCTGGCAGAGGGACTCCCAGGGCCCCCCTTGTTAATTTGCATATGCAAGTAACTTTGGGTCTCACCCTAAGTTACTAGGGGAATCCAGACGTGGACCCCTTGCTCACTATTCTTAGAGAGGCACAGATCCACCCTACTGATGAGGTCCAACCAGACCAAAACACGTGTCTGGGGTTTCTGTTGGTACTCTTGTTCAGAGGAGAATTGCCTAGCATTTCGGTACTGGACTGCCCCAGGACAGGACAAAGACTGATATGTTTGGGATATTTCTTCTCTGTGAAAGATAGTGAGCTAAAGACTCTGGGTAAGTCTCTCGCAACCAGGACTAATGTCTGGAAGAGGGACTCCCAGGGCCCCCCTTGTTAATTTGCATATGCAAGTAACTTTGGGTCTTACCCTAAGTTACTAGGGGAATCCAGACGTGGACCCCTTGCTCACTATTCTTAGAGATCCACAGATCCACCCTACTGATGAGGTCCAACCAGACCCAAACACGTGTCTGGGGTTTCTGTTTGTACTCTTGTTCAGAGGAGAATTGCCTAGCATTTCGGTACTGGACTGCCCCAGGGCAGGACAAAGACTGGTATGTTTGGGATATTTCTTCTCTGTGAAAGATAGTGAGCTAAAGACTCTGGGTAAGTCTCTCACAACCAGGACTAATGTCTGGCAGAGGGACTCCCAGGACCCCCCTTGTTAATTTGCATATGCAAGTAACTTTGGGTCTCACCCTAAGTTACTAGGGGAATCCAGACGTGGACCCCTTGCTCACTATTCTTAGAGAGGCACAGATCCACCCTACTGATGAGGTCCAACCAGACCAAAACATGTGTCTGGGGTTTCTGTTGGTACTCTTGTTCAGAGGAGAATTGCCTAGCATTTCGGTACTGGACTGCCCCAGGACAGGACAAAGACTGATATGTTTGGGATATTTCTTCTCTGTGAAAGATAGTGAGCTAAAGACTCTGGGTAAGTCTCTCGCAACCAGGACTAATGTCTGGAAGAGGGACTCCCAGGACCCCCCCTTGTTAATTTGCATATGCAAGTAACTTTGGGTCTCACCCTAAGTTACTAGGGGAATCCAGACGTGGACCCCTTGCTCACTATTCTTAGAGAGGCACAGATCCACTCTACTGATGAGGTTCAACCAGACCAAAACATGTGTCTGGGGTTTCTGTTGGTACTCTTGTTCAGAGGAGAATTGCCTAGAATTTTGGTACTGGACTGCCCCAGGGCAGGACAAAGACTGATATGTTTGGGATATTTCTTCTCTGTGAAAGATAGTGAGCTAAAGACTCTGGGTAAGTCTCTTGCAACCAGGACTAATGTCTGGCAGAGGGACTCCCAGGACCGCCCTTGTTAATTTGCATATGCAAGTAACTTTGGGTCTCACCCTAAGTTACTAGGGGAATCCAGACGTGGACCCCTTGCTCACTATTCTTAAATAGGCACAGATCCACCCTACTGATGAGGTCCAACCAGACCGAAACATGTGTCTGGGGTTTCTGTTGGTAATCTTGTTCAGAGGAGAATTGCCTAGCATTTCGGTACTGGACTGCCCCAGGGGAGGACAAAGACTGGTATGTTTGGGATATTTCTTCTCTGTGAAAGATAGTGAGCTAAAGACTCTGGGTAAGTCTCTCGCAACCAGGACTAATGTCTGGCAGAGGGACTCCCAGGGCCCCCCTTGTTAATTTGCATATGCAAGTAACTTTGGGTCTCACCCTAAGTTACTAGGGGAATCCAGAAGTGGACCCCTTGCTCACTATTCTTAGAGAGGCACAGATCCACCCTACTGATGAGGTCCAACCAGACCCAAACACGTGTCTGGGGTTTCTGTTTGTACTCTTGTTCAGAGGAGAATTGCCTAGCATTTCGGTACTGGACTGCCCCAGGGCAGGACAAAGACTGGTATGTTTGGGATATTTCTTCTCTGTGAAAGATAGTAAGCTAAAGACTCTGGGTAAGTCTCTCACAACCAGGACTAATGTCTGGCAGAGGGACTCCCAGGACCCCCCTTGTTAATTTGCATATGCAAGTAACTTTGGGTCTCACCCTAAGTTACTAGGGGAATCCAGGCGTGGACCCCTTGCTCACTATTCTTAGAGAGGCACAGATCCACCCTACTGATGAGGTCCAACCAGACCCAAACACGTGTCTGGGGTTTCTGTTTGTACTCTTGTTCAGAGGAGAATTGCCTAGCATTTCGGTACTGGACTACCCCAGGGCAGGACAAAGACTGGTATGTTTGGGATATTTCTTCTCTGTGAAAGATAGTGAGCTAAAGACTCTGGGTAAGTCTCTCACAACCAGGACTAATGTCTGGCAGAGGGACTCCCAGGACCCCCCTTGTTAATTTGCATATGCAAGTAACTTTGGGTCTCACCCTAAGTTACTAGGGGAATCCAGACGTGGACCCCTTGCTCACTATTCTTAGAGAGGCACAGATCCACCCTACTGATGAGGTCCAACCAGACCAAAACATGTGTCTGGGGTTTCTGTTGGTACTCTTGTTCAGAGGAGAATTGCCTAGCATTTCGGTACTGGACTGCCCCAGGACAGGACAAAGACTGATATGTTTGGGATATTTCTTCTCTGTGAAAGATAGTGAGCTAAAGACTCTGGGTAAGTCTCTCGCAACCAGGACTAATGTCTGGCAGAGGGACTCCCAGGACCCCCCTTGTTAATTTGCATATGCAAGTAACTTTGGGTCTCACCCTAAGTTACTAGGGGAATCCAGACGTGGTCCCCTTGCTCACTATTCTTAGAGAGGCACAGATCCACCCTACTGATGAGGTCCAACCAGACCAAAACACATGTCTGGGGTTTCTGTTGGTACTCTTGTTCAGAGGAGAATTGCCTAGCATTTCGGTACTGGACTGCCCCAGGACAGGACAAAGACTGATATGTTTGGGATATTTCTTCTCTGTGAAAGATAGTGAGCTAAAGACTCTGGGTAAGTCTCTTGCAACCAGGACTAATGTCTGGCAGAGGGACTCCCAGGACCGCCCTTGTTAATTTGCATATGCAAGTAACTTTGGGTCTCACCCTAAGTTACTAGGGGAATCCAGACGTGGACCCCTTGCTCACTATTCTTAGAGAGGCACAGATCCACCCTACTGATGAGGTCCAACCAGACCGAAACATGTGTCTGGGGTTTCTGTTGGTAATCTTGTTCAGAGGAGAATTGCCTAGCATTTCGGTACTGGACTGCCCCAGGGGAGGACAAAGACTGGTATGTTTGGGATATTTCTTCTCTGTGAAAGATAGTGAGCTAAAGACTCTGGGTAAGTCTCTCGCAACCAGGACTAATGTCTGGCAGAGGGACTCCCAGGGCCCCCCTTGTTAATTTGCATATGCAAGTAACTTTGGGTCTCACCCTAAGTTACTAGGGGAATCCAGACGTGGACCCCTTGCTCACTATTCTTAGAGAGGCACAGATCCACCCTACTGATGAGGTCCAACCAGACCAAAACACGTGTCTGGGGTTTCTGTTGGTACTCTTGTTCAGAGGAGAATTGCCTAGCATTTCGGTACTGGACTGCCCCAGGACAGGACAAAGACTGATATGTTTGGGATATTTCTTCTCTGTGAAAGATAGTGAGCTAAAGACTCTGGGTAAGTCTCTCGCAACCAGGACTAATGTCTGGAAGAGGGACTCCCAGGGCCCCCCTTGTTAATTTGCATATGCAAGTAACTTTGGGTCTTACCCTAAGTTACTAGGGGAATCCAGACGTGGACCCCTTGCTCACTATTCTTAGAGAGGCACAGATCCACCCTACTGATGAGGTCCAACCAGACCCAAACACGTGTCTGGGGTTTCTGTTTGTACTCTTGTTCAGAGGAGAATTGCCTAGCATTTCGGTACTGGACTGCCCCAGGGCAGGACAAAGACTGGTATGTTTGGGATATTTCTTCTCTGTGAAAGATAGTGAGCTAAAGACTCTGGGTAAGTCTCTCACAACCAGGACTAATGTCTGGCAGAGGGACTCCCAGGACCCCCCTTGTTAATTTGCATATGCAAGTAACTTTGGGTCTCACCCTAAGTTACTAGGGGAATCCAGACGTGGACCCCTTGCTCACTATTCTTAGAGAGGCACAGATCCACCCTACTGATGAGGTTCAACCAGACCAAAACATGTGTCTGGGGTTTCTGTTGGTACTCTTGTTCAGAGGAGAATTGCCTAGCATTTCGGTACTGGACTGCCCCAGGACAGGACAAAGACTGATATGTTTGGGATATTTCTTCTCTGTGAAAGATAGTGAGCTAAAGACTCTGGGTAAGTCTCTCGCAACCAGGACTAATGTCTGGAAGAGGGACTCCCAGGACCCCCCTTGTTAATTTGCATATGCAAGTAACTTTGGGTCTCACCCTAAGTTACTAGGGGAATCCAGACATGGACCCCTTGCTCACTATTCTTAGAGAGGCACAGATCCACTCTACTGATGAGGTTCAACCAGACCAAAACATGTGTCTGGGGTTTCTGTTGGTACTCTTGTTCAGAGGAGAATTGCCTAGAATTTTGGTACTGGACTGCCCCAGGGCAGGACAAAGACTGATATGTTTGGGATATTTCTTCTCTGTGAAAGATAGTGAGCTAAAGACTCTGGGTAAGTCTCTTGCAACCAGGACTAATGTCTGGCAGAGGGACTCCCAGGACCGCCCTTGTTAATTTGCATATGCAAGTAACTTTGGGTCTCACCCTAAGTTACTAGGGGAATCCAGACGTGGACCCCTTGCTCACTATTCTTAAAGAGGCACAGATCCACCCTACTGATGAGGTCCAACCAGACCGAAACATGTGTCTGGGGTTTCTGTTGGTAATCTTGTTCAGAGGAGAATTGCCTAGCATTTCGGTACTGGACTGCCCCAGGGGAGGACAAAGACTGGTATGTTTGGGATATTTCTTCTCTGTGAAAGATAGTGAGCTAAAGACTCTGGGTAAGTCTCTCGCAACCAGGACTAATGTCTGGCAGAGGGACTCCCAGGGCCCCCCTTGTTAATTTGCATATGCAAGTAACTTTGGGTCTCACCCTAAGTTACTAGGGGAATCCAGACGTGGACCCCTTGCTCACTATTCTTAGAGAGGCACAGATCCACCCTACTGATGAGGTCCAACCAGACCAAAACACGTGTCTGGGGTTTCTGTTGGTACTCTTGTTCAGAGGAGAATTGGCTAGCATTTCGGGTACTGGACTGCCCCAGGACAGGACAAAGACTGATATGTTTGGGATATTTCTTCTCTGTGAAAGATAGTGAGCTAAAGACTCTGGGTAAGTATCTCGCAACCAGGACTAATGTCTGGAAGAGGGACTCCCAGGGCCCCCCTTGTTAATTTGCATATGCAAGTAACTTTGGGTCTTACCCTAAGTTACTAGGGGAATCCAGACGTGGACCCCTTGCTCACTATTCTTAGAGAGGCACAGATCCACCCTACTGATGAGGTCCAACCAGACCCAAACACGTGTCTGGGGTTTCTGTTTGTACTCTTGTTCAGAGGAGAATTGCCTAGCATTTCGGTACTGGACTGCCCCAGGGCAGGACAAAGACTGGTATGTTTGGGATATTTCTTCTCTGTGAAAGATAGTGAGCTAAAGACTCTGGGTAAGTCTCTCGCAACCAGGACTAATGTCTGGAAGAGGGACTCCCAGGGCACCCCTTGTTAATTTGCATATGCAAGTAACTTTGGGTCTTACCCTAAGTTACTAGGGGAATCCAGACGTGGACCCCTTGCTCACTATTCTTAGAGAGGCACAGATCCACCCTACTGATGAGGTCCAACCAGACCCAAACACGTGTCTGGGGTTTCTGTTTGTACTCTTGTTCAGAGGAGAATTGCCTAGCATTTCGGTACTGGACTGCCCCAGGGCAGGACAAAGACTGGTATGTTTGGGATATTTCTTCTCTGTGAAAGATAGTGAGCTAAAGACTCTGGGTAAGTCTCTCACAACCAGGACTAATGTCTGGCAGAGGGACTCCCAGGACCCCCCTTGTTAATTTGCATATGCAAGTAACTTTGGGTCTCACCCTAAGTTACTAGGGGAATCCAGACGTGGACCCCTTGCTCACTATTCTTAGAGAGGCACAGATCCACCCTACTGATGAGGTCCAACCAGACCCAAACACGTGTCTGGGGTTTCTGTTGGTACTCTTGTTCAGAGGAGAATTGCCTAGCATTTCGGTACTGGACTGCCCCAGGACAGGACAAAGACTGATATGTTTGGGATATTTCTTCTCTGTGAAAGATAGTGAGCTAAAGACTCTGGGTAAGTCTCTCGCAACCAGGACTAATGTCTGGAAGAGGGACTCCCAGGACCCCCCTTGTTAATTTGCATATGCAAGTAACTTTGGGTCTCACCCTAAGTTACTAGGGGAATCCAGACGTGGACCCCTTGCTCACTATTCTTAGAGAGGCACAGATCCACTCTACTGATGAGGTTCAACCAGACCAAAACATGTGTCTGGGGTTTCTGTTGGTACTCTTGTTCAGAGGAGAATTGCCTAGAATTTTGGTACTGGACTGCCCCAGGGCAGGACAAAGACTGATATGTTTGGGATATTTCTTCTCTGTGAAAGATAGTGAGCTAAAGACTCTGGGTAAGTCTCTCGCAACCAGGACTAATGTCTGGCAGATGGACTCCCAGGACCCCCCTTGTTAATAATTATAATTGTGTAGCGGACATATTTTGAAAGTGGGATCCTGATTTTAATGTGTGTGCAACTTCGTAACATAAAGTTGCTTGTTCACTTTCAAAGAATAGGTGGAATATGTATTCCACATTTTGTCTAAATCTGGGATCTTTAGCTAACATCCGTAACGAGCGGTATTCTGATGCTGTTATTTGAATAGGTCTATCATTGTACCTTCCTCCTTTGCCAGTAGGAAAAAGTAGAGGAAAAGCATGTGCTTCTATACTTTTCTCCCATATGCTGATTGGTGATCCCTTTGTTTGTCACATTTGGTACGTTTCTGGTGCATCTTCTACAGTGTCATTAGAGTGCAATGGATGAATTGTAAAATGGTCTAAAGTATTGGATACTGTAGCAGGATCTAGGAGCTCAAATTGACCAGCTTCTTGTGACTCTTGAATTATTTCAGTGGTGTCCTTCAGGTTTTCTTTAATATTAATTACTTTGTAGTATTCATTATTGTCTTTTAGATATTGCAAGCCTTGTCTAACTTTATGTAAATCTACCAGTTGTTGCTAATTTTTTTGTCTATTGTAGGTACACCATTTACTAAGATAATTAAAGATTGCTCAATTGGATGTTGCACTCCTAGAGTGTGCACATTTTGTTTTAGATCTAATGGTAAATACACTACTTTTCCACGAACACCTTTCACTAATTCAGAGGGAGGTAATTTTGCTGTTTTTGGTTGAAGGCATATTATTGCTTGAAAGGGGTGCACTGTTTGAATTATGATGCTCTCAAATAAATTAAGTTGTTGTAGGGGTTTTGGTAGTGGAAATAATTCCAAATTATTTGTGATAGCACGTGAAGGAGTTTGGTTGTTGTCAAGTTTTGTAGTGCGGTAACTGCAAAGTATTAAGGGGTCAGTTATTTCGTATTTGTTTTCTGCTATAAGGTAGAGAGCTAATTCAAACCATTTAGAATCTTCATTGTCTTCTATTTTGTATGTTAGGTCTACAGTTTTTGTGTTACTTTTATAAAAAGTTTTGCGGCAACATACACACACATGGTTTGGTACTTCAGCAGATGTACTTTTAAATTTTAGTATTTCTTTTTTGTATGGGTGTAGTAGAAGGTTGCCATGCATAGAATTGTTGTTTTAAAGCTATTTCATTCTGTAAGTGGCTTTCACTTCCAAAATATTTTTTTCTGGATATAGTCGATTTGTTCAAGTAGGTCTTTTGCTGTACCATGTAGAAGAATGTTATTTAAATTGGCTAGTGCTAAAGCAGGACTTTTAGCATAGTACAGTTTATAGACTAGATTTCTTATAGTTGAATGATGTGTTGATATCATTTTGATATAATGGAAGGTGGTTTTGCAAGAAGGTCCTGAAATTCAGGCAAATGAATGTCCTTGTAGTCTTGTGTACTTGCGCACTGGACAGGTATCCATATTTTGCAGTAGTTTAATTTTGATTTTGTCTTTGCCTTTCACATATTGATTGAGGAATTGGCATAAAGACTTGAAAGATTTTTTGGGAATGTTACACATTGAGGTGCATGTCCATTTGTATACTAGACATTGTGATTCAGTTGAATGGAGAGGTAATTATGAGTTTTCTGGGGATACTTTTGTATGCAGTATTTCTTGTTCCAGTATGGTATTATTAACTTTTTCATAACCTTGTCCACTGCTATGTATGGCAATTGTATTTGTTTGCTTTTGTTTGTATGCTTCTTCATTAAAATATGGTTCTGTGCTTGTAGTGTGACTCCATTCACCTCCACAGATACTTAAGAAGTTATTCCTGTTGACATTTCATTTATTGAGACGTCTTTTTTGTAATTTAATCATTAGTTTTGTCAGTGGTTTCATTTTGTTAAACACTAAAATAAATAACTTTCTTTTAAGAAGGATTGCAGTGTCTATCAAAGCTTCTAAGACTAATTTCCTACGATAGGTTTTAAGGGTTGTGCCTGATTTCTCTGCTGTTTTTATAAGATTTTGAAGGACTCTGTGACGGAACATTTTTGCTAAAATCCTTTTTTTGGTATGCTTACTTTGCACTATATCAAGATTTATAGGAGCAGTTTTATCTGTAGTGGTAGCTGAATTTTTTAAATTGTTTTATGGTTCCTTTTACATTTTGATAGAGGAGGCAAAGTTTATTTACATGAAGCTTGTTTTGTTTCGCTAAATGTCTGTATTAGCTGTTTTGTTTGAACTTTTTTACAAATTCTGCTAGAGATGGATGCTTATTTTGGACACTTCTATTTTCATTTGCTCTGCTTCTGCGTTGCTTTCTACGGACTTTATTTTTGGTAGCCATGCTTTAGGGTTTGTTGAAAAAAATGAAGAAGGTATGAGTTGGGCTGCAATGTATGTGTGCTGTGTGCATGAGTGTCTGAGTATGATTATAAAGATGTATGTGATGGTGTGTGATTGTGCATTTTGCAACTACAACTAGTTGGGATGGGTATTCTTGAATTTATGTGCTACTAAACTAGGGTTCAGATGACAGTAGAAAGTAAGCTAGTGGTGTGGAGAAGTACAAATAGTAAATCTAATGGTATACAATTAAAACACTTATTTGTTCTATAATATCAAAATTCTGGGGGCTGAGTTGGGTCATTTGTGCGCCGAAAAATAGGAATTTGTGTACCATTCTGCCTGTAAATCTCTGTTTAAGAAATGGGGATTTGTGGACAGAATGGTGCACAATCTCTATTTTTAGGTGCAGAAATAGCATGAATTAACCTTACAGTGTGTTTGAGTAATAATACAAATATTATGGTCGTATTTAACTTACTTTTTTTCTGGAATGAGCATGTTTCTTCTTAGTTGTTCTTTGTACTTCAAATTTGGCTGCTTCTTTTCAGAAGAGTGGTCTTCACTGCAATTGTAAAGGAAACAAATTAGTAATTTTGTTTGTATATAGCACTGATTTTAATTTAGATATTGATTTTTATGTTTTTTTACAAGTATTGTTGTTTGATATTTGAACATACTGTGTGCATGCAATTTTGTTTGAGTATGTTAACTCTTTATATTGTATTTTATATATGTTAGTTCAACATGCTTTGCAAATGTGTGTGTAAAAAGAAATTAAATAGCAGATAGGTTTGGAAGTGACAGTTGATTATAGGAGATGGAAAAAATGACAGTAAGTTCATTTTATAGGTTATACAAGCTAAAAGTCAGTTAATCAGTTTATATGAATCTATAAGAATTGTACATGTACTATACAGAAAATATGCATACCTGTAGTTTGTGTTCATGCATATGGATATGCATGCAGCTGCAAGTAGAAATCTTGGAGACTTGTACAGTATTTCTTGTAGAAGGTGCTTTCCAATGATATGACTTTTGTACTCAGAGAGATTAACAGTACATTTGAAATGCTGATCTATGATGATGCAGTTAGATGTAGAGGTCTTGGATGTGATTGGTGGATGGTCGTGGGATTGCTTAGCTATATCCAATGAGGGAATGGCACAGAAAGTGAAATGGAAATGGTAGAGGGCTGTCCATGTTATGATATGTCCGCGGACATGGCGGTAGTCCGCGGACATCGCATGTTACATCTGGGGATTTTGGGGTCGGAAGGCATGCAAATGAGAATGAGCTAAGCAAGGGGTTGGTCAGTAAAGTTTAGTGGGTGTGTTGTGCCAGGGGAGAGTTTCTCAGATACTCTTATTGCTGAGAGAAGAACAAATAGCTATGGCTGTGTGTTTCAGAAAACAGATTGTTTGGATTTTGGGGACTCGTGGATATATTGGTTGAAGGTGCATGCAGAAAGCTGTGGAGTAGCTGTAGATCTTGGATTCCCACATGTGGAAGTGCACTGGCATGGAGTATGTGGATTGAAGTGGTTGGACTTGCTACCTCTCTGTGCTACTTTGGAGACAGAGCAACATCCAGACATAATTGTAATTCATTGTGGAGGGAACTGTTTAGAACATGTGTCTGGAATTTCTTTGCAATTTGCAATGAAAGAAGGACTTGGGAAGGTCATGGACATGTTTACAAATTCTCAAGTAATTTTTTTCACGGATTGTGCAGAGACAAATGTGGCTTTATTCTTCTTCATTTGGTCCACAAATGGAGAAAGCAAGGCACAATGTCAATAAGGCTGTTTGTGCCTTTATAAGAGATTTTGGCATGTCCTCTTTGCATAATGAAAATATTATGTTTCATAGCACATACATTTTTTGCAGAGATGGAGTCCATCTTACTTATGCTGGCAATCAGATTTTTCTGAGAAATGTACAAAATGCATTACAACCTTTTTTGGAATTACAGCATCCATTTTGTAGTAGGTATTGAGCATTTCAAATTTTTCAAACACAAACAAACACCACCAAAAGGCTCTTTTCAGAGCCACCAATTCCTCCCAGACAAAACTGCAATGGTTATGATAGGGCAGCACCCCAAAATTTTAGATGTTTGCGGACTGACCGCGGACTTCTAAAAAATACACATGGCCCTGTTTCATTTATTTTCACTTCTATTTTTAAACTGTGAAAGGCGGCTCTGAAAAGAGCCTTTTTTTATTGTTGATGTTTGTTGTTTTATATATTTTTTGTTTTTTATACACGACACACCAGGAGAGGAGGGAAAAGGAGGGTAAGGGGGGACACCAACCACGGGGATAAGAAAGGGCGGGTGGAGAGAGGAAGATGTAGAGTGGGTCTTACTTGGGTAGTGAGCAGATCTTCTCGTGCTCCGAGACCAGAGCGTCAAAAACACTTCGAAGTCTCTCCCCACTGCAGAGTACTGCGTCGCAGTACATACACACAACTGTGGCCCTCGAAAGGTAAGGGTCATCAGTATTGCATATGGCCTGTGAGGCAGTTTGAGGAATATGCTGTCCCACAGGAGTGTTCCTTGTGGTGACAGGATCGGAAACAGAGAATGTAGTAGAGGAAGTCAACCTACTACGCTCCTCACAAGGTAAAACCTTGCAAATGGCCCCAGTGTGGAATGACTTTAGGTGTTGCTTCATGGTAGTTGTCCCAAAGCTGTATGAACCAGGCCTCCCGCGACTGAGTACCATTTTTCAATCATTGCAGGTGACTCGGTTCGCATGTGCCTTAGGTACCTTACCATGAATGGTAAATAACCGCCACACCCAAGACTCACGCCGAGTGCTGGTAGTAGGGACTTCCTCTACCTCATTCTCATCATCTTCTTCATCCTCCTCTGCACCCTCACTCCTGTTCCCCTCTTCAGGCCCGTGGGGAGGTGGTGGTGGTGGTGGAGGGGGTGGGGTGGTGCTGAGGCAGATATAGCACCAGGTGGCAGTACTGCAGCCATGGACGCCATCAAGTTTTAGATGAAAATCTGGAAGTTGGCAGCAAAATGCGCTGTGTTATGTAAGATATCCAGAAACACAATGAGAATGAGCTCTAGGGTGTGGACTTGTATAGGGGTGCTTGTGCGCGGTTCGCGGACATGCACGCTATCCGCGGACAGATCAAACACCAAAAAAAGGTTCAAAAAGTCCCAAAAAGTATGTAGAAACTCAGGATAACTATGTGGGACTTGTGCTATGGTGAGATATTATTGAAAAATATTGTGGATTGCTTGAAAAGGTAGTTTTACATTTTTTGGGGACACGAGCACTGTTCGCAGTCAGAACACACGCTGAGGGTGCGGTCATATGATAGCTTTGCGAACATGTCAACGAAGGGAGCATGTGTCCGCAGGACATCAAATGCACTGAAACTGTTTTGCGCATGCGCATTGGTGTTCTACGGACACTGTTCGGGTCCTGAAACTAATGAAAATTGTGTCACAAGTGAAACGAACCGTTACGAACAGGAGTTTGTTCTTATAACAGTTTCAACTCGCTTGCGAACAATACGGACAGGCATAGAATCCTCAGGACACCCCCATTTTGTTTATTTGCGAATATTTTAGGACACTCTGTGTGTTCTTAGGACAGTTTCAGTTTGCCTTTGAACAATACGGACAGGCATAGCGTCCTCAGGACACACCCATTTCGGTTATTTATGAACATTTCAGGACACCGCGTGCGTTCATAGAACAGTTTCATCTCGCCTGCGAACAATACGGACAGGTATAGCGTCATCAGGACACACCCATTTAGTTTATTTACAAATATTTCAGGACGCCGTGTGTGTTCTTAGGACAGTTTCAGCTTGCCTCTGAACAATACGGACAAGTATACCGTCCTTAGGACACCCCCATTTTGTTTATTTCCGAACATTTCAGGATACTATCTGTGTTCTTAGAACAGTTTCAACTCGCCTGCGATCAATACAGACAGGTCTAGCTTCCTCAGGACACCCCATTTTGTTTATTTACGAACATTTAAGGACACCGCATGTGGTAGTTTGATTGCAGACATCCCAAACACCAGGTGTGTTCTTAGAACAGTTTCAACTTGCATGCGAACAGTGCAGACAGATATAGTGTCCTTAGGACGCCCCCATTTTTGTTTCTTTACGGACATTCCGGACACCCGCGCTGTCTGTGGACACCTGAACTGTTTTTTTAAAAAAGACAAGAAATGAATTAGGACACAATATAATAATTTTACTTTATTGTATATGGTTGTTAAATTTATGACAGAGAAGGTGAGGCAGGAACTGAAACAAAAACAGGAGAATTGGGGGTTTCAATAGGATTTATATGAGGTGAAGAAGGGATGGAAGTCTCATCAAAATGTTTTGGTTAATGGAGAGGGTTTTGGGATAATTGACTGGGATATGGTGAGGGGGGACAGGTACACATGGGACAATGGTATCTAGTTTTTTGTTTCAAGTGATCCTCCACAAAGTTTTTTAAATTTTTTAAATTTGCCACGAGTAGGTCAATTTTTTCTTCCATGTGCTGGAGAGCCTTATCCAATACTTCTTTTCCTTTACTATTTTCAATTTTTGTATGGGCTGTACAAAAAAAAAAGTATATGTTAAATGTATATAAAATAATATTTATTAATTAGTTTATATAGTCAAGTGTCTACCATTAGGTTCACTATCTTCAGACATTTCCTCATGTGGGAAATGCTCCTCTAGCCACTCCAGAGTACTAGACATTTCTGTCAGAAAAAAAACATAATATCACTTTTTTTGTATCTAATACAGAAAGTTTACAAATATATCAGTAAAATGCAGAACACTAACTAGCTTCTGGTAAGGTGTGTTCTTACTGGTCTGCAGATCTACTGCTGCTCTTAGTTATGGAGTTTTTGTGAGGTAATCATGTTGGAAGACTATCTTTCTTCTTTTGGTATATTCCAGTTTAGAACATATTATATTTAAATGAATGGTTAATGTGTTATATATATGGGTTTACACTTATTTATTACTACATATAATGTGTATGTGTGCTGGTTTGTGAATTTGTAAAATGTTCATATGTTATGATATAACAATTAAACATACCCCCCAGACTTTTTGGGTAGTGGTGCTGTTGTCTGCATATGTCCGCGGACATTAGAAGAGTTTGCGGACATCAAATTCAGTAGAAGGGGTTCAGTATGTTCCATGATACATGTACATAAAGTCAGAGATATTATTGTTAAGTTGCGCTACTAAAAAACGATGAAATTCAGTAAAATAACGTTGTTAAAGGGACGTTATGGTTAAGTCGCACTACTAAAAACCTATGAAATTCAGTAACAAAACTTTGTTAAAGAGACATTATGGTTATGTTGCACTACTAAAAATCTATGTAATTCAGTAAAAAAACTTTGTTAAAGGGACGTTATGGTTCCAAGTAAAACCGAAAACCCCCTAAAATTCTCCAGTTATGGTAAGTTAAACAACCATGACTCGCGCAACCACTGTGCACTGCTAAGACTAACACCCAGGACATCAAAGATGACATCACAAATGTCATTGATAACATCACTGATGGCATCACATGTGCATTCAATTTTCATAAAAACTGTGTGCAATGCTTTCCTATTATAATGTTCACAAAAAAGTGTCATGAGCTACTTAGTGCATTAATCAATATGTTGATATAAATGCATTCTATTATAAATTCTATCAAGTATACTAACATACTCATGTAGAAACATATGCATTGTGTGCAACATACATGATGGAAGTGTAATATATATAATTTTGCAATATTCAATACTGAAATAACTACTTTCTTATTACAGTTTTGCATACTGTTACTCATGTAATAAGTGGCCATAAGAAGCAAAGAAACAGGTGGTTTTGATCCCCGAAAGTCCACGAACACTCCAGATGTCCTGGGACAGTCCTGTGGTGTTCGCATTTCTGCATTACAGGGTTGGTGAAAAGCAGTTTTTGGATGGCTTATAACTTTGGCGCCACTCAATGAAACTGCATGTCATTTTGGTATTTGATTCTAGACCTATTTCCAAATGTTTTTGAAAGGATTTGTGGGATTCTGTCAAGAGGGGGCAAAATTAAAGGGGGGTCCCACAATATGGTAAAGGCTTACAAATGTGGTGCCATTTGACAAATCTGCACAACAGTTGTCAAAACGAATTTGGATCTAGATATAAATGGTTCTGAAAAGTTTGTTGGGGTTCTGTCAAGAGGGGGAAAATTAGACGGGGGTCCCAAAATAGTGTGAGTAAAATGTGTACAAATATGAATATATACGGGGAAAGTATAGTAATAAAAAACAGAAATATCAAAAGTGCTGATAACCCTAATGATTATCTTAATGCACAGAAACAATTGCTGTCTTTCAAGCCTATGTCTTCCCTTATGTATATGTTCCATAGGATATGACTGGACCTTAAGATAATTACTGTGAGAAAAAAAAATGAGGGATAACTCTACTAATATAGTACCTTTTCAATTGTTATTTCCTGCCTACTACTGAAGAAAACCATGTGCCCGACATATGTCAGTAAAAGAATAAAGGGGGAGCCAGACATGTGATGTTATCAGAGATGTCATCAATGACATTTGTGATGTCGTCTTTGATGTCCTGGGTGTTAGTCTTAGCAGTGCACAGTGGTGGTGCGAGTTATGGTTGTTTAACTTACCATAACTGGCGAATTTCAGGGGTTTTTCGGTTTTCCTTGGAACCATAACGTCCCTTTAACAACGTTTTTTTACTATATATATATATTACATGGACGCGGTAGCGTCCATGTAGTTATGGTTAAGTTGCTAATCCCATAGGAAGAGCACTTTTTGGGTGGCTTATAACTTTGCTCCATGTGGACACATCCTCATCAACCAAAGTATATGGCCCACTCTGAATTTTTTTGCAAAGTTTGGAGAGGTTTGGTCCAGGGGGGGCAAAGTTGTAGGGGGGTCCCAAAACTTCTGTTTTTTCCCATAGACATAATGGGAAAAAAACTTTGCACATGCCTACAGCCCAAACTGCTGGACAGATTGTCACCAAATTTGCGGCAGGAGCAGCGACTTGGTCCCGAAATTCTTTTGTAAATTTGGTGGAAACCCATCCAGTAGTTTTTTTAAAGCAACCAAAAAGTAGGTGTAAATAAATCAGTGATATCTATGTCCACTCCGCGGACACATTTCCCTGTTGGCTCTGTGGACAGGACACAGATTGGCTAATCGGCTTGCGTCATGTCTGCGGACATACGATGTGTTCGCTGATTGGCTTGTATGAAGCATATGGTGCGTTGTATTGTTTTGATGCATACGCGATCTTGGATCCGCAGACATCCGTGGACAGCGCGGCGATGAACGGGGGAAAAATACAACTTTGAGGTGTGTGTTAGTGTGTAAGAGTGCTTGGGGATGGTGGGGGAGTAAGAGATGGGTCAAATGCTGTATTTGTTTAGGTAGCAGGCGCCCCTGATGTGTTTGTCATGTCCACTGTCACTGCGGCTGTCCGCGGATACAAAAAATGCCCATATACCACAGTTAAAATGTTTCATTCTATGTGTGTGTTATGCTGCGGTGGTTGTGGCCAGGGCCTAGAGTCTTGGGTGCATGGCCGAACTGGAGCAGATATACTTTTTCAATTTCTGTGATAAAAAAAAAGATAATGTTAGTGTAGGTAGTTTATTTAAGCAATATGACCCGAGCATCAGGGGCATTACCGACTCAGGTAATGCCCCCACCGCGAGGATCATATTGCTTTTAGTACCCCGGCCTGCATTATGAGCGTGACTGGGGCACTAAAAGCATTTTTTTCTGTCCCGAAACGCCGCGGCGTTTCGGGACAGGAAAAAAAAAACGACCAAGAAAATGGCCACCGGGAAAGGGAAAACGGGAGTCCATTTTCCCTTTCCATGGCGGCCATCGGGAGCGAACGCGCTGGGAACACAAGTGTTCCCAGCGCGTCCGCTCCCGATAAAAAAAAAAAAGAAGCAGAAGGCAAGTAGGTTTGGGAGGGCGGGAGGCAGGGGAAGGTTGAAAAAAAAAAAAAGTACCTGCATCCCTGCTAAAGGACGATGCAAGCCTCCAGCCGTGTGTCTCCACACTGCTGGAGCCTGCAATCGTTCCCCAGCGGGGACGCAGCAGCAAAAAGGTAAGTGGGGCGGGGAGGGCAGGGAGGAGGGAAGGAGGGTAGAAAAAAAAAAGCTTACCAGAGTCCCCAGCGGGGGTGAAGGCAGACTCTCAGCCGTGGGGAGGCTCGGAGCGGGGATGGCCCTGCTTCGAGCCTCCTCATTGGCTGAGGGGCTGCTAGGCCCCCCGCCGGGGACAAAGGTCATGGAATCCCGACAGAGGGATTCCCGGCCTGGTAATGACTCAGCGAGGGCCAATCAGAATGGCTCTTGCATTTTGATTGCGCCCTCGCCGGGTACTAAAATGAGTTATTGCATTGCATAATAGGCATTTCTGCATTATTTCTACCCTCATATTTAGTAGTTTACAAACCAGTGTACTGTGCAATTTTCTCAGTTTCTGTGTTTGTTTCTTAAATCATTGGGTCTGTGGGAAAAAAAAAAATCCATGCTGGATTAAAAAATAATTTTTTGTAATGGTATAATACATTTCTTTCTTTCTTTTCAGTGTTTATTTGTTGTTTCTGGCTAATGTTCTATCTGTTGGCTTGTTGCAGATTGTTAGATACCTGTTGGCGTATTCTAACTGGTTATGGTATTTTTATTTATATTTTCAATTTGCTCATTTATCTGTTGGGTTGTTGAACATTTCTGAGGCAGTTAGATACCTGTTGGCATATTCTAGCTGTTTATTTCTTCTTTATTTATCTGTTTGGTTGTTGTAGAATCTTGGGGCAGTTCGATATCTGTTGGCGTATTGTAACTGCTTATAGTTTTTTGTTTATATTTTCAAGTTACTCATCTATCTGTTAGGTTGTTTTAGATTTTTGGGGAGATTAGGCAAGATATTTTTACAAGTCAAGACCACACAGTGGCGTAACACCATTGAGCTGACCGTGCTTCAGACCCCACACCACTTCTGCAAAATGTTGGGCTATGTTGACTTGACACAGGCGTTGCCCAACAGAACAGGATGCAGATGTTAAACGATGCCTTCCAATTCCCCTCCATATTCTCCATTCAAACCGGTGATCCATTTTGGTCATTTGTCAGGTGGGGTTGCTTTATTTAGAGTAAGATTAAATCCCATCGGCCTGGGCCCAGCTACTAAACCTGACAATCACCCCAAAGTCTCACCACCAACCTCGCCAAGAACCTCACTTCACACCACACTCCTCAGCAACTAACCCCAGTGCCCCACTAACCAATACCACCCCAGCAACTAACCGCACCCAAGCACCCCATGACATCCAAACTCACTGCAGCACACAAATGTACCACCAACCTCACCAATAAATGTCACCCTGTCCTCTCAGCGCAGTTCACCCAAAGCTAAACCTCAGCCCACTGTCCCTAGCACCGCAGCACCCCACCACCCAACCTCAGCCAGCACCCCACCCTATTACCCCACCACCAAAACTCTCCCCAGAACCCTACCTCAGCCATTGTTTCCACAAAAGTATTACATTAAAATCATGAAGGAGATCTCTTGAAAAGCTGCCTGCATCATTGAACTTGCATCTGCAATAACCAAAGATGTTTTTGTCCAAGAGCATAGTGTGTAACAGAGTGTAGCATTTATCGTTACGATCTGGAGTGGTCAGGGTGATGTCCTGGTGGTGGTGAATCCTTGTAAGGTAAAGGGTAACACCTGGCAACTAGGGCCAAATTCAAAGCTTCAGAATTACAGTGGGACTACTCAAGCATGTTGTACCAAACAAGACCCTCTTGGGAGACACCCCACAACTTCATGCTATTTATTCTGTGGGGATGCTTCCATAAAGACTGCGCCTTGATAAGCAATTCTTAAATGGAAAATTATTGTGGGGTGAGGTGCCTTTATGTGTTTGACATCCTGCATTAGTATGTAGTATGTAGTGAGTTGGCTTAGGTTCGGTGTCATCATTTGAGTTGGATCTTAATGACGGGGCAGTGGTTGGTTAAGGTTTGTTGAACAGCTAGGTATTTTGTGTATTAATGAACACAAGCTGACCTTGAATTGTGTGAACTTTCCTTGGTAGTTAGATCCAGAAATTGAACTGTGACATATTTAGTTTTGTGTTGAAAGCTGGAAGAGGCCTGAGCTTGGGTGAAGGGAACCATGAGAGGCCTACCAAAAAAAACAAAGTGCATCCTGATAAAAACTGATTTTGAGTTTGAAAACTGGAAGGGCCTGAGCTTGGGGAAGGGAACCCTGAGAGGCCCAACCAAGGTGGAGACTTATTGGTTGTCTTTTCAAGGTTGAAAGGAGTGAAGCATGGGGAAGGGAACCCCGAGAAGCTTTAAAAGGAACTGTGGTACATTTCTTTTGTAGTGTGTGGAACTTCAATAAGTTGAACTCAGAGACACTATAGGTATTTCAAATCACAGAAAGGGCCCTGTGGAGGTCTTATGAAAATTCCTGTTGATTTACCTCATTTTTGTGACATTGACCAAACTTCACCTGGTGAGAAGACCACCTGAAACCATCCTTGCTTTACCACTTTTTGTTGAATCACTATTTTCCTTTTTCAAGAAGACATCCTATCACATTTTGTAAAGACTGAGGGCAAGCATAGGTTTAGACACAGACTTTTATTTTGGACTATTAGCGAGCAATGGCCATTGGAAGCATCAGTTAAGGGAACCATCCCTTTATAGTTAGGGCCAGACGGACATTACGCCAACCCAGGAACCTTAGCAAATATAGGTTTTAAAATGAACAAGATAGAGTATGTGTCTCTTTTTATACCATGCCTGTCACAATACATCCAATTCAGAAAAGGGAGAGCGGACAAAGTGCAACCTTATGAGGTTTAGGGGGCAGGGGAAACTACAGTGGGCATTGTGTAGATACGTCAGGAGAGAGGCAGGATAGGTGAAGAGGTGTTAGAACTTTGACTCTTCTTAAATAGTGGTTGAGAAGGAATTGAGCAGAGCAGGACAGGAAGACCATTCCTGAGTAGGAGAATGAGAAAGAGAGAAATCAGAAATGAGAAGGAGCAGAGGGGGCTCGAGAGGAGTCCAGAAGGTTGGTAGAGGATGATGTTAAAGTGTGAGGGGGAGAGTAGAGGGTGAGGTGGGCAGTTAGGTAAGGAGGGGCACGGACATATATCGTTTTGAAGATGATGAGAAGTTGTTTGTATTTAGCTCTACGTTTCACCAACCAATTTAATGGCGGGCCAAGGAGGTGGAGGTAAATCAAGGAAGGTTCAAAAGTGTGTGGAAAGCAAAGTTTCAGACTTTGTCCAGTGGAGAGAAAGCATTGTTTGGAAGGACATAAAAAGGACTAGCACAGTAATCAGTTTTAGAGAGGAGTACAGTAGTTATTAGGTGTGTAGTAGTGTTGAAAGGAAGGAGATAGTGTATTTTGCAGTTATTCAAGAGATTTCGTCTGGTCGGCCGTAGAAGATTTCAAGATATAGAACGAAAAATTGTGAGGTGGGACGCATGCAACAGCAAGTTTGCAAGCAGAAGGAGAGTAAGGACGGTAGTCACGGAAGAAAAATAAGGGAGGAGGAGAGTGGGGGATTGTGTATTTCGTAGGGACGTAGATAACTTTGGTTTTCATGGAACTTAGCATGAGTGAGTGAGATGCCATCCAATATTGTATGGTGGTGAGACAGTGTGAGATGTTGTCTCTCAGTTTGTCAGATAGGGAGGGAAAATCAAAGAATATCTGGGTGTCATCTGCGAAACGCTGATATGAGAAGCCGTAGGGGGAGATGAGGGCACCGAGAGCAGAGGTATAGCGGGTGAAGAGAAGAGCACCTAGGATGGACCCGTGGGAAACCTCAACAGTGATAAGGGTGGGTGAGGAGGAGATATGATATGATATTTTATTTATATTGCATCCATAAACAAGTGTTTCAAGGAGCGGTTGTTGCAGGACACTTGAAAGTGTCTGGGGGCAAGGTAGGAGGATATCCAATCAAGGGATTAATCTTTTGTGCAAAGGATAGCCAGTGTGGCTAGGAGGTCAGAATGTTCGACAGTAGCAAAGGCGGCTGAGAGGTGAAGAAGAATGATAGACGACAGGTTGGCATGGCGAGTGGAGGGAATTATGTTGTTTAGATTTTGAAGGGCTGTTTCAGTAGAGTGGAGGGGTCTGAAGCCAGATTGCAGTAGGTCCAGAAGGTTTCGTATATCGAGAAGTTAGGAAAATCGGTTAAATGCAATTCTTTCAGCAGACGTGATATGGTGAACATAATCCCCTCACAACATCCAGTAAACTCCCGCACCCACCCCACAAACCCCAGAAAATACCCCTCTAAACTCCCGCACTCACCCCACAAACCCCAGAAAATACCCCTCTAAATTCCCTCACCCATCCCAAATCTCCCCATATGTGCAACAAACAGTGTTCCCTTCACCAAAGTAGTTCTAAATGTCATTGCCTCTACTGTTATTTCTTGGCAATTTTCGGGTCTGGGGGTGCCATGGCCGAGCGCCGTGCGCTCCTCTGCGTGAACCGCACAGGGCTCGATTGCGCCGAGGTGGAAGGGGTTGTTGTCGTGGAGGTGTCAATTGTCAGTTCCATGGCTGGCCCAAGGTGTGGCCGCTGCATTTGCGGGAGATTTGCAAGAAGGGCCTGTGTGAGTGACCCCATGCACTCCCTGAAGGCACACATAGATGCCTCCACAGCAGCAGTATTGGCTGCAATGGCCGTGGCAATGGCCCTCATGGCCTCATTCCCAGCGTCAACCTGTTGCCGCATGAGTTGCAGCATGGACTCTTGGCGGCCTCTACCCTTGCCAGGTGAGCCTCGAAAGAGTTGTCAGCCGCAGGTGTACTGGTGGCTGGCAGGGTAGTGGCTGGCAGGGTGGTGGCTGGCAGGGTGGTGGCTGGAAGGATGGTGGCTGGTAGGGTGGTGGCTGGAAGGGTGGTGGAAGGCACCCGCATGGGGCCCTCATCCAGGGCACTGTCCTCCTCAAAGATGCCAATGTCTGATTCTCCTAGGTCTGAGACATGGAGGCACGGATCGTCCAGGCTCTCAGACTCCGCAGGGGGGGTGGCTGGCAAAGGAGCTTGGGGTGTGTGCCAGACATGACTCCAGCCTCATCATCCACCTCTGTGGACACAACGCTCGTGGTGGCTGGCGGAACGGCTCCCACTGTTGTGGGTGCCTGCTGCTGTTCTTTGGCTGCAGGTGTCCCCTGCAGGGTTACTGCCTTGCGTGTCACACTGGCTGTTGCTGCAGGCATTTTCTTGGGCTAGGGGGTGGCGGTGGCCCTGGTCCCTTTGCATGCACTGGATGTACTTGCACCCCTGTCCTGTGTTCCACTTTCCTCATCGGTGCCTGGGGATAGAAGAGATGCAGGTCATCAGTGATGTTGTCAAATGGCAGCTATGATGTATTGCAGTGTGATATGTTCATACATTCAGGCATCATTTCATTTCTGTGGTGTGGCAATTGGTGTCCCGAGGGGACATGTGGCCAATCAATGCGTGGCTGGTGGCATAGCATTGGTTTGGTGTCTGTGTGGTGGGTTCCATGGGCATGGTTGGGTCATGTTGCACCTCAGTTGGGATTGGGATTGGGGAGCAGGGTGTGGCACTCATTCTTCAATGGATATGTTGATGTAGCCTTGGGACATGCATTACCTTGCCTAGTCTCACTTCCACATCACTTGTGCCACATCATGGTTTAGTATACGTGGATGTGATGGTTCACTCACCTTCCTCTGTGATAGATGCAGCACCAACCTCCTGGTCCCCTATTCCCTCAATTGATTCCGGGTCAATGAATGCACTTGCTGTCTCCTCCCATGCCATCAACTTCACAAGAAGGTGTGGGCCACCGCCTGTCGCCATTGCGGCCCTCCTGTTCTCCGCCAGGATCTTCCTCACCCGGAGGCGGAGGTCGTCCCAGCGCTTCCGGCAGTCACGCACACTCCTTGGGGTGCTCCCCACTGCCGACACCCTCTGTGCGACCTCCAGCCAGACCTTTTTTTTGTTTGGGCCGCATGCCTGAGGTCTGTGCTCCTGATTGGATCTGCGTGCTGTACGAGGGTGTTGGCAAGGATGGTGAGTTGCGCGTCAGAAAAACGCTGCTTTCTCTTCCTTTGGGAGGATTTCTTGATGGCCTTCGACATCCTGCTTCTGTTGTGGCACCCAACAACACGAGAGTAGTGGTGGTTATGGAGGATGGCAATGGATTGTGTTTTTAAAGATGGCCGCCTGCCCATTTCCCGTTCCTGCGCGATGACGTAATTTCCGGTTCCTTTTTTATGCGAACACGGTAATACCGTGCAGGTATTACCATGCCGGTATTACTGTGCCGGTATTTAGTGGTTGTTATGACGCGGTTACGGAATGGGCGGCACCCGCAATGCCGGTATAGGGGGGTTGGTGGCCCATTACCGACATGGCGGTTTTGCCAATACCGGCATGGGGGAACGCGCGTTCTCGCGCACTCGTATTCACCCGCTGTTAGCGGGTTCATACGGGCACGGACTTGCACGTTCCGGCATGCCGGTATTTAACACGCTGTTACCGGGATACTCGTAATGAGACCCTGGCCCTCATTACGACCCTGGCGGAAAGTGACTGACCGGACCGCAACAGCGTAAATAGCGTTTCCGCCATTGCACGAAGGAGCAAAGTGCGGCCAATCACGACCCATCGGGCACGAGCATTACGCCATGGCGGAATCCGAAAGGCTGCGATGGCGGAAATGACCCCAAAACGGCCCTTACCGCCGCCGTACGCTGCACCAGGTGCAATACCGCCACCCATCTTAGCGGTCACCGTAATGAGCGGTCACCGTAACGAGCGTGCACCGCAAATTACGGCCACCGTAAATATACGGAAACGGAAGTAAAAGCATGTGGCCGGAACGGGAAACAGCACGCCGCACAACTATAAAAACCGAATCCCAACACAACCAAAAAAAATCCGACCCTGACACACATCCCAACCCGTTAGCAACCCCAGTTAAAAAAATAAATATGGGAAAGGTAGCCAAGAAAGCGTGTGACCGCAAGCGGCAGGTACACTTCTCCCGAGAGGAACTGACCGTGCTCACCGAGACCCTACAGGAAAATTCCGCCGTCGTCTTCTCCAGTCAAATGACCAGGACGGCCCTTGCCAACAAGAAGGCCATATGGGCCCTGGTGGCACAGCGCGTAAGTGCGGTGGGGACAACACCCCGCACGCCACAGCAATGTCGCAAGCGGTGGGACGACCTGCGGATCCGCGTACGCAGCATACTTTCTGCGAACAGGAACATCGCCACAGCTACCGGGGGGGGTTCAGAGTCGCCCATCAAGTTGACCCCCTGGGAGGAAATCTGCGCCTCCACCATAGGAATGGAGAGCATAGAGGGAGTCGGAGGGATGGAGAAAGGAGTGCCGACATCCGGAGAATCAGGTAGGTTGGCCAAGAGAAACAATGCGAAATCCACAAACCACGAACATGTGCAGTACCATGTGACCCCATAGTGCAATACATACTTAGCCCTGACAGCGCCCTCTAAAAGTCAGAATGAACAAACAAATCAATCAAGAAGCCATAAACAACCCCTACATGTGCAGCATGCACCCCCTAACTGCAGGCAGCCAAATGAATGCATCCTCAATCCACACGAAAATGAGACCACCTCCAAGGCCCAGTCCCAAATCAGCCTCATGTACCACCCCAATGCATTTGATACGTTGCCATTCCAAATCCGACAGACCCATAACTAACGCTCGCCCCTCTTTACTCCACCACAGGGTCCGATACCAACGACGAGCTGCAGGACACCCCTACCAGCACGCCTGCAAAGAGGGCCAGGACCAACGTCCCAAGAGCCTCCACCTCAGGTGCAAGGATCAAGACACGGCAGCAGCAGGAATCAAGTGGCAGCACACTGGAGGGGACTGCAACAGGCACCCCAGCAGCCAGCAAGTCCACAACCCCAGCACCACAGGTCCCCCCAAAGAACGTATCTGATGGCACTGCCTCTGGTGGTAGCAGCACCATAGGTGACACAGCTGTCATGCCAGCATGCTCCGACACGGAAAACAGTGCTGGCGACGTAGGTACCATCCATGACCTTTCCCAATCCCCCTGCATGTTCCATCCCCTACACCATGACGAAACCACGCAGGGGCACCCTGAAGACGACGACTGGCCAACCCCCACAAGTCCTGTGCCAAGGCAACATGTGTTGAGCAGCCCCCCTGTCACACCACCGCAAATGTCCATGGCCCAGCAGAGGCAACAGTCCCTCGACCTGCTGATCGAGCAACAGCAGGAAGCGTCCACGCTACTCAAGGACCATGCAAATGAATGCGGGGGTTCCAGGGCAGCCATGGAAACATCCACCGAGACACTCAGGGCACAAATTGAGAAAAGTAGTGAGAGCCTCAGGGGAGAAATGGAGAGAAGCACCGAGAGCCTGAGAGCACAAATGGAGAAAAGCACCGAGAGCCTGAGGGGGGAACTGCATGCGACGTCCAAAGACGTTTGTGCTGAACTTGCTGCTGTGCGCCGTGTGCTCTCGGAGCTCTCACAAACCCTCAGAGACATGCATGGACGCGAGCAGGCAGAGACCTCATCCGTGGCAAGTTCCGTCCAGGGCAGCCCCCAACGCAGATCTGGCAGGAACCTGCGCTCCACGGGCAGGGGTGCCCCTGATACCCGTAGAGGGGGCTTGCAATAGCGTCTACCCACGGACAGCATGCATATTTGGACACTGGTGTTGGGGGGGGAGGTAGTAGGGTGGAGGGGGTGTGTTGGGCTTCACTGGGTGGCGGGTCCATAGGGTGTATAAATCAAATCACATTAACAATACAGCACCTCATTATCATCCAATGACATGTGTGGACATTGATATTTGCGTACGAGGCCTTCATAGGCGTACAGTCCACAATGTGCCTGTACTACACACACACAGTGCCACAGGTCCCCTTTCCGTGTAATAGGCACCATGCGTGGTTGCTAGAAGCATGCATCTATGATGCTCTGTCGGATTGCACGTGCATCCTGTGCCTCATGGACTCCTTGAGGTGCCTCCACATCCCCACCCTCATCATCATCATCATCTTCAGGTGCATGCAGTACAGCGTCAGGGGGCATGGGCACATTCCTACGTATGCACATGTTGTGCAGCATGACACATGCCATGACCATCTTAGAAACCTTCTCATGGCTGTATATGAGTGCCCCGCCAGACCTGCTGAGGCTGCGGAAACGAGCCTTCAGTAGGCCGAATGCCTGTTCAATGACCACACGGGTACGTGAGTGGGCATGGTTGTAGTCCTCCTCATGCTCGTTCTGTGGGTTCCGGATTGGTGTAAGGAGCCATCTCTTCAGTGGATACCCGGCATCACCTGTATGAGACGAATAAAGGGTGTCAGTGGAATGATAGTGCTAAGTAGCCCCCCCCCCCCCCCTGCAAGGTCATTGACGCATCAAATGGGCCACGATGTCATGCATGGAATGAGACTCACCGAGTAGCCAGGATCTGTGCCCTGCGTGTCGCTCCATGTAGCGTGGTATTCTTGTGTTCCTCAGGACCATAGAATCATGGGTAGATCCTGGAAATCTGGCACAACAATGCGTAAATATCTTGTTGGAGTCACACACCATTTGCACATTGATTGAATGAAATTGTTTCCGGTTGCGGTACTGGACCTCCATGGCATGTGGGACAACCAATTCAACATGGGTGCAGTCGATGGCACCAATGCAACCCGGGATGCCGCCAAGTGCATGGAATCCCACTTTAGCGTTGGTAATCTCCTGGTACGTGCGTGGTAGTGTGATGTGGTCGTCGGCGTGCTTCAGGAGGGCATCGTGCACTTGGAAGAGTGTCCGTGAGAACAGTGGCTGTGAAATGCCATGCAACTGTCCCACTGTGTGCTGGTAGGTGCCTGTGGCCAGGAAGTGGAGTGCAGACACCACCTTCAGTAGGGGTGGGATGGCGGTTGGGCTATCTATCATGCTCACGAGGTCAGCATGTGTCATGTCCACAATGGCGATTATGGTGTCCCGGTCCAAACGGTAGAGGGTGTGGATCTGCTCAGCAGTGAGGTTGAACGGATCGGCTCGGAGGCGTGGGATTGCGGGCCGCCTGCGTGGTGGTAGTGGCAGTGCTTGTGGGCCTTGCTGACCCTGCCTTGCCCTCCTCCTCCTCCTTCTCCTCCGTCTCCCCTGTGCGCCCGGTTGTTGTACCTGTTGTTGTTCGTCGTCTTCTTGTAGTTGTAGCACTTGCAGTGCTATCTGGTACCCCAGGCCCAACATCGCTAGTCCTGCCGGTAGCATTTTGGAGTGGGAGTGGTTGTGGGAGGGGTTTGGGTCTGCAATATATGTGCTGTCGGCCTGTATGGCCTCCACCTGTGCTGATTGAATGAATCTGTGGCAGATGCAATCCCTTCTGGTCGAGCACGTCCCGCACGTAAGGCTGCATTTGGCCGCATGGCATCTTGGGATTGGAATCATGTATCTAATCCCGATGGCAGTGTGATGTACTTTGACTGATCTTCATGCTATGCTCCCATTGTTACACATGCTATGATTGCAGCCGCTTACATACCTGTGAAGAGTCAGTGGTATGTAGGGCTCGATCGATGGCCGACCCTCATGCAGCACAGTAACGTAATTCACCGACGGGCGTGGCGTACCATTTGTGATTGCAGCCAGTTAGCATCATGACACACAGCCGCACTACATTGATGTAATTGTGAATGCAAGCGTTCACAGAAGCCTTTTCGACGTAATGTTGCAAGTGAGGAATTCGAAGGCCAGCATTTTGGGTTTTGAAGTAGCGGCGAGGATACGCCCACAGGTCTGGCTGGAAATGTAACGTTCTATTGTAGAATGTCCTTGGGACATGGCCCATAACGAGCAGGCAATGAATGATATGAATTGAATGGGATGCGCAATAGCGTAGTGGACGATGAGGCAGGACGTTCCCAAATCCATCTTGCTTCACAACACTACAGATCCGGCCAGGGGCACAGTGGTTTTTGGCGGACTGCATTACGCACAGACGCGATGGAAGTTTCACATATTATGTGAGTGAATATTCATGCGTTTTCATTGCGGGATGAGGGAATGATGTGTGGATGCATGGACTGATGAATCCGTTTAGGGTCTGCCATGTATATGGGTTTTTTGGTTCACTCCCCTTCCCCTGCGTTATGTGATGCAAGGCTGCCATAGTGGGACATACGTCTATCTGCCCTTGTCGGATCCTCCCTGTCTCGACGCGCCTTCATACACTTGTGTCTAGGCACGTTACTAATCCCATGTCATGGGTTCTATCTTGACGGACGCATGCACAGTAACCGACGTTGCCAATGGTGTATTTAGCTCGATTGGTTTCGTTGTGATTCGATACTGATTTAGGGGTGTGTATATTCCTTTGGAGTGGGCTAGCATGCATATGGGTGTGGATTTGGTGTGTTGAATGAAGATTGTAATGCATCATGAGTCCCGTAATGCAATCGGTTGATTTGTGTTTCTTTTGGGTGACAGGTATCTCCTGCCCTATTGCAGATGCCATCTCTACGCCACTCCTCCAGATGGTTTTTACTCTCGACTCCTGCAGCTTCGGGTGAATCAGTGGAGCACCATTTCGATCATATGGGACGATCGCCAATGGGCCACATGCCCTTACGCTGTACTGGTGGCTAGGTGCAACATTTCGGCCTTTCAGCTCGACTAGTGCCTGCCTCATGGGACGGACCTGCGGTTCTTGCCGCTTCCATGTTGCCTTTTGGAACGTTGATGTAAGCCCTGTGTGCCATGATGGTACAGGGCGTCACACAAGTGGAAGCCGGTCAATTATTGCAGATGCAGCCCTCGGTGATGATGGTTGTTTTGGTGGTATTTTGCAAATTGCTGTGGGGCCTTTGTCATTTGGATGTGCATTTAAATTGTATTCCGATATTTGTCGTGTTGCGTTGTTCTTTGCAGGTGATGTGGCGATTTTCGCTTTGTGGCGGTATGTATTGCGTGATGATCTGCATTGTGTTCCGCCTTCTGAGTTGAGTTGTGTGGTACAGTACTGGCCGCGTTTGCCTACGTAGCACAGTATGGTCACGGATAGAGGCTGCCATTGTGACTGTTTACATGATGTGCTGTTCAGGGGCGGGGGATTGGCTTTTGGCCGACTGGTGCCTGTCAGCCAGGTCGATTGGTGGAATGATGGGTTGTTCAGAATGTGGCTGGTCACAGGTGACTGTGTTTGCGTGCGTTTGTTGGAGGGGGACTGGGGTCATGTCCATTGGAATAGCTTCTGTATTGATGCCATCTGTGCCCTGCAGCTCCCATCGGCCCCTCTTGGGATGAGCCTGGCTGCTCAGTCACTCTGCCGACTTGTGTGGTACATGCTTCTGCTGATGGTTGGTTTGTTTACTGGCATGAGTACAGGGCTGGTGCAATCCCCCTCAGGATGCTGTTGTGGATGTTGCCTTGCGCTGGTGGCAAGCGATGGGGGACTACTGTTGTTTTGTGTCATGTGTTCTTGATTTTCATTTTGATGTGTTGTACCTTCACATGCCTGTGCTGCGTCAGTACGGCTATGGTGACATGCCGTACATGGATGCCCACTCACGGGGCGCTTTGAGCCCCTGCATGCTTTTCTACGTTGGCATGCATGGGTGAATTGTGGATTTCACTGGTTGCATAGTGTGAGTACATTGCGCATGCCAGGAGTTGTGCAATGAGGCCAGGGAGTGGAGTACAGGCACTCAGTGGGCCATTTACGGTTGGTTCGCGTTGCCGTATTTCTCGCCATGGCGGAATGGTACTTTACGACGTGCTTGATGGCGTTCAGTACATGTCCGCTAGGGTCAGAATTCGCGTACCGTTGCGCCATGGCGGTGATTCCGGTTTTGCAAGGCGCGCGTGCGCGTACTTGGTGCAGTTAGCGTTGCCGTTCACTGCGGTGTCGCTAATGGCATCGTACTTTACGGTGACGGGTCATGATCGCAACGAGCGGTGTTCGATGGCGGTATTGCATTTCCGCCATCATTTTTCCATTTCCGCAAGGGTCGTAATGAGGCCCCCTATGTCTAATTGAAGACATGAATTTGTTTACTTGACCTGTTGCTGTAACTGGTCTAGGGAAACCAATGCGGCATTTGGTGTAGTATTTACCTTTGTTTTTGTATTTGTGATGACAATATTTCCCACATTTGTGTCTTTGAAATTGTAAAATTTGTGCATGAAGATCACTATTTGTTGCTTCTGAAGGAATTTCACAAGTGATATATTTTTCGATAAACTGTAAAACAGTGGCATCACTGTCTTGACCAAATTTAGGAGAATCTTTAATCCATAAAAGCATGGTATTTGTTTCTCCAAAAGAAGTGTTGCACTTCTCCGAGGGGAGGAACAGTTTTATTACAAATAAAGTGATTCACAGCAATGAAGCGATGATGGAAATATCTTGAAACATTAACAGGATCTAGAGAGCAAAGTTCTCCAGGTGTTAAACAAAGGGGGGTCTGGGAATCTCTCTACCAGCACAAACACAACCCAATGACCTGTTCTTGGGTGAATAACCCCTGGGAGAGACTCTACCAAGTCGTTAGCTCACTGTCCCTTTCACAGAGAAGAAATGTCCCCACATATCAGTCTTTGTCCTGCCCTGATGCAGTCCAGCACCGAAATGCTAGGCAATTCTCCTCTGAACAAGAGTGCCAACAGGAACCCCATACACGTGTTTCAGCCTTGCTGGGCATCATCAGTGAGGTGAAGCTGTGCCTCTCTAAGAACAGTGAGCAAGGGGTCCACGTCTGGATTGTCCTGGTAACTTAGGGTGAGACCCAAAGTTAATTTATGCAAAACAAAGGAGGGGTGTGGGAATCTCTCTACCAGCATGAACACAGCACCATGACCTGTTCTTGGGTGAATAACCCCTGGGAGAGACTCTACCAAATATTTAGCTCATTGTCCCTTTCACAGAGAAGAAATGTCCCCGCATATCAGTCTTTGTCCTGCCCTGAGGCAATCCAGCACCGAAATGCTAGGCAATTCTCCTCTGAACAAGAGTACCAACAGCACCCCATACACATGTTTCAGCCTTGTTGGGCATCATCAGTGAGGTGAAGCTGTGCCTCTCTAAGAACAGTGAGCAAGGGGTCTACGTCTGGATCACCCTGGCAACTTATTGTGAGACCCAAAGTTAATTTATGCAAAACAAAGGGGGGTCTGGGAATCTCTCTACCAGCACGAACACAGCCCAATGACCTGTTCTTGGGTGAATAACTCCTGGGAGAGACTCTACCAAGTATTTAGCTCACTGTCCCTTTCACAGAGAAGAAATGTCCCCACATATCAGTCTTTGTCCTGCCCTGAGGCAGTTCAGCACCGAAATGCTAGGCACTTCTCCTCTGAACAAGAGTTCCAACAGCAACCCCATACACGTGTTTCAGCCTTGTTGGGCACCATCAGTGAGGTGAAGCTGTGCCTCTCTAAGAACAGTGAGCAAGTGGTCCATGTCTGGATCGCACTGGTAACTTAGGTTGAGACCCAAAGTTAATTTATGCAAAACACAGGGGGGGTCTGGGAATCTCTCTACCAGCACAAACACAGCCCAATGACCTGTTCTTCGTTGAATAACCCCTGGGAGAGACTCTACCAAGTCTTTAGCTCACTGTCCCTTTCGCAGAGAAGAAATGTCCCTGCATATCAGTCTTTGTCCTGCCCTGAGGCAGTCCAGCACCGAAATGCTACGCAATTCTCCTCTGAACAAGAGTGCCAACAGCAACCCCATACACATGTTTCAGTCTTGTTGGGCATCATCAGTGAGGTGAAGGTGTGCCTCTCTAAGAACAGTGAGCAAGGGGTCCATGTCTGGATCGCCCTGGTAACTTAGGGTGAGACCTAAAGTTAATTTATGCAAAACAAAGGGGGGTCTGGGAATCTATCTACCAGCACAAACACAGCCCAATGACCTGTTCTTGGGTGAATAACCCCTGGGAGAGACTCTACCAAGTCTTTAGCTCACTGTCCCTTTCACAGAGAAGAAATGTCCCCAGATATCAGTCTTTGTCCTGCCCTGAGGCAGTCCAGCAATGAAATGCTAGGCAATTCTCCTCTGAACAAGTGTTAGTATATCTATGTTTGTTTTGTTTTTGTTTGATATGCGTAGAAAATCATGTAAATCCATGCATATGCTGCACAACTTAATGTAACAAACCAATTGGTGGGTCAAGATTTCTTATCATAAAACGTACATCTCTGTGACGTGGGAACCAGTACTCTTTAGTACCACGCATGTTTGTTAACAGATTTGTGATGCTTGCTTGTAAAACCTCATCTTTTTCTTGCACGTTTTGTAGTAATTGCGTAGCTGACATATTTTGAAAATGGGTACCTGATTTCAATGTGTGTGCAACTCCATAGCGTAGAGTTGCTAGTTCACGTTCAAAGAGTAGGTGGAATATGTATTCCACATTTTATCTAAATCTGGGATCTTCAGAATACATTCATAACGAGCGGTATTCTGATGCTGATATCTGAATGGGTCTAAAATCGTACCTTCCTCCTTTCCCAGTAGGAAAGAGTAGAGGAAAAGCATGTGCTTCTATACTTTTTTCCCATATGCTGATTGGTGATCCTTTTGGTTTGTCGAATTTGGTATGTTTCTAGTGCATCATATATGGTGTCTTTAGAGTGTAATGGATACATTGTATAATGGTCTAACATATTGGATACTGTAGCAGGATCTAGACGTTCAAATTGACCAGTTTCTGGTGACTCTTGAATTATTTCAGTGGTTTCCAGATATTGCAAGGCTTGTCTAACTTTATGTAAGACTACGAGTTGTTGCCAAATTGTTTTGCCTTTTGTAGATACACCAGTTACTAAGACAATGAAAGATTGCTCTATTGGACGTTGCACTCCTAGAGTGTTTACATTTTGTTTCAGATCTAAAGGTAAATGAACTACTTTGCCACAAATGCCTTTCACTAATTCTGAGGGAGGTAATTGTGCTGTTTTAGTTGAAGGCATATTATCGCTTGAAATTGATGCACTGTTTGAATTATGATGCTCTCATATAAATTGAGTTGTTGCAAGGGTTTTGGTAGTGGGAATAATTCCAAGTTGTTTGTGATAGCACGTGAAGGAGTTTGGTAGTTGTCAAGTTTTGTAGTGCAGTAAATGCAAAGTATTAAGGGGTCATTTATTTCGTATTTGTTTTCTGCTATAAGATAGAGATAATTCAAACCATTTGGAATCTGCATTGTCTTCTATTTTGTATGTTATGTTTACAGTTTTTGTGCTACTTTTATATAACGTTCTGCGGCAACACACACACACACACATGGTTTGGTACTTCAGGGGATGTACTTTTACATTTTAGTATTTCTTTTTTGTATGTGTTTAGTAGAAGGTTGCGACTTGTAGAATTGTTCCTAGTCTGTTGTAAAGTTATTGCATTTTGTAAATGGCTTTCACTTCCAAAATATTTTTTCTGGATATGCTCTATTTCTTCGAGTAGGTCTATGGCTGTACCATGTAGAAGATTGTTATTTAAATTGCCTAATGCTAAAGCTGAACTTTTAGAATAGTACAGTTTATGGACTAGATTTCTTATAGTTGAATTATGTGTTGATATCATTTTGATATGATGGAAGGTGCTTTTGTAGTTAGGTCCTGAAATGCTGGCTAGTGAATGTCCTTGTAGTCCTGTGTGTTTGCACACTAGACAGGTATCCATATTTTGTAGACGTTTCATTTTGAATTCGTCTTTGCCTTTTACATATTGGTTGAGGAACTGGCGTAACGATTTGAAAGATGTTTTGGCAATGTTACACATTGAGGTGCATGGCCATTTGTACACTGGATGTTTTGGTTCAGTCGGATGGAGAGGTGATACTGAGTTATCTGGGGATATTTTTTGTAAGCAGCATTTCTTGTTCCATTATGGTATTATTAGGTTTTTCATACCCTCGTCCACTGCTATGTATGGCAATTGTATTTGTTTGTTTTTGTTTGCATGCTTCTTCATTGAAATATGGTTCTGTGCTCGTGGTATGATGGCATTCACCTCCACATATATTTAAGAAGTTATTTTTGCTGACCTCTGTTTATTGAGAAGTGTTTTTTGCAATTTAGTAGTTAGTTTTGTTAGTGATTTCATTCTGTTTAACAATAAAATAAATAACTTCCTCTGGAGAAGGATTGCACTGTCTACGAGAGCTTCTAAGATGAATTTTCTACAGTAGGTGTTAAGGGTTGTGCATGATTTCTCTCCTGTTTTTATAAGATTCTGAAGGACTCTGTGGCAGAACATTTTTTGTAAAATTCTTTTTTTTGGTATAGTTACTTGCCACTACATCAAGATTTATAGGAGCAGTGTTAGCAGTAGTGGTAGCTGAATTCTTGTTATTCACTTTTTGTTTCGTTTTACATTTTGACAGAGGAGGCACAGTTTTTGTACTGGAAGCTTGTTTTTTTTCGCTTAATGACTCCATTAGATCTTTTGTTTGAACTTTTTGTGAAAATTCCATTAGGATGGATGCTTATTTTGGACACTTTTATTTTCATTTGCTCTACTTCTGCATTGCTTTCTACAGACTTGCTTTTTGGTAGGCATTCTTTGGCCTCTGTTGGAAAAAAATGAAAGTTTGGGTTGGGCTGTTCTGCAATGAATGTGTGCTGTGTGCATGAGTGTCTGAGTATGATGGTAAGGATGTATGTGGAGGTGTGTGATTGTGTAATGGGCAGCTACAACTAGTTAGGTAGGCTATTCTTGTATTTGTGTGTTACTATACTGGGGTTCAGATGACAATACAAAGTAAGCTAGTGGCGAGGAGAAGCACTAATACTAAATACAATGGTATAGAATTAAAACAGTTCTTTGTTTTGCAATACTAATATTCTAGGGCTGATTTATGAAAATTGTGCACCGAAACACGGGGATTTGTGTGCCATTTTGCCCGCAAATCCCTGTTTCACAAATGGGGATTTGTGGGCAGAATGGTGCACACATCACAGTTTTATGGTGCAAAAATTACATGAATCAACCAAACAGTGTGTTTGAGTAACAGTTAGAACATTATGGTAGTGTTGTACTTCATTTTTTTTGTTTGGAATAAGCAAGTTTCTTCTGAGTTGTTGTTTGTAGTTTGTACTTCAGATGCTGCTGCTTTTCAGGAGAGTGGTCTTCACTACAATTGTAAAAGAAAGAAGTTTGTAATTTTGTGTGTTTGTAGCACTGTTGTTAATTTAGACGTTGATTTTTATGTTTTTGTAGTAGTATTGTTGTTTGATAACTGAACATAGTGTGTGCATGCAGATTCCTTTGACTATGTCCAGCCTTTATATTTTACTTACAATCTGTTAGTTCAACATGCTTTGCAAATGAGTATAATACTAAGCGTATGGAACTCATTTGGTTTCTTAAGGCTGTGTTATTGGATGTTAGTAGATAGAAGAAATAATCATATACTTATTTTTTATTTTTATAGGGTAAAATGCAGAAACTGTATAGAAAAGCATAGCATCTATGCATTTTGTAAAGGTGTGGGTAATACAGCAGAAGGATGTGATATACAGGCAGCAGTGTTATTTCAGCTGGGAGCTTTTTAATGATAGTGTCTATCTGTGTGAGTGTATAAAGATGCATAAACTTATCCTGGCTGTGTATAATTTTATAACACACTACTAAGTGTTTTTCTACAATTATTCTGTTATTTCTCCCATCTTTTAATATTATCATTTTTTAGATAGCTGTGCGTGTAAAAAAAATAATTCACATAGCAGACAGGTTTGGAAGTGATAGTTGATTATAGCAGATGGGAAAAATAATAGTAAGTTCATTTTATAGATTGTACAGGTTAAGTGGCAGTTATTCTGTTTATATGCATTTATAACAGAAGCACATGTATTCTGCATAAAATATGCATGCCTGTGTATTCATGCATGTGTATATGCATGCAGCTGCAAGTAGAAATCTTGGAGACTTGTATAGTAGTTACACTAGTAGGTGCTTTCCAATGATATGAGGCTTGCACTCATAGTGATCAGCACCACATTAGGGGGGTAATTCATAGAATTAAGCGCACAAGTGGCGCACGCGGCTGGCGCACAGTGTGCGCGTGCGAATCCCTGCGCCAGCCGCGTGCGCCAAAACCCATTTCCGTGCACAGCGTATTCATGGATTCCAGCCACCAAAACCAGCCGTGGCGCACAGTGGAGCAGCAACCTTGCAGCAGCGCCAGTTACGCCCCCAAGAACGCCTTCCGTGCAGGGAAAAGCCATCAAAATCCCCAATCCAGCGCAAAGGGCTGCGCTAACCCTGTACCAGCACGGCAAGCGGGCCACGTGTATTTCAGGGGTTCGCGTGAAGTTTCTCACGCGATCGGGCCTGGGGAAGCGTGCTACGTGTATTTCAGGGGTTTGCGTGAACTTTCTCACGCGATCGGGCCTGGGGGAGCGTGCTACGTGTATTTCAGGGGTTCGCATGAACTTTTTCACGCGATCGGGCCTGGGGGAGCGGGCTACGTGTATTTCAGGGGTTCGCGTGAACTTTCTCACGCGATCTGGCCTGGGGTAGCGGGCTATGTGTATTTCACGAGTTCGCGTGAACTTTCTCACGCGATCGGGCCTGGGGGAGCGTGCTACGTGTATTTCAGGGGTTCGCGTGAACTTTCTCACGCGATCGGGCCTGGGGGAGCGTGCTACGTGTATTTCAGGGGTGCGTGAGAATTACCACACGCGATTGGCCTGGCCGCGTGTATTTCAGGGTTGCGTGGGAAGTTCCACACGCGATTGGCCTGGCCACGTGTATTTCATGGGTGCGCGGGAAGTTCCACACGCGATTGTCCTGGCCGCGTGTATTTCAGGGGTGCGCGGGAAGTTCCACACGCGATTGTCCTGGGCGCGTGTATTTCAGGGGTGTGCGGGAAGTTCCACACGCGATTGTCCTGGCCACGTGTATTTCAGGGGTGCGTGGGAAGTTCCACACGCGATTGTCCTGGGCGCGTGTATTTCAGGGGTGCGCGGGAAGTTCCACACCCGATTGTCCTGGGCGCGTGTATTTCAGGGGTGCACAGGAAGTTCCACACGCGATTGTCCTGGCCGCGTGTATTTCAGGGTTGCGCGGGAAGTTCCACACGCGATTGTCCTGGGCGCGTGTATTTCAGGGGTGCGCGGGAAGTTCCACACGCGATTGTCCTGGGCGCGTGTATTTCAGGGGTGCGCGGGAAGTTCCACACGCGATTGTCCTGGGCGCGTGTATTTCAGGGGTGCGCGGGAAGTTCCACACGCGATTGTCCTGGGCGCGTGTATTTCAGGGTTGCGCGGGAAGTTCCACACGCGATTGGCCTGGGCGCGTGTATTTCAGGGGTGCGCGGGAAGTTCCACACGCGATTGTCCTGGCCGCGTGTATTACAGGGGTGCGCGGGAAGTTCCACACGCGATTGTCCTGGCCGCGTGTATTTCAGGGGTGCGCTGGAAGTTCCACACGCGATTGGCCTGGGCGCGTGTATTTCAGGGGTGCGTGGGAAGTTCCACACGCGGTTGGGCTGCGTGCGGATATTAGGGGTGCGCACAAAGTTTCACACGCGATTGGGCTGCGTGCGGGTATTACAGGGGTGCGCACAAAGTTTTACACGCGATTTCAGCAGGGTACGTGTATTTCAGGGGTGCCGGGGAGTCCTACATGTGATTTGCCAGTGTGGGTCCTCCCAGGTGTTCCCTGTACACCCTCCACGGCCCCTGCAGGCAGCCCACACCACAGGGGACTACCCTGCATCCCTGGTCATGTCCCACAGGCAGCCCACCCAACATGGGCATGCCCCCCAGCAAAGGCACATGTCTCCTTGCACCAATGATCACCAACTCATGTCCCCGTGCACCCCCCCCCCCAGCATTGCGGGGCACCTGCCAGCAGGCCCCCACCCATGTCTCCCAGCACCCCCACCTCCCCAGTCACTAGGGGCAGCCTCCGCCAGGCCCCCACCCATGTCTCCCAGCACCCCCACCCCCCCAGTCACCAGGGGCAGCCTCCACCAGGCCCCCACCCATGTCTCCCAGCACCCCCAACCCCCCAGTCACCAGGGGCAGCCTCCACCAGGCCCCCACCCATGTCTCCCACCACCCCCACCCCCCAGCACTGTGGGGCACCTGCCAGCAGGCCCCCACCCATGTCCAACTCATGTCTCCCACCACCCCCACCCCTCAGCACTGTGGGGCACCTGCCAGCAGGCCCCCACCCATGTCCAACTCATGTCTCCCACCACCCCCACCCCCCAGCACTGTGGGGCACCTGCCAGCAGGCCCCCACCCATGTCCCATCCATGCCCCCCTGCACCTGTGTCCCAACAATCCCCAATCATGTCCGTAATGGCCATCCTCCCCTGCCAAAAGGCCCAACCAACTATCACATCCACCCACATATCAAAGGCAATTACATGTTACACACCCAATGTAAATAATGCAAATGAACACATGTCTGTCACACACAATGGGCCTCATTACGACCCTGACGCTAAGTGAAAAACGATGGCGGTAAATGGTTACCGCCATCGTTTTCCGCCAGGTCCGATCATGACTCCTGACCGTAAACTACGATGCCAATAGCGGCATCGTAGTTAACGCTGCCGCTAACTGCGCTAAGGGTGCGCGCACGCGACCGCCCACACCGTACTTAGCGCCATGGCGGAAAGGTACGCAAATGCCGACCCAAGCGGACATGCACCTAACGCCATCACCGAGGCCGCTAAGTACCTTACCGCCATGGTGCAAATAACGCCATCGCGAACCAACCGTAAAGGGCCATGTCAAGTGAATGCAGCTGCCACAGGTGCACAGAAACAGCACAGGTGAAGGCAATACAGACTCAGGGGAGTACAAAAAGAGCACACCCCACCCCTACCCACACCCAGTCACACTCCACAATGATGCCAATACGACTAGCAATGTTGGGGCTGGAGGACCTGATAGCAATGCATGTGCTACTACAACAGCAACAACAACAACAGGCAGCACAGAGGAGACGCAGGAGGAGAAGGAGGGCAAGGCAGGCCCAGCAAGCCCCACCAGCACAGCCAGTGCCACCACGCAGGCAGCCCCCAATCCCACGCATCAGAGCCAATCCAAACAACCTCACTGCTGAGCAGATCCACACCCTGTACCGTTTGGACCGGGACACCATCACCGCCATCGTAGACATGACACACAACGACATCGTCAGCATGATAGAAAGTCCAACCGCCATCCCCCCCCTACTGAAGGTAGTGGCTGTACTCCACTTCCTGGCCACAGGCACCTACCAGCACACAGTGGGGCACCTGCATGGCATTTCACAACCATTATTCTCACGAACACTCATCCAAGTGCTCGATGCCCTCCTCAAGCACACAGACGACCACATCTCATTACCACGGACTGCCCAGGAGATTGCAAACACCAAAGTGGTTCTCCATGCACTAGCCAGCATACCCGGTTGCATTGGTGCCATCGACTGCACCCATGTGGAATTGGTGGTTCCACGTGCCATGGAGGTACCGTACCGCAACCGGAAACAGTTCCACTCTATCAACGTGCAAATGGTCTGTGACTCCAACAAGATCATCACACATTGTTGTGCCCGATTCCCCGGATCAACCCATGATTCACTGGTCCTGAGGAACTCCACAATACCACGCTACATGGAGCGACATGCAGGCCCAAGATCCTGGCTACTCGGTGAGTGCAATGTCATGGAAGTGGGCATGGGAATGACGTACCAGTGCATACTCCACCTGGCAGAAAGGGGGTGGGGGGATGATGCATACTCCACCTGGCAGAAAGGGGGGGGGATGATGCATACTCCACCTGGCAGAAAGGGTGGGGGGATGATGCATACTCCACCTGGCTGTGAGTAACACAGAGAACGGAGACAGAGGAAGGGCACTCACAATGCACACAACCCCTCTGCATACATAGGGTGATGGCATGCAAAACAGGCCATGGCAGCAATGAGCATATACTGGTTGCATTGTGTGTATCAATTAGTGCATGTAGAAGTGAGCCAAGGTAACAGTTCCATGCCAGCCATGGTGGAACATCATGTTCCTGATCAGACAACATGACTGACACATACATTCTCGCCTACATACAGGTGATGCAGCCTATCCCCTGAAGAGGTGGCTCCTCACACCAGTCCGGAACCCGCAGAACCAGCACGAGGAGGACTTCAACCGTGCACATACACGTACTCGTGTGGTCATAGAGCAGACATTCGGCCTCCTGAAGGCACGGTTCCGAAGCCTCAGCAGGTCTGGTGGGGCACTCCTGTATGGCCATGAGAAGGTGGCAAAGATCGTCATGGCATGTGTCATGCTGCACAATATGTGCGTCAGACGGAATGTGCCCCTGCCCCCTGACGCAGAACTGCAACCACCTGACGATGAGGATGAGGAGGGTGCAGATGGGGCGCCACCACATGGAGGCGATGCACAGGAGGGGCGTGCCATGCGCCAAAGTATCATCGACCACTGCTTCTAGCACACACGGCTGGTGTTTATCGCATGGAGACTGCACTTGGGGCACTGTGTGTCTCTGGGACATGCACACTGTGGACTGTACACCAATAAAGCACACATACGCAATGAAAATGTCCACACATTTCTTTTTTTGAAAGAAAAAAGTGTATTGGAACTATGAACTGTCGTGTCACACCCCCTCCCACCTCCCCCCTGCACACCCCAACACACCCCCTCCCACCTCCCCCCTGCACACCCCAACACACCCCCTCCCACCTCCCACCTCCCCCCTGCACACCCCAACACACCCCCTCCCACCTCCCACCTCCCCCCTGCACACCCCAACACACCCCATGTAGGTGTCAACAGATGCCTGTGACAGTGTCCACAGGCCGTCACAAGCCCCCTCTCCCGGCCCCCGGGGCACCCCTGGCTGTGGAGCGCAGGTTGCGTCCGGAACGTCGCACGGGGCTGCTCTGCGCAGAACTGGCAGTGGAGGATGTCCCTGGCTGCCCCTGTGCATGCAGCTCCTGTACTGTGTGGGTGAGGTCAGTGACCGCACGACGCAAGCCCGCAAGTTCGGCACAGATGTCCCTGGACATGGCCTGCATGGCATCCCTCAGGGTGGCAGTGCTCTGCGCCACTTCGGCCCTTAGTGTCTCCGTGGCCTGTTCAATGCTAAACCTAGCCCCCACACATTCCGCGGCATGCTCATCCAGCATTGCGGACAGTTGATGCTGCTGTTGAGTGATGTCCTCGAGGGACTGCTGGCCGTGCTGGCCCATGGCCAGTGCAGGTGGAGTGATGGAGGGGCTGCTCCCCTCCTGTGGAGTGTGGACAGGGCATGGGGTGGAAGGCCACTCCTCTGCCTCAGTGTGCCCCTGTGTGTCACCCTCATGGGGGCTGGCGTCTGAGAAACAGGGGGAATGTAGTTGGTCAGTGGGGCTTCTGACCTCCTGCTCCATGTCCGAGTCAGAACATGCAGCTGTTGCAGCTGTCTCCCCGATGTTGCGGCTGGCCGCTGACCCCCTGCCTTCTGTGGCAGGCAATGTCGGTGGAGGTGGAGCAGCTGCTGCTGGCCTGCTGCCAACAGGGGTGCTGGCCGGTGGGACCTCCGGTATGCCTGCAGTGGGACCTGCTTGTCGTGGGGTCTGCCTCACTGCAGCTGAGGTTGAGGGTGCAGGGACGTTGTTGTTGGACTTCGCTCTCTTCGGCGCAGGGGTGTCCTGGTCCTCTGGGTGTGATTCTGTGCCTGTGGTGGAGCAAAGGTGGGAGGGCGTTATTGATGGGTCTACGGACTTTGGAATGACAATGGTTGACATTATTTTGGCCAGTGGATGAGGCAGATTTCAGGCAGTGCCATGCAGGTTGTCTCCTTTTAGTGTGGTATGTGGATGCAGGTATGCGGGTGCCAGCAGTGTATGCAGGGTGGTGCTCGCATGTGGCTATGGGCAGTATTGATTTGTGTTGCATTTACACTCTAGGGCAACCTTGTGCTACACATGATTGGACTGCTGTGACTATGGCATGTCTTGTATGAGGCACCTACCTTCATCGCCTGATGTCGGGGCTCCCCTTTCCATCCCTCCAACGCCTTCGATGGATTCCATGCCGATGGTGGTTGCACAGATCTCCTCCCACGGTTGGAGTTTCAGGGGGGATTCCGACCCTCCACCGGTTCCCTGGGCAAGGTTGCGGTTTGCTGAGATGACGGCTCTGACCCGTATGCGCAGGTCATCCCAGCGCTTCCGGCACTGCTGTGGGGTGCGGGGTACGGTCCCCACCGCGCTGACGCGCTCAGCCACCAGGGCCCAGATGGCCTTCTTCTTCCCGATTGCTGTCCTGGTCATTTCAGGGGAGAAAACAACACCTGCGTTGTCCTGCAGGGTCTCCGCTAGCATGCAGAGTTCCTCCCGGCTGAATCGCTCCTGGCGCTGGCGGTCACATGCCTTTTTCACGGATTTTGGCATTTTCGGGAACTTGGATGGGTGGGTGTTTGGTTGGGACAGGTGTCAGGGTTGGGTCTGGTGTTGTTTGGTAGGATGGCGATGGATTGTGTTTTTAAAGATGGCCGACGGGCTGCTTCCCGTTCCGGCGCGATGACGCTATTTCCGGTTTGGCCTTTTACGGCCGCCGCTAATTACGGTGGCCGTAAATTACGGTGGCCGCTACTTACGCTGGCGGAAGGGCACCTTGCTCGCTTAGCGATGCCGGTAGGGGCCTTTTCCGCCATGGTGTTAATTGCATTACCGCCATGGCGTAATGCTCGTGCGCGATGGGTCGTGATGTGGCGCTCTTTACGCCATCGTCCCACGGCGTAAACGCTCATTACGCCATGGCGGTAATGACGGGCGATTACCGCCAGGGTCGTAATGAGGCCCAATGGCTGCAAGTGAATGTTAAAACACCCAACATGACATGCATGAAAGTAATGAGATGATACGACACATTGAAGGATGAAAATAAAAATGTATTGACAATCAACAAGAATGGAAATGAAATAAGAAAAACCACAAAGCAAAACAACAAAAAGAAGTTGAATGTCCATGAAAAAAATCCAATAAATCCAAAAATCCATTGAAGAACTATATACAAGACAATCCCAGGTCCATGAGCCCAACCAAATGAAACCTAACTATGTCAACTAACTAAAAACTGAACTATATGCAAAAAAGTGGCGCATTGTCCAATCGCAACCAAATAAAAAAAAAATAATTCAAAGGAAACCTACCACTAACTATATAACGATATACAATGGCAGCGGGCAAGTCCTGCGGCTCACTCTGTGATGTTGCCGGCCAGGGCATCATCGAACTCCATGTAGATGTCCTGAGGCGGGCCTCTGTCCTGGCCCCGAGGTCTCGCAGGGATAACCCCATGTTCAGCTCAAACTCCCTGCGAGCTTCCTCGAGGCACTCAGCCCGCCTCAACGCCCGACGCATGGAGAACTCCGCCCTGACCATGGTGAGCCGCTCCTCTTCCGCCCGCTGCCGCTCCGCACCTATCCGCTGGACCAACTGCTCCCACACGGAAGACACTACCATCCCAGGGTTCTCCTGCCCTCCGGCCGATGCCTGCCCCTCTGATCTTGATGGCCCCGAGCCATGATGCCTCCCACGTCAAGCCTGCTGCTGCCTCCGACGCCACTGCCTCTGCCAGCAAGACGGCATCCAGGATGATGGAAACCACCGACGCCGTCGTGCACGTGCCCTGCCCGATGATGCCGTCACATCCTCCATCTGCTGGGGTCCAGTTGCTGTGTTGTCCACCCCTGCTGGACCTCTGACTCCCGACTGTGGCAGGGCTGGGATCCCCACCGAGCTGGCTGCATTGGTCAGGGCAGGTCCACAGGGGGACCTGGTGGCATCTGGGCCGGAAGACGGCAAGGAGAACGACTGGCGTATAGTCTCCACAGAGGAGGAGAGGGCCGCCAGATTGGCCGACACATGCAGGAAACCCCCGAACATGGCCGATCCCAATTGGGCCACGTCGGCACGGTGCTCTTCGTGATGACGTGCGTGCTCCTCCTGGAAAGCACGCACGGCATCACGAATCACAGCCGTGCGCATCGCGACCCCAATCAGGACCTTCTCCACACGGCCAGGGGTCCCCTCGTCCGCAGGTGGAGGGGAGTCAGATGACATGGACATCCCCTCTACCTGCGGACGGGCCTGGGACGGGGCATCCCTGCTGGTGCAAGGTGGTGCACCCACAGGTTCAGGGACAGCGACATGCACAGGCCCCTCCACGGTGGCCTGTGCTGTCTCCTGCCCCTGCCCCTGGACTGCACCACTTGCACCAGCAGGGATGCCCCCACCAGGCCCCATGTGCGCCTCAGTGGCGGCCTCCTCCTCCTCTGTGGAAACCACCAACCTGGATGGCTCCTCGCCGTCTACCGCCGTAGCAGGCCCCTGTGGGGGCTCACCCACCCCTTCCGCTGCAGCCGTGGGGGCATCCCCGCCGCCTTGCTCCACAGCGCCGTCTCCGCCCTCTCCTTCACTAGCCGCTGCGTAGAGGGAGACATAGAACACAAGCATCAGGGTACTGTACAATGGTCCCCTAGACAGGAAGCAATAGCAGATGAGTGCCACTGTCAAAGTACACTTCCATCATGTCACACCACAACACATGTGTCAGTCCAGGCAAAACACACACAGTGACAGTCATGGTGCGTGCCATGGACATTTCAATGCATGTCCAATGGACTCTCGAATCATACAATGTAATGGGACTCACATGCATCATGGGTCATGCCTATCACATGCACACACTTCACCTCAGTCACATCCATCTGGCCCCGTACACCCCAATCACAGTGCATACAAGGATGACTAGGCTGCATCAGTGAATCTGTACATTGTCACAGACATGTGTCATGCATCCATGGCACTCACAAGTCACAGACACGCAGGTCAGGCACACAGACATGGATACCACATATGTATCTGGCATCAGCACCCATCCCTCGCCCCCACCCATGTCCAGGAACAGAGACTGCCATGCTCTCATGTGTGCAATCTGCACAGGGCTCCCCATATTGCATTCAAACACATGCAACAACCGTGCGGTTCACACGTTACAGGTCGCACATGCATTCCCATGATGTCCCTGCACACATACATGCGTACATGGCCTATGTCACACATGCAGGCAAGTATCAGACAACCAGCACACTGCAACATGCCCTGTCTCACACAGCAATGCTTGGCCACTTACCGCTCAACTCCAGACGGGTCTCCCTCTCAAGGACCTGGGCGTGGAGCGCTGGGTGTGCGCGTTCCAGGACCCTCAACTGGATGGAACTCATGCGGCCCCGGCCCCCCTCCACGAGGCGCCGGGCCTTCATGAGGGTCCTGGACCTCAAGTCCTCCCAGCGCTTCTTGACCTTCTGGATGGTGCGGGTTGCCACTCCCTCCGCGTTGATGGCAACCACACAGTCGGCCCAGATCCTATCCCGTCCTTCCCTGTTGGCGCGGGACGATCCGAAGAGGGCATCATACTGCCCCAGGACTTTCTCCACCAGGACACCAACTTCGGTGGCAGTGAAGCTGGTGCCCCTCTGCCCCTCTGGCCGGGGGTTGCCACTGGGGTCAGATGTGGATGTGCCCGACATGGCAACCCCAGGGGCAGGAGTGGGTGGGCAACTGGGTCCTGGGGCTGGGCTGTGGAGCGATGTTATTCGAGTCGGGAGTCTTCTGTACCAGCAGGGGTGGACACAGCAACTGGACCCCTGCAGATGGCTGATGTGCAGGCACCAAATGGCAGGGCACGGTGGCAGCAGGCAGGCAGGCAGGCAGGCAGGCAGGCAGGCAGCAGCAGATGGCACGTTGGAGGCTGCTCGGGGCACTGGGGGGCAGTGATTCGGCCTTCTGGGCAGGAGCGTGGTCTTCCGTGTGTTTTCGCGTGGCCAGCTTGATACAGAGTGATTTGGCACATGAAAAATCTGCACGTCAGCGTGTAATTCGAGGAAAGGCCCTTAGCGCGTAAGCGCGTCAGCACGCGTACGCGATTTCATTGGACCAAAGGCCCTTACAGCGTAAGCGCGTCTGTGACGTTTTGCGCACGGGAATTGTCCTGGCAGGGCTTGGAGATCCCGCATGCCTTTATGTTCTGTACGTGCTTTTCGTGCGGTGCGTGTGTTTTCCATCCGTTGGGGTTCACACGCTATTACTTCACAGCGGGTGTTGGCTACGCGTTCTACTACACGCAAGGCAGACGGTGAGTGGTACCCTGCTCCCCCAGGCCCGATCGCGTGAGAAACTTCACGCGAACCCCTGAAATACACGTAGCCCGCTCCCCCAGGCCCGATCGCGTGAGGAACTTCACGCGAACCCCTGAAATACACATAGCCCGCTCCCCCAGGCCCGATCGCGTGAGAAAGTTCACGCGAACCCCTGGAATGCACGTAGCCCGCGCGAACCCCTGAAATACACGTAGCCTGCTCAATCGCGTGTGTAACTTCCCACGCAACCCCGAAATACACGTGCCCCGCTCGCACAGGCACTATTGATGTATGTTGCCACTTTTGTAATGCGCAGGGACGCTACCGCCTGCCTTCGTGTGGCGGACGTGTTTGGGCTTGTGCGTGTCTTTCGCTGTGCGTGGCTTTGCCCTATTCGATTCCATGAATACGTGTGGTTCGGATGCGTGTGGGCGTTCCGTCTGCTTCCCTGCAGTACATCCCCAGTTACGCCCTTGTTTTCGCAAGTTGTGCCCCATTCCGTGCGTTACACCCCGTGTTCCGCCCACTTTCTAGTGTATGCGCAGAGGTTGTGCGCTTTCACTGTGCGCGTCGCGCACGTCTTTCGGGATGTTGCAGTGACGTGTGCGCCATGCACGGGTTTAGAGGTTGTGCGCTTTCACTGTGCGCATCGCGCACGTCTTTCGGGATGTTGCAGTGATGTGTGCGCCATGCACGGGTTTAGCGCACATCCCGAGGAAGACACGCGCAGGGACTTCCATGAATCGCACTGCTTGCACCTGCTTGCGCGTAGATTTTCGGCGCACGTTTGTTCCATGAATCGGCCCCTTGAAGTGCTGAACTCTGATGATGCAGTTAGATGTAGAGGTCTTGGATGTGATTGGTGGATGGTTATGGTTGTGTGACTGCTTAGCTGTATCCAATGAAGGAATGGCACAGAGAGTGAAGTGGAAAGGGTAGAAGGGCTGTCTAAGAGTTACGCGGTCCACAGACATCACGACTGGGCGTGCTACATCCATGGTTTTACAGCAAATCCAGCATGGAAAGGGGACTGTAGGGATTAGCCAATCAGGTGTTCAGGTTGTGCATTTGTGTTGAAAGAGTCTGTGTGTAGTGAAGATGGCAGAGGTGGAGAAAGTCAGGGTGTTGGTGGTTGGAGATATGTTTGTGCATGGTTTACAGCAGTATGCTCAATGCAGTCATGTGGAAAACAATCTTGATGTTAAAGGAGTGGAGGTGGTGTGGAGCACTGTGCCTGATTGCAATGTACAGGGAATTGTACACGTTTGTGAAGATATGGGCAGGATGAACAGTCCCCATGTGGTAGTTTTGCACTGTGGTGCTTTGCATTTGGGCTATTTCAGTGCCCCTACTTTGTTGGCAGATTTGGAACACTTGATTCAAGCAGTTATGAACATCCTTACAAATGCCAAAGTTATTTGTTCTGGATTAGTACCCAGGGCAATATTGGACAATAGTTCTGTTTTTTGTCCTTAGCAAAACATTGCTAGGTGTGCAATCAACCGAGGCATGTGTGCTTTCATGCTTAGAGTTGGTATGGTCTTCTGTAATAATGAGAATATTGATTCCAGTAATGCTGTTTATTTTAAAGAACATTGTATTTTTCTATCTTTTATGGGGAATGCCATGCTGTTTTGGAATGTAAGGGTTGCTTTGGAGAATGTTATGTGAAGATTTTAGGAGTAAAGTAAGACAAAAAAAGAAATACAAAATAACAGGAGTCTGTCAAGCATCTGCAAAAATCCCCAAAAAATTGCTCTTTTCAGAGCCAACCTTAAAGGGGAAATGGGGCACACTATTTAAATTTAAATTCACCACGTTCAGATTTTCGATATGTAACCGGATATGTACCCGGGAGGATAGCACAGCGGCAGCGTGCGCGTCTCGGAAGCAAGACGACACAAAGCAACAACAGGTTCGATCCCCGGGTCCGCGCTTAGAAACCTCTGAGTGTTTAAGCGCGTTATAAATACGTAACTAAGACAAAGAAAAAATCTAATCTTAATCTGTGTTTCCTCTGTAACAGCGCCTCGATGCCTCATGGGCTGCAAGTGCGCTTAACAAATGCAAATAAATAAATAAATAAATATAATGGTAGTCCGCGGACACCGCATATTACTTAGGAGGATTTTGGGGTGCAGAGGTATACAAATGTGAAAGAGTAGAGCAAGGGATTGGTCAATAAAGTTTACTGGGTTTGTTGTGCAAGGAGAGAGTTTGTCAGAAAGTCTTTTTCCTGAGAGAGGAACAGATAGCTAAGTATTTTAGAAAACAGATTATCTGGATTTTGGGAGACTCATGGATACATTGGTTGGAGGTGCATGCAGAACGCTGTGGAGTAGCTGTGGATCTTGGATTCCCTCATGTGGAAGTCTACTGGCATGGAGTACGAGGACTGAAGTGGCTGGACTTGGTACCTCTCTGTGCTACTTTGGAGACACAGCATCATCCAGACATAATTATAATTAATTGTGGAGGGAACAGTTTAGGACATGTGTCTGGAATTTCTTTGCAATTTGCAATGAAAGAAGGAATTGGGAAGGTCATGGACATGTTTCCAAATTCACAAGTAATTTTCTCTCATATTGCGCAAAGACGAATATGGCTGCGTTCTTCTTCATTTGGTCCTGTAGTAATATATATAGCACTTTGTAATATTTATAGCGCTTTAGAGTATATAGCGCTTCACTAAATGTGATGGCAACATTTTTGTTGCCAGCAATAATGTGGCACACAATATAGTTATTTTATGTTGCCAGTATAACATGTGAATATGTTGCTGGTGGCATGCAAGGTATAGAATTTATAATGCAACAAAAGCCTAATGTGAAGCTGCAGAGAGTAAAGTGCACACATTTCTTTTCTCTTGAATACCCCATGCATAGAAGACTACATTATTTATATAACTGACTGACTTAATTAACAATTAATGCTAACTCCTTAACATTATAACGTAGTCCTTTGTACAACATGAGGTGAAAATACATATTTTGGAATTCGTTTTTTAAATATGCACTGGATTTTTGTTCCTCGCTTGCTGTGTTGAATTCAAAAAGCAGAAAGGAAGGCAGCAGGAAACCAAAAAAGATACAGTTATTATAATCTGAAGCTCTCATTGTTTGGGACATGAGGGTGGTAACAGAATACATTTTCTGCTAATATGATTGGAAGAAAGTGTTTGCAGATGTGTCACGTCATATGTGGGGAGGCTCTTAGTTTTTCTAATGGGAAGATGACAGAGGGAAATTTAGTTCAGGATCACTCGGCTCTGAGGACAGAAGTGCCTGGTCAGAGCGCTGGCTGGAGAACCCCTCGTTCTCGCCGCGCATTCCAAGCATCCAAGATTACAGGAGCAGTTTGTTGGCTGGGACTGCTTTTCTGAAGGGAGCAAGGACAAGGTTGTGTGGGAGAGATTCAAACAAATACCTCTGGTAAGCAGACCAGTTTAAGTGAGGTACTGTGTGCTGTTGGATGAATGACCGATCTAAACATGTCATGTAGGCAGAGTAGCACAGGAAATCCTCTGCATTTTAATTTGTCATGTTTATAATGTTAAAAAGTAATTCACATTCTCAAAAAAAAGCTTGTTTGCTCTGTTTCTGTGTTTTGTTTTTCTTCTTCTTTTTTTACAGGTAATGGTGGAATGTACAGGGTAAGCATTGAATTGTGAATTGTACTTGTCTACAATATAACCAGTATATAAAAACGAATTGTTTTGAGACTTTTATTGCATTTTGGATTTTATATGTGGAAACAGGGGAGATTCATTCTCTTTGGTAATACATTTTACCCATGCAGATAGAATAACAAACAGAATAAGCAGTGATAAAATAGGTGTGTGTGTGTGTCCTTCATGGTATTTGGAGGGAATATAATATAACATATAGATTACTGGAGGTCTATGAGCAAGTAATGATGCCTACGGGAGTATAGATCACTGGTGTAGATAAACCTGTGATAACAGCCACAGACTCTAGGTGGCACTCTATATAAAAGTTTTGGGTTTTCTTGTGTGTATAGGTCCAAGGCTCTCTATAGATCACTAGGAGGTATTCTCATAGAAAGGAAGGTTTTGTTTATGATGGGGCTATGATGTAGGGAAGAAAACTATGCTCACCACTAAATACTGCAAACCATATACTGCCACAAAATACTGTAAGTAAAACATATTACTACGTTCTCCAATATAATATAACAAGGTATGGTCACTAGAATGATATGAGGCCAAACCCAATCTAAATGCAACAATACGTTATCACCAAACTACCGCTCATTTTCTGGCATTAAGAAAATACTGCCAAACCCCAAATGTACACAAAATATACTACAGTCCACAAATGGAGAAAGCAAGGCACAATGTCAATAAGGCTGTTTGTGCCTTTTTAAGAGATATTGGCATGTCCTCTTTTCACAATGAAAATACTATGTTTCGTAGCACATACATTTTTCACAGAGATGGAGTCCATCTTACATATGCTGGCAATCAGATTTTTCAGCGAAATGTACAAAATGCATTGCAACCTTTTTTGGAATCACAGCCATCCATTTTGCAGTAGGTGTTGACCATTTGAAGTTTTTCAAACACAAAAAAACACCAAAAGCCTCTTTTCATAATCACCACTTCCTCCGATTGAAAAGTGCAATGGTTATGATAGGGCAGCACCCTAAAAAAATAAATGTCTGCGAACTGTCCGCTGACTTCTGAAAAATGCAAAGGGCCCTGCACTATTTATTTGTCACTTCTATTTTTAAACTGTGAAAGGCGGCTCTGAAAAGAGCCTTTTTTTTTGGTTGTTGTTGTTTTATATTTATGTTTTTTTTTACACACGACACGCAAGGAAAGGAGGGGAAAGGAGGGTAAGGAAGGGAAACCAACCACAGGGATAAGAAAGGGCAGGTGGAGAGAGGAAGATGTAGGGTGGGCCTTGGTCAGGTAGTGGGCAGACCTTCTCGTGCTCCTTGGCCGCAGTCTCGAAAGCACTTTGATGATTCTCCCCCCTGCAGAGTACTACGCTGCAGTACATACGCAATATTGTGACCCTCGAAAGGTAAGGTTCAACAGCATCATGAATGGCCTGTGAGGCAGCTGGAGGGATGTGTTGTCCCACAGGAGTGTCTCTTGTGGTGACCAGACCAGAAACGGAGGATGTTGTAGAGGAACTCAACCTACTACGTTTATCACAAGGTACAACCTTGCGAATAGCCCCACCATGGAACAACTTTAGGTGCCGCTTCATTGATGTCGTACCAAAGCTGTACGTACCAGGCCTCCCACGACACAGAACCATGTGGCACTGATTGCAGGTGATCTTATTTGCACATGCTTTTGGCACTCCACCAAGAGTGGTAAATTACCGCCACACCCAAGACTCACAGCGCGTGCTGGTAGTAGGGACTTCCATTACCTCAACCTCTTCATCCTCTTCAAGCTCCTCCTCTACATCCTCAAGCCTGTGCCCCTCTACAGGCCCTTGGGGAGGTGGCGGAGGGGGAAGGGCCGGTGCTGAGGCAGATGCAGCACTAGCTGAAACAACAGCTGCCATGGATGCTATCATGTTTGATGATGCAACAGCAAAGGCAGCAAAAGCAGGTCAATCTTCAATAGTAGGAAGACAGAATAAAGATGAGGTCTAGGGTGTGGCCTTTTATGGGGGGACTGGTACACACGTCATGGACACCTGCGCTGTCCGCGGACAGATCGAACACCCAAAAATGCTCAAAAAGCTCCAAAAAGTATGTAGAGCGCCAGGGGCCTTGTCTGGGATATGTGCAATGGTGAATTTGTACTGTAAAATACTTAGGATTGTCCAAAAAATTACTTTTAAAATGTTCAGGGACCCGGACAGTGTCCGCAAATCAGGACACATGCTCAGCATGGGTGCGGTCATATGATGACGTTGTGGACATGTCCGCGAATGGGAAGGGTCATGCTTATGCACGCGGGTGTTCTAGGTATAGTGTTCGGGTCCTCAAACTAATTAAAAGTGCGACACACATGAGATCGACAGTAACTGACAGGCGCGATGTTCGTAGAACCTATGGGTGTTGTGCGCATGTGTGTAGATTTTCTACGGATAGTACAGACAGCTTTTGGTTAATTGCAGAAATTCTGGATACCGAGTGTGTTCTAAGAACAGTTCCATCTTGCTTGCGGACAATACGGACAAGGATAGTGTCCTTAGGACACCCCCATTTTGTTTAATTGCAGACCTAACGGACACAGAGTGTGTTCTAAGAACAGTTCTGTTTTGCTTGCGGACAGTACAGACAGGTATAGTGTTCTTAGGACACCCCCATTTTGTTTAATTGCTGACATTCCGGACACCAAGTGTGTTCTAAGAACAGTTCCATTTTGCTTGCGGACAGTACAGACAGGGATAGTGTCCTTAGGACAAGCCCATTTTGGTTAATTGCGGACATAACAGACCCCTGCGCTGTCCGCGGACACCCTAACTGCTTTTTTTTTTTTTAAAGACACAAAGGACTAAATTAAAACACACATCATTTTTTTTCTATTATATACAGATAGAACATTTATGAAAGAGAGGGGGAAGCAGAAATTGACACAAATACAGGGGAATTACGGGTTTGGAGAGGATTGATGGGAGTGTATGAAGGGATGGAAGTCTCATCATAATGTTTTTCTAGGTACTGAGGGTTTGGGGGTAGTTGACTGCGACATGGAGAGGGGGAACAGGTGCATGTGGGACAATTATATTTATTTTTTTCTTTTATGTGGTCCTCCACAAAATGTTTTAAAAGATTGACATTTTCCATAAGCATATCCATTTTTTGTTTCATGCGAGCATTTTCTAATGTCTCTTTTGCTATATTATTTTCAATGTTTGTATGGTCTGTTAAAAAAAAATATGCATGTTAAGTACACATAAAGTAATGATTATTAATTGACTTATATAGAGAAGTGTCCACCATTGGTATCACTGTCTTCAGTCATGTCCTCACATGGGAAATTTTCTTCAAGCCATTCCAAAGTAATGGCCATTTCTGTGTAAAAAAAAATATATATATATTACTTTTAGTGTACCTAATACAGAAAGTTTAGAAATATATAAGAAAAATTAAGTTTACTTACTAATTTCTGGTAAGTTTTGTTGTTACTGTTGTGTAGGTCTGCTGTTGCTTCTTGCTGTGCAGTTTCTGTGAGGTAATTATGTTGAAGGCATATCTTTTTTGTTTTGTTATATCCCATTTTACTACATATGCTATTTAAATGGACTGTTGATGTGTTACATATATAGGTTCCACTTCTTATTTATTATTACATATAATGTGTGTATGTGCTGCTTTTTGAACTTGTTTAGTGTTTATATGGTATGATAGAACAATTTAAGATACCCCCTGAGTTTTTGGGTAGTGTTCATGTTGTCCCTATCCGTCCACAGACATATGCACAGACCGCGGACATCAAAATCACTAGCAGGGGGTTCAGTATTTTCTATGTTACATGTGTATAAAGTAAGGGAATCCTAGTAAATATCTATCAAATTCACTCTATGAATATGTATATTCAGTAAAAATAAAAAATAAACTTTGTGAAAGGGATGTTATGGTTAAGTTGCACTACTAAAAACCTATACAATTCAGTGAAAAAAACGTTGTTAAAGGGACGTTATGGTTAAGTTGCACTACTAAAATCCTATTAAATTCAGTAAAACAAACTTTGTTAAAGGGACGTTATGGTTCCAAGTAAAACTGAAAAATCCCTGAAATTTGCTAGTTATGGTAATTTGTGATGTTATCTTTGATATCCTGGGTGTTAGTCTTAGAAATGCATGTTGGTGGCACGAGTTATGGTTGCTTAGCTTACCATAACTAGCGAATTTAACAGATTTTTCGGTTTTATTTGGAACCATAACGTCCCCTTAACAAAGTTTTTTTACTGGATTTCATAGGTTTTTAGTTGCACAACTTAACCATAATGTCCCTTTAACAAAGTTGTTTTCACTGAATATATATATATATATATCTATATTACACTGCCCAATGTAGTGTCCATGTAGTTATGGCTAAGTTCCTAAACCCATAGGAAGAGCACTTTTTGGGCGGCTTATAACTTCGCTCCCCCTGGACGAAGCCACACCAAACTTTACAGAAAAAGTATATCGCCCACTCTGATTTTTTTTTGTGCAAAGTTTGGTGAGGTTTGGTTTACGGGGGGCAAAGTAATAGGAGGGGTCCCAAAATGTATTTCTTTTCCCATAAAAAAACTTTGCTCATGCCTACAATCCAAACCGCTGGGTGGATTTTCACCAACTTTGCTGCAGGAGCAGGAGCTTGGTCCCGAAAGCGTGCTTTTGTGAATTTGTTGAAAATCCGTCCATTGTCTTTTTTATAACGACCAAAATGTAGGTCACAAAAAATGTGTGATATCTATGTCTGCTCCGTGGACACACTTCCCTGTTTGGTCTGCGGACAGGACACCGATTTGTTAATCGGCTTGCGTCATGTCCATGAACATGCAACGTGTTCACTGATTGGATGGTTAGGAGTGTGAAGTGCATCAGATTTTTGGAAACACCTGCCATTTTGGATTCACAGACAGCGGACGGTGTCCACGAACATTGTGGTAAAAACATATTAAAAAACACAACATTGCACTTGTCAAACATATCAAATAATCTCTGGAGAGTTGAGGGGTGATGAGGATGGGACGGGATATTGCTGCAAGAAGCAAAAAGAACGGGTGTTTTTGCTGTGAAAGTCTGCGAACAGTTCAGATGTTCACGAACAGTCCTGTAAAGTTTGCGAACACCTCAGCATTACAGGGTTGGTGAAATGCAGTTCTTGGATGGCTTATAACTTTGGCACCACTTAATGGACCTGCATAACATTTTGCATGTATATTTCTGACCTGATTGTGCGTGAGGGTCTGGTGGAATTCTGTCATGAGGGGGCAAAATTAGAGGGGGGGGCAAAATAATGAAAAGGCTTATAAATGAGGTGTCATTTGACAAATCTACACTTAGGTTGGGAAACTGATAATCCATTTAGATATAAATGTTTTTGCAAAGTTTGGTGGGATTTTGTGAAGAGGGGGCAAAATTAGAGTGGGGTCCCAAAATAATGTAAAAGCTTATAGATTAGGTGCCATTTGACGAATCTACACTTCATTTGCCAAACTGATAATAGATCTAGACATACATGTTTTTGCGAAGTTTGGTGGGATTCTGTCAAGAGGGAGCAAAATTAGAGGGCGGTCTCAAACTATTGTAAAGGCTTATAAATGTGGTGCCATTTGAAAAATCTACACAAAGGTTTGCAAAAAGAATATAGATCTAGATATAGGTGTTTTCGTAAAGTCTGAATGGATTTTGTCAAGTGGGGGCTAGGTTATATGAGGATTGTATGTGCATACATTTGACACTTTTGAAAAAATAAAACATGGGTGGATTTCCAGCAAACTTGCGTAAGGACCATTGGCAAGGACCTACAAGCATGGTTTTGTAAATGTGCCAGTGTTTTATTATTTGACAAGTTTCATAATGTAACTACAAAAAATAGTGGTATACCTTTAGTGACTGAAGGGTGCCTGTGGCCATGGGCAGTGGCCAGATTGTCCGGGTCATGGAATAAGGTCATGATTCGGACAATCTGGCTACTGGCCATGACCACAAGGGACAAAACATAGGATTAAAGTGGCCATGTCCACCTGGGACTGGCTTTGTGGTAAAGTTATTCGAAATTAGGATAGATCTGAAAGGGAAGAAAAATGTGTTCGTGGTAATATGGTCATAGGGTTCTCTTTTTGCCTTCTGCAGGCTGCCATGGAAAGTTAAGAGGGGCCCTGTATGGAACCCTTGCCTTCCCTTTCCATGGTGGCCATCTTGCAAAAGGATTTTCCTTCCTACACAGGGACGCAGGAGGCGTCCCGGTTTAGGAAGAAAAATCCTCTTTTTTAGCACCCCAGGTTCCCGCTTTGGGAACACCGGGTGCTAATTGGCTTTATCCCCCATTTCAGGGGCTGGAATGGGGGGATAATATTCCAGAGACCTTGTTATCCACCCTCACTTCACTTGGGCTGATAACTTGGGCTGCTGGGCCGGTATCCACTGTTCCAGTCCCTGGAACGGAGGATGAATGCCACAATATTCCCATTAGCATAACACAAAATGCAAAGGGCAATGTTGGAAAATCTTATTGAGTCTATGTACTTTAATGAGAAATATAAAGTAGATGGAGTATATACATGTTTTTTTAGTTCTATGTTTTAACTGTGAAAGGTGCTTCCTAAAGGAATAGGTCTTGTGTTGTTTTTGGATGTATTTTTTTTGGCAGGAGAGCTGAGATCAAAAGGTGGGGAGGGAAATGAGGGAAGAGGAACCAAACACTAATGTGGAGGGGTAGGTGGACAAGGGAAAATATTGCACGTGTGTTATTTCTAAGGTAGGGGATAGTGTTTCTCATGCTCCTTGATTACAGCAGTAGTGGTGGCTCTTTGGGAGGAGGGATGGCATTAGTCGATGCCATTTTAAGATAGATAGCAGTTTTGCTAAAAGTTTGTACTGGTACTAGATTGTTAATGGATAATGAGTAGGAATAGGAGTTGGAGCTGTGCAAGGGAAATTTTGAAGTTGAAAGTTCCTAGATCAGTAGAAAATGCAGTTCTGAACTGTCCGTGAAGCAGAGATCTTAATGTGGAGTGCGGACAGGTTCTCGGACACGTCATCATGCCGCACGCCAGCTTATGGTCATGTGGCACTGTCTGGAAGGTCTTCTAAGAAGTCAGATGTTTGTATACTTCTACAGATGCAAAACTAGTTGAATTTGTTGCAAAAAGTGTGTAGAAGTGTTAAAAATGATTTCAGAAGGTGGGAAATGGCAGAATTTTAAGGTGACACTTTGTAAATGGAACACAAATATTGCTATATTGGGCAAATATGATATTAGTAAGTTGTAGGAAAATAGCATGCACTGGTAAAAACCCATGTAACTCACTAAAAAACTTTGTTGAGGGGGTGTTATGGTTAAGTTGCTCTAATAAAAACCTATGGAATTCAATGAAAAAACGTTCTTAAAGGGACGTTATGGTTAAGTTGCACTAATAAAAACCTATAAAATTCAAAGAAAACACTTTGTTAAAGGGATGTTATGGTTTCAAGTAAAACCGAAAAACCCCAGAAATTCGCCAGCAGAGATCTTGTGAAGTGCGGACAGGTTCTCGGACACTTCATCATGCCGCGCGCCAGCGTATGGTCATGTGGCACTGTCCGGAAGGTCCACTATGAAGTCAAATGTTCGTAGACGTCTACGGATGCAAAACTAGTTGAAATATATGCAAAAAGTGTATGGAAGTGTTAAAAATGATTCCAGAAGGTGGGAAATGGCAGAGTTTTAAGGTGACACTTTGTAAATTGGACACAAACATTGCTATATTGGGTAAGTATGATATTAGTAAGTTGTTGGAAAATAACATGCACTGGTAGAAACCTATGAAATTCACTTAAAAAGCTTTGTTAAAGGGGCATTATGGTTAAGTTGCACTGATAAAAACCTGTGAAATTCAATGAAAACACGTTGTTAAATGGACATTATGGTTTCAAGTAAAATAAAATAAAAAACAGAAATTCACCAGTTATGGTAGGCTAAACAACCATAACTCGCGCCACCACCGTGCACTGCTAAGACTAACCCTCAGGACATCAAAGATGACATCACAAATGTCATTCATGACATCACTGCTCCCCAGTCATCCTTGTTCTCTCACTTTCTCCTCTGTGACACTATCCTCTTTTCACATACCTCAGATGAGGCCTTTGTGTTCTACTCCTCTGTCACTCTATCTACCTTCTCCGTCACACATCCCAGATTAGGTCTTTCTGTCCCTCTCCTCTGCCACTCTATCTTCTCTTTTTATACCTCAGATCTGGCCTTTATGTCTCACTCCTCTGCCACACTTTCTACTTTTTCTGTCACACAGCCCAGACCAGGCCTTTCGCCCCTCTCCTCTGTCACTCAATATTCTCTTCACACACCTCAGACCAGGCCTTAATGTGTCCCACCTCTGTCACTGTATTTACTTTCTCCATCATGCATCATCACATCCTTAGCTTCCAAACCTCTCTCTGCTTGTCCTTCCCATTTAGCATTGTTAGGCGGAAACCTGTGCAATTCCCTCTGGGACCACTGCAAAAGATTTAGGACTACAGGCGTTGGCGGTGAACCCACTTGGTAGCAGTCTGCACCACACAGATTCACGTGGTAGCTGTGGCTGAGCAGTCAGACTTCTCTCAAGAAAAGTTGAGCAGTATGTGGAGTATACAAAATAGGGAAATTCTTCACAGCAAGACAAGCAAACACACAACGAGGCTTAGTGTAAAGATATCAAGGTATTTATTTATAACACAACATCTATGGAAAACACTAAAGCAAATCACGGCAAACAAATCAAACACAATTACTCTACGAAGTAGAAAACGATCAATCCCCCTAGCAAAATATCGACAACTCTAGGTTCTACTGGTACCACTTATTTTCAGACAGAGGTGTATACCTCAACCTAGATGACACTCGAATATTAGTTAGGAAGGGAGAGAAAAAGATAGGCAGGTTATGAAATCAACACAGTTCAATCCTACGCGGATAAAATGCAAGGCAGGAAGGCAAGAATCACAATAGATCATAAAGTTCAGAGGCCAGGCCCACTCGGAGAGAGGCAAGGCGCGATGTCCCAAAAAGTCTCTAGTGGAGATGCATTCAAGTCTTTATAGCAAATTGTTATCGGCAGATTGAACCAGTTCAGAACAAAGAATTAGCATAGCTTGGAGGCGACCCAGCGGAACGGAGAGGATTAAGACACCTCACTCGAACCGAACGAAAGGGAAGCCAGGCGGACACGGTACCTTGTTGGGGAGGGCAGCTCCGGCAGGGGCAGTTGTTCCTGGTGGTGGATGCACGTCGGGTCTTTGCCAAGAGTAGAGATGATCTCGTCGTCGAAGGAAAGTGAAGTCCGGTGCACCACCAGGGAAGAGACTAGCCGCAGAGTGCTCCGTCACAAGGCACCACCTTGTGGTCGCGGTACAGGGGTAGTGGCTATCCGGTTGCCGAGGTGCTCTGCACGGGCAATTCGACCACTGCGTCCTGAGGCGAATAAAAAGCAAAGGGGACTGGTTGTTCCCACCAGTCAGGGGAAGAGACTCTCCGGCAGGGAGATCTCCTCTGTCGTTGGGAAGTGGTGAGTCGGCTCAGCAGGGCTCCACCGGAGGTGTCGTCGTTGCAGGTCGGCTCAGCGTTACCCTCGTCGGATTCTTAGGTCCTGTGGCGACTTCTGAAGATCCAGTCCCAAAAGCCCTGCTTTTATGCAGAAGACCCCCATTCATTCAGCCTAGCTGTCAATCAACACAAGCTAAGTGGTGAGCGGGAACGCTCACCACTTGGGCCAATCACTCCAGAGTGCGACCGGAGTTGGCAAGGCAACTCGGTCCAGGGTGCCTAAACCCCCTCCCACACTCCTGTCGTAACCCAGACAGAATGGCACCACTTTGGAGGGTCTCTGTACAGAGCCCGCCAAAAGTGGAACAAAGGGCTCGACCTTTGGTTTAGGAGTCACAGAGACGAACACAGACGCCATTTAAAAACCGAGTTCTGGCAGAAAATACCATCTGATAAACTTATTTAATATAAGGAGACCGGTGGTAAGTTAGAGATTAACGAGAACAAGAGCCAATCTCCAACAATGGGACGAATCCCATAGGGTTATGTTCGGGGTCAAACATAATAAGTAGTTTCCACTGCCACCAGCCAAAACTCGACGAGGGGGGACGGGACAGTGCCCCCTTGAGTAACAGATCTAGGAGTAATCGAATTACCCCTACTAGTACGTCCACAATAAGATGGTTTGTACTAGTACTGTTAGTAAATTTAGGTCTAGTAAAGCCAATGGTGACTTTACATGCCCGGGGAGACAGTAGTCAGTCCCCGGGTATGGAGTCTATGGTGGAGGTCCGCTAGGACGCCCCAGTGTTACGGCACGTAGGGTGCGGTGTAACACACATAGAAAAACTTATGAGACCCTATGGAGTAAAAGACCCCATAGCCCATCAAACACATTGACATTTCAAAGGAATTATACACATACATGTCCAAGAGTGGGAGGAAAAGAGTCTCACTCTTGGCAGGATGGAAAAAAACAAACTCCCGAAATCCAGCAAAGCTGCTGGGGGACTCACTACGTTAGGAAATTCAGCCTAAACAGAGAATTCTCCCTAACAAGCATGCATCAGTCTTTTTTTCCCATCAGCAATTTTTTACTCTCCTGCCCATCACACATGTGAATATGACCGGTGTTTCCTTTTCCACACAGAACACCCTCACCACCTGTCATACTAAAATATTGGCACTCCATCAAATACACACAAGCTACACCAGAGTGTAAAATATGTTCTGCAGAGGCACTTCCTGAGATCAAAGATTAACAATACATATGGTGATCCATTCTTTTATGAAATCTATATCATTTTACAGTGATATTGTAACCATATTTTTCTTAGTGTACTTAGAATCAATGTGATGTGATACCACTTCCTGTTTTGTAGAGGGGTGAAAGGTTGTGTTACATCACTTCCTGTGATGTCACTTCAGGGTGTGGTCAAATGGCATCACTTCCTGTGATGTCTTCAGATGTCAAGGGTCATGGGATGTCACTTCTGCTACGCCTGACATTTTGGTGAAATTATGTCCCTGAATCTAACGTGGGGAAATGTTTGAGTTGAGTAAAGATGCATCAGAATAATTCCACATCACGATGTATGATTGCCATATTTTGTCCTGATGTCCAACATTCCATCAGAGATGTAGAGTTGTGGGGGCTCGGATCTGTTCACAAACTTTGTTGGGCATTTTGAGATACGCAATGAATACCTGCATCGATATTCACTGATTGACGTGAAGCACTCGACAAGAAATATGGTGAGCACTTCAAATCAATATCCTGGGTGGATTTGCATTTAGGAAAATAGGGTGACTTGTGTGATTTCCTCTGAATGCCCTTTAATGCTACTGGAAAGTCTATCACACGTCAAATAGAAGCTGGGTGGCTGAGCCCAACATTATAAGCCAAATGAATACAAATGTCCCCGATGACACTTCCATTCATATAGTCATATGCCTTTGAGCTCAGGCTTTTCCTGGGCCAAGCAGCATTCCTTTTGGAAACGTTTAGACCTCCGTAATGTTGGAATACCTTGTGGCATAAATGTTTCCTAAAAACATTCCATGAGGGTAATATTTGTACATATTGTTTTTTTAATCAGGTAAATTGGCTACATTACCCTCATTTTTTGGGCTCCAATTTAGCTTTGATACACACTGTGCTTAGCCTTTTGAGATGTTGTTTATTATGTTACTACTTGGTGGTTTCCGGCCATTCCAATGGTTGTAAGTATAAACATCTTCACTTGCTTGCCCTAGCTACAAATGCAGTGCAGCAGTGCAAGTGGGAGGAAAGTGTGTGACAGGCATTTTTTTCAATCACGTAGGCTTTCAGGTGCCCATCGCTTTCTGCAGCAGAAGTGGCTGCGTGGCTGAAAGCTCATCTGGTGCACCTGTGATAGATTTGGGTCCAGTGTAGGGACCTGTTGGGAGCCTCATCAACTGGGAGAATGCCTCATCAACTGGGTGACCTCTAAATCTGATCCACTCAACCATTATTACTTTTAAAATGTGAATGCATATACATTGCATAGTATATGTTATACCTTTGTTATTGATTTATTATTATTTGATAGGTTTTAATTAACCCTCATTCACACGTATTGATATTACTCAGATTATTGTTTCATATTTGTAGTAAGTACAGAATCTCAGAGAGGCAGTTTTGTTTCTACTATTGTTATACAATACATATTAGTAAGCATAATGTCAGTAACCGAGTCCGGTGAAGCAGAGTTTAAAGTTGCAGTACAACCTGTGGGACGTGGGTCGTAAAACGAGCCTTTCATCAACTCCCATCAACCTTCCCAATTGAATTTCCATTGGACAGGTCTTTGGAGTGGCAGTCCAAAATATTTGCATGAAAAAATGGTCACATGAAGATGCGATGTTTTGTGCAATGTGTAGTTTGTAGTTAGACTGCACACTGGTTCTCTAGTACATTGAACATACTTATCTCATGCACTCAATATGTTGGTCAGGGGGACTGTTTTCCAATGTTCCATGGGCCAGTGCCCCACTCATTCCTAGCTAGCAATACAGTTAGCAGAATTATTGAGCATTATTGCTTAACTGCAGCATGGCGTGTTGAGTGGCACACACTTTCTGCCGCGTGTCCGTCCCCCCACCATACTTGCATCATGCTCTTTAATTATCTAGCCCTTCTCCTGACATGGCAGAACACAGCTGGACCATTACAGCTGTGAGTCCCTATCATCAAAGGCATATCGGATGGGGTATCTGTGCTTCATCGGGTGAGTAGGAAACAGTAACATGCCTCCCCTTGCAATAGACAACAGTCAGCATAGAGTTAGTGGGCCTCATTATAAGATTGCTGGTCCGGTAACAACAGTACCGGTAAGCTTGCTGGTACCGTTGTTACGGAACCGGCAAACTACGAGGTCTGCTCGCAGGTGCCTTTTTGCCCGCTAGGTCTGACAATGTGGGTGGACCGACACCCGCGAGCAGACCATGTCGGATGAACCGGCACCATTCACAAATGGAGTCCTGATGGGCTCGAATGGGGAGCATTTTTTTGCGGGACCAGGAATGGGCAATTACCGGGTCTACCAGGGCTGTAATGCCCCCGTAATTGCCCATTCCTGGGCAGCGGAAAAAAAATGCCAGTTTTACCGGCACAGCTACAGCTAGAGTTATAATGAGGCCCAGTGTCTGCATTCACATACATCTTCTATTCCTAGCAATCTTAAAGGTTTTTGGGGTTCCCATTGGCAAAGTGCCTCGCCCACAAACAAACCAAAAATGGGTTCCAAGAAAGTCTGTTCCCCTCCCTCTTTCCAGCTGCAACTCATATATAGGCATGCAGTGATCAATATACAGTAAGCATAAACACACTAAATGCCCACTGTGCGCAGACCCCAGCATAGACACAAAACTGAACCTTGTTATACATTGCTTGCTGGGAAGTTATATGTACCTGGGAATATCATTTCAGTTATCGATTAGAAGCCACAAGAACACTAAAGGTCCAAAGAGTGGGTACAGGCTGCAGATTGGGAGCCATAAGAAAAGTATTACCTAACTGCTCCAGCTAAAGTACATGACACATAGGGGTAATTCATAGAATTCAGCGCACAAGTGGCGCACGTGGCTGGCGCACAGTGTGCGCGTGCGAAACCCTGCGCCAGCCGCATGCGCTAAAATCCATTTCCGCGCGCAGCATATTCATGGATTCCAGCCACCAAAACCAGCCGTGGCGCACAGTGGCGCAGCGACCCTGCAGCAGCGCCAGTTACGCCCCCAAGAACGCCTCTCGCGCAGGGAAAAGCCATCAATATACCCAATCCAGCGCAAAGGGCTGCGCTAACCCTGTACCAGCACGGCAAGCGGGCTACGTGTATCACTGGGGTGCGCGGGAAGTACCTCACGCGATTGGCCCCGTGCGATCAGGGTACGCGTATTTCAGGGGTGCGCGGGAAGTTCCACATGCGATTTCCGCAGGGTACGCGTATCTCAGGGGTGCGCGGGAAGTGCCACACGCGATTTCATCATGGTACGTGTATTTCAGGGGTGCGCAGGAATTTCCACACGCGATTGGGCCCGTGCGAGCACAGTATGGGTATCTCAGGGGCGCGCGGGAAGTGCCACACGCGATTGCAGCAGGGTACGTGTATTTCAGGGGTGCGCGGGAATTTCCACACGCGATTTCATCATGGTACGTGTATTTCGGGGTGCGTGGGAAGTTTCACACGTGACATCAGCAGGGCACGTGTATTTCAGGGGTGCGCGGGAAGTTCCACACACAAATTCATGAGGGTACGTGTATTTCGTGGTGCGGGGGAAGTTTCACACGCGACATCAGCAGGGTACGTGTATTCCAGGGGTGCGCGGGAAGTTCCACACGCAATTCCATCCGGGTACGTGTATTTCAGGGGTGTGCGGGAAGTTCCACACACGATTGGGCCCATGCGAGCAGGGTACGCGCATTTCAGGGGTGCGCGGGAAGTTCCACATGCGATTCCATCAGGGTACATGTATTACAGGGGTGCGCGGGGAGCACCACACGTGAATTGCACGTGTGGGTCCTCCCAGGTGTTCCCTCTACACCCTCCACGGCCCCTGCAGGTGGCTCACACCACAGGGGCCTACCCTGCACATGTCCTGCAGGCACCCCATCCTCCATGGCCATGACCCCCAGCCAACCCACATGTCAACTTGCACTACTGCCCACCAACGCACGTCCCCCTGCACCCCAGCCACCAGGGGCACCCTCCACCAGGCCCCCACCCATGTCCCCCACCCCCCAAGCAGTGCAGGGGCAGCCTCCACCAGGCCCCCACCCATGTCTCCCACCACCCCCACCCCCCAGCCACCAGGGGCAGCCTCCACCAGGCCCCCACCCATGTCTCCCACCACCCCCACCCCCCAGCAGTGCAGGGGCACCCTCCACCAGGCCCCCACCCATGTCTCCCACCACCCCCACCCCCCAGCACTGTGGGGCACCTGCCAGCAGGCCCCCACCCATGTCCAACTCATGTCTCCCACCACCCCCACCCCCCAGCACTGTGGGGCACCCTCCACCAGGCCCACACCCATGTCTCCCACCACCCCCACCCCCCAGCACTGTGGGGCACCTGCAAGCAGGCCCCCACCCATGTCTCCCACCACCCCCACCCCCAGCAGTGCAGGGGCACCCTCCACCAGGCCCCCACCCATGTCTCCCACCCCCCACCTCCCAGCACTGTGGGGCACCTGCCAGCAGGCCCTCACCCATGTCTCCACCACCCCCACCCCCCAGCACTGTGGGGCACCTGCCAGCAGGCCCCCACCCATGTCCAACTCATGTCTCCCACCAACCCCACCCCCCAGCAGTGCAGGGGCAGCCTCCACCAGGCCCCAACCCATGTCTCCCACCACCCCCACCCCCCAGCACTGTGGGGCACCTGCCAGCAGGCCCCCACCCATGTGCAACTCATGTTCCCCAGCCAACATGTCATCACAATCTAGATCCCTGGTCCCTATGGTCAGCCTCCAAATGCAAAACACCCACCCGAGTATTGCAATCACCCACTCATAATTGGCAATTACATCACAGATCACCAATTGCAAGTTCCGAAACAAACACATTTCCCTCACATACACCCAATGGTTGTCAGTGAATCTCAAAACCCATATCATGAAATGCATGAAACCAATGAGATACCACACATTGAAGTTCACTAAAAAATATGTATTAAAGGAAACATAAATAGAATCAAAAATAAAGAAACAGAAATGTGAATGTACAAAAATGAAAAGAAGCATGTCCGTGAAAAAAAGCAAAACCAAAAATAAAATTCCAAAGTAATGGTGTCCAAAGTCACTGTCCACAAAACAAAATCCAATGGGAAATAAAAAAGAAAGCCATTGCTCCATGGTTAAAATGTGAAAAAAATACAATCCAACAGTGAACTATGTACATGGGAACAAGCCAGGGTCCATTATCCCAACAAAAGAAAGGAAACCTATCTAACTACACTAACTAATAAAATAAACTATATACAAAAATGTGGCCAATGTCCGAAAGGTCCAAATGAAATCAAAACTAAAATGAAACCTAACACTACCTACATAACTATGTACAAGGGCAGCGGGCTAGATTGACGGCTCACTTGTGGATGTCCCGGGCCAGGGCATCATCGAACTCCTGCTCAATGTCCCAGAGGCGGTCCTCCTCCATGGCCTGAGGGTCCGCCTCCAAACCCCTGCGGATTGCCTCGAGGCACTAGGCCCGCCCCAGGGCCCTCCGCATGGAGTTCTCCGCCCTGACCATTGTGAGCCGTGCCTCTTCCGCCCGCTGCCGCTCTGCATCTATGGCGTGGCCCAACCGCTGCCACACGGAAGACACTCTCTGTCCTGGGTCCTCCTGCCCTCCGGCCGATGCCTGCCCCTCCGATTTTGAAGGCCCCGAGCCTTCATGGCTCCCACAACGTTGCTGCTGCTGCTGTGCCTCTGCCCGTGCACTGCCTCCTGCTGCCTGCACATCCTCTGCCGGCTGGGGTGCAGTCGTTGATGTAGCCACCCCTGCTGGACGTCCGACTCCCGACTGTGGCAGGGATGCCTCCTCCACCAGCCTGGCCACACCGTCAGAGGCAGCTCCACAGGGCACCCAGGTGACTGATGGGTGGGAAGATGGCACGGAGGACGAATGGCGCGTAGGGGGTCCAGTTGAGGAGGGGGTCGTAGCAAGCCCCATCATACGGAGGAATCCGGCCTGGGTGACCTGTCCCAGCAGGCTGACGTGGTCAACGAGCCATTTGAGATGACGTGCAGTCTCCTCATGAAAAGACTGCAGGTCACCTCGCATGGCCCGTTGACGCAACGCCACACCAGTCAGGACAGGCTCAACCCGGACCTGGATAGCCACGTCCGCAGGCAGAGGAAGGCCAGTTGACGTGAGCTCATCCCCTGCCTGAAAACGGGTCTGGACGTAGGCATCCCTGCTGGTGCAAAATGATGCAGGGACAGGATCAGGGACAGGATTGCACACAGGCACCTACGCGGCAGCCTGTGCTGCCTACTGTCCCTGGTCCTGCACTGCACCACTAGCACCAGTGGGATCCCCACCTCCAGACCCCGTCTCTGGTGCTTGCACGGCCTCCTCCTCCACCAAACCCTCCACCAACCTGGATGACTCCGTGCCATCTTCCCCTGTTGGGCCCTGTGGGGTCTCAGCTGCCCCTTCTGCTGCCGAGGAGTCCAACTCCAACCTCTGCCTCTTGGACCTCCCCCCGGCACCTGCGGCCTGGGACGCAGCACCGGACTCCTCACTCCCCGACAAGATCACAACATGGGAGTGGAGCCTGGCCTTGCGTCTCCGGCTGGCGGTGGGATCCCCGCCGCTGTGCTCCACAGCACCTTCTCCGCCCTCTTCATCAGTTGACGCTGCAGACAGGGAGAAACAAAACACAGGCATCAGGGCACTGTACAATGGACACATACACACATGACAGTTGTACATGAGTGGCATTGGCAAACCTCAGACATGTCATCACAATCCCCAACACACATGTCATTTCAACTCGCACACATGAGCCATACCACAGCCATATCGTAACTGCCAGCACCATCCATACACATACAACAGCATGAGCAGGCAAAGCTGAGCCAGACATCACATGCAACACAGGAAGTGCACCACACATGTACACACACCACCACACTTGCATGCATGTGTACACCTCTGCCAAGTGTCGCAGTGTTCAGATGGGTATCTATGTCACATCTGCCAATCAGGCTTCCACATACCGCTGTCACATGCATCCATGTTGCATCACTGTTGCACCCTTGTCAAATACACACACATGCACATGTACACAGTGCTGATACATGCAGCTGAAAACAACATACATGCGTGACATCACGGACATGTCTACTTACATACACATTCATCCAAACATGTGTGCCCACACAACTGCATTTGGCATGCAAGCCTACACACAGAAGCACCATCCATGTCTGACACATTCCAGCCCTCGCTTGTGTTAGCCCCACAGCCCTGTACACCTCCACCCATACTCGCCCCCATACAAACAGATGTGCAACCTGCACACTACTGAAAAATCACCACACGCACTGCTCACAATCAGGATGCATGTACACTTACCGCTCGACTCCAGACGGGTCTGCCTCTCAAGGACCTGGACGTGGAGCGCTGGGGATATGTGTTCCAGGACCCTCATCTGTTCTTCCGACAAGTGGCCCCGGCGCCCCTTGGCATCCGCTGCCTTCAAGAGGCGCCAGGCCTTGTTCAGAGTCCTGGACCTGAAGTCCTCCCAGCGCTTCTTGACATGTTGGAAGTCGCACACTGCCACCCCCTCTGCGTTGATGGCAGTCACGATGTCAGTCCAGATCCGAGTCCGTCGTTCCTTGTCAGCGCGGGAACTTCCGAAGAGGGCATCATACTGCCCCAGGACTTGCTCCACCAGGACACCAACTTCGGTGGCACTGAAGCTGGTGCCCCTCTGCCTCGCTGGCCGGGGGTTGTCAGTGGTCTCAGATGGTGTTTGCCCCGACATGACAACCCCAGAGGCAGGAGTGGGTGGGCAACAGGGTCCTGGGGCTGGGCTTTGGAGCGATGGAATCCCAGTCGGGAGTCTTCGGTTCCAGCAGGGGTGGTCACAGCAACAGCACCCCTGGCTGATGTGCAGGCAGCAAATGGCAGGGCACGTGGGCAGCAGGCAGTCAGGCAGCAGCAGATGGCAGGTGGGAGCGTGCTCGGGGCTCTGGCGGGCAGTAGTTCGGCCTTCTGGGCAGGAGCGTGGTCTTCCATGTGCTTACGCGTGGCCAGCTTGATACGGAGTGATTTGGCACGTGAAAAATCTGCACGTCAGCGTGTAATTCGAGGAAAGGCCCTTAGCACGTAAGCGCGTCTGCACACACATGCATTTTCATTGGACAGAAGGCCCCTCAATCGCAAGCGCCCCTGTGACGTGACACGTACAGACGTGCATGGGCATTTCAGCGCACGTGAAAAACTGCACGTCTGCGTGCAATACGAGGAAAGGGCCCATGCGCGTAAGCGCGCTTGGAAAACTGCACGTCCGCGTGTAATAGGAGGAAAGGGTCCATGCGCGTAAGTGACATGACGCGCGCGTGCGTTTCCCTCAGCACGGGTTAAAGGTGAGCGGGCCCAGCAGTTCGCTGTACATGCCTTTCGTGGAGACCGACATGTGTTGCTGCTTCCTGTTGTTTCGCGTGCCATCACAACTTCACAGCTCTCAAGGACGTATCTCTTCTTTTGGTGGGGGTATTGGCTACGCGTGTTTTTCTGCATCGCGCTAGTCAGACGGTGAGTCGCACACCCTCTTTTTCCCACTGCGGGTGCCCCTGTGTACCGAACCCATTTTCGATGTCATAGTAGCCTGCGTGTCCTACGCGTATGCGTTATTCGTGTTACTGGGTGCCACCACGTACTGCGGGAGGTTGAATCCACGCACGTAGGCTGCAGGGTTGCGTGCACGGTTTTACTGCAGTTTTGGGGTGTCTGAGCGTTGCATGACCCGTCACCACATCACCGGGGTCACATACAGCCTTGCAGGTGTAGGGGGGCTGTTAACATCTTGCTTCCCACCCCTTCACCCCAATTGCCCAGGTCAATTGTGGTGTGCACCTCCCATTGGTACCACTCCATCTGTGCCAGCACTACTACATCTGTGCCATGGTTGGGAGGCCACCAAAGGTGAGGGGCGCCTCAGCTGGGCGTCCTCCTCGTGGCAGGCGTGGTCGGGGACGTGGCCGTGGTGACCAGGGAGTAGGGGGACTCCAGGGTGTCCAGGGCAGCCACAGAGGGGGATGAGGCAGGGGTGCGCCACTTGAGCACAATGTTGTGCTATGTGTCGGTGCAGCCATGCCACCACCCCCTGTGGTTCTGGTGGATGCAGCTCCTGCATCTGGCACTGGCACCCGTACAACCCGGCAGTCCGTTCCATCGACTGCCACGGGCCCAAGGGTAGTGGTAGCTGCAGGTGCAGCTGTGGGCACCGCCACCCAGGCTCAGGGTCTGCCAGCGCAGGCTGCGTTGGCACTTGAAGAGCCCTTGGTAGATCTCCAACAGGCCAGGGGGGAAACCATAGGGGCACGCCGGGCTGCTCAGACCAAGACACGTGTCCCTGGGGCAGTCATGTCATCTGCTGCCCCGAACAGCCGGGTGTTGGCAAGTTCAGGGGCAGATGCACCCAACAGCACCCCGGTTGTGAGTCTGCCAGCCAGGACCGTTGCGGTCAATGACCCTGCCACAGCTGATGTTGCTGCGCAGGGTCCATTAGTGGGCACCCAGCTGCCACTGACACAAGTCAGGCCTTTGGTCATCCCTCCACCCGCCACTCCCTTGGCTCAATCCACCGAACCCACTGGCCATACTGGTCAGGGCGGCATTAGCCAGCCAGGGTCTGCGCCACAGTCCAAGAGGGGGAAGGTTGCACCTGCAGCACAGGCTGGGACCCCACACACAGCCACGACCTCCTGCACGTCGAGGAAAAAGCCTTTCTGTAAGCAGGAACTGGACTTCCTCGTGGACTACGTGCGGGGCCACAGCCGTGACATGCTAGCGGGTGCCAATAGTCAGACTACGGCTGCCCAACGTGACACCCACTGGAAGCATGTTGCGGAACATGTCAGTTCATTCGGCCATGAGGTGCGCACGGAGCAGGAGTGCAATAAGCGTTGGAATGACATCAAGCGCAGCACTAAGGCTAAGCGTGCCTCTAATTACAACTTGACTCTGGTGAATGGCGGTGGGCCTGCACCAGAGGAGGAAGAACTCACTCCGCATGAGGCTCTCATTGCGGAATTCATACCACCTGAATTGGTCAAAGGAGTGGGAGAGATGCTGGACTTTGGTGCCCAGTCCAGTGAGTGTTGATGCGTGTTTGTTGAGGACGTGTGTGTTTCGCTTGTGGGATGTGTTGTGCATGATTGCTGCTACATGTGACGTGTACATGGTTCTGATGTGTAAGTAATGCAATGCTTCCGTCATGCATGTCTCCTCTGCCTGCATGCGGGACTCCATATGGGCATGCTCCCTTGCCCCTCCTCCGCCACTCTGCACCCCAGTTCCACCTTTGCACTGGTCTGCTTCAATCTTGCCAATGTGTAATTTCTTGTTCATGTGTCCTGTGTAGATGCTAACTTCCAGTGTAGAAACTGCCAGACATATGCCATGTGGTACAGCCTTAGTACTCGATGCAGGGTATCTCACTTGTACTGTGCATGGGTCAGATGTCCCGCAGGGACATGAGTGCCCATTCATGCTCCATGTGCATTGCACGCATGCCCCTATGTGTCCTTGACTGGATGATCACTGTAATATGAGTCCTTGGTTACATACATTGCCTGCCATCTCATCGGCCTCCCCATGTCAACTGTGGCTCAGTCCTGCGTTGCACACATGTTAAGGCTCTGACAATCTGTGTGGCTCACAGGCCTTAGCCTGTTCAATGGCCAATGACTCTGTCCAACTCTTGTTGTGTCTTCTTCACACGTGGGCGGCTTCCGGAGTTTTCGTCATGTGTCCTGCCTACTGTCCCAGCATCATTTGCAGTGTTGTAATTTGAATCACATTAAGCTGTTGATGCCAGTCAACACTGCCTGTCAATACACAGGTGTATGGTCAGCCTTTTGATACCATGCTAGGCATCCCTGCTTTGGTACTGGGGTGGAGGGGTGCTTGGCTTCTAGACATGGTACACATTGAATGCACAATGCACATGATGTGTGAATTTGACATTGCACTGCCTTCACATTTCCTGGCACACACCATGGAGTGCTTGTACATGTAGGTAGTGAGTGGCGTACACATTTTCTGCACTGCATAGACCCACTTCCATGGAAACTGCCACCTTTCAACAGGTCTGATCACAGAAGCTATTCAAAGTAGACCCAGCATGCATGCCAGGTCATATGTTATGTGTCACATGTCTGCCGGATGCCTTTGCTGTTGGTGTGTGTGTGTGTCGTGTGCTTCTGACATGTGTAGTGACCTTTTTTCTCTCTATTTTTCAGGTGATGACGCAATGGAGGCGGAGGATGGTGTTGTCATGCCAGACACAGGGTTGGTAACACCACATCAACCCGGCACTAGTGGGGGTCGTGGGGTGGTAGGCCACGAAAACCCCTAAGTGCTGCAGTCCATCTTGTCTCTGGCTGCCTATGAGTCCAGCCTTGATGATGACTCTGACGTCCATGTTGAGTTGGATGAGCATCAAGTCCTTGTGTCAGGGGTGAGTGATTCTGATGTGGACACTCCTCTGTCTGAGACACCTGCACTGAGGGATCAGACAGTCTTGGTTCCTCCGCCCGTGGTGGATGGGGACGCAGGGTCACCCTCCACACCAGTCACTGATGTGCCTGTTGTTAGGGAGAATTCTCTGTTTAGGCTGAATTTCCTAATCTAGTGAGTCCCCCAGCAGCTTTGCTGGATTTCTGGAGTTTGTTTTTTCCATCCTGCCAAGAGTGAGACTCTTTTCTCCCACTCTTGGACATGTATGTGTGTAATTCCTTTGAAATGTCAATGTGTTCGATGGGCTATGGGGTCTTTTACTCCATATAGTCTCATATGTTTTTCTATGTGTGTTAAACCGCACCGTACGTGTCGTAACACGGTGGCGCCCTAGCGGGTCCCCCACCATAGACTCCATACCCGGGGACTGACTACTGTCTCCCCGGGCATGTAAAGTCACCATTGGCTTTACTAGACCTAAATTTACTAACAGAACTAGTACCAACCATCTTATTGTGGACATACTAGTAGGGGTAATTTGATTACTCCTGGATCTGTTACTCGAGGGGGCACTGACCCATCCCCCCTCGTCGAGTTTTGGCTGGTGGCAGTGGAAACTACTTGTTATGTTCGATCCCGAACCTAACCCTATGGGATTCGTCCCATTGTTGGAGATTAATACTTTTTCTCATTAATCTCTGACGTACCACGGATCTACTTATCTTAAATAAGTTTATTGAGTGGTATTTTCTGCCAGAACTCGGTTTTAGAAATGGCGTCTGTGTTCGTCTCTGTGACTCCTAAACCAAAGGTTGAGCCCTTTGTTTCACTTTTGGCGGGCCTCTGTACAGAGACCCTCCAAAGTGATGCCATTCTGTCTGGGTTACCTCAGGGGTGTGGGAGGGGGTTTAGGCACCCTGGACCGAGTTGCCTTGCCAACTCAGGTCGCACTCTGGAGTGATTGGCCCAGGTGGTGAGCCTTCCCGCTCCCCACTTAGCATGTGTTGATTGACAGCTAGGCTGAATGAATGGGGGTCGTCTGCATAAAAGCAGGGCTTTTGGGACTGGATCTTCAGAAGTCGAAACAGGACCTAAGAATCTTACGAGGGTAACGCTGAGCCAACCTGCACGGCGACACCTCCGGTGGAGCCCTGCGGAACCGACTCAACACTTCCCGACGACAGAGGAGATCTCCCTGCCGGAGAGTCTCTTCCACTGACTGGTGGGAACAACCAGTCCCCTTTGCTTTTTATTCGCCTCAGGACGCAGTGGTCGAATTGCCCGTGCAGAGCACCTCGGCAACCGGATAGCCACTACCCCTGTACCGCGACCAAAAGGTGGTGCCTTGTGACGGAGCACTCCGCGGCTGGTCTCTTCCCTGGTGGTGCACCGGTCTTTACTTTCCTTCGACGACGAGATCATCTCTACTCTTGGCCAAGATCTGACGTGCATCCACCACCAGGAACAACTGCCCCCGCCGGAGCTGCCCTCCACAACAAGGTACCGTGTCTGCCTGGCTTCCCTTTCGTTCGGTTCGAGAGAGGTGTCTTAAACCTCTCCGTTCCGCTGGGTCGCCTCCAAGCTTTGCTCATTCTTTGTTCTGAACTGGTTCAATCTGCCGATAAAATTTGCTATAAAGACTTGAATGCATCTCCACTAGAGACTTTTTGGGACATCGCGCCTTGCCTCTCTCCGAGTGGGCCTGGCCTCTGAACTTTATGATCTATTGCGATTCTTGCCTTCCTGCCTTGCATTTTATCCGCATAGGATTGAACTGTGTTGATTTCATAACCTGCCCATCTTTTTCTCTCCCGTCCTAACTAATATTCGAGTGTCATCTAGGTTGAGGTATACACCTCTGTCTGAAAATAAGTGGTACCGGTAGTACCTAGAGTTGACGATATTCTGCTACGGGGATTGATCGTTTTCTACTCCGTAGAGTAATTGTGTTTGATTTGTTTGCCATGATTTGCTTTAGTGTTTTCCATAGATGTTGTGTTATAAATAAATAACTTACTATCTTTACACTAAGCCTCGTTGCGTGCTTGCTTGTCTTGCTGTGAAGAACTGCCCTATGTTGTATACTCCACATACTGACCAACTTTTCTTGAGAGAGGTCTGACTGCTCAGCCACAGCTACCAAGTGAATCTGTGTGGTGCAGACTGCTACCAAGTGGGTTCACCGCCAACGCCTGTAGTCCTAAATCTTTTGCAGTGGTCCCAGAGGGAACTGCACAGGTTTCCGCCTAACACTGGTGTACAGCGGTGGGATTTGTATCGAGTATACAGTTTAGAGTGCTTTTCGACGCTGTAGGAAAACTAACCACAAAACTTAGCACTAAAAAGCAACTTTCAAAAAACATGTCTACGATGGAAACTTACAGTCAAGAGTCTTGGTCAGGTGAAAATACTGAGAGTTTGCGAGCTCTCTGTAGGCAAGAGAATCTTTCTGTAAGAGGCAAGAAGTTAGAACTAATAGAGAGATTGCTGGCGAACCAAAGTCTGGGTACTGGTTCAGAGGAACCAATCTCTCCAGCAACTGTAGATAACAGTAATGGTGTTGATCTGAATCGTAATTCTGATGATAGCGATGAAGAGGCTGACGAGGACGGAGAGGCTAACAAAACTGTCTCCCCCGCTCCTCTAACTGCCTTACCAGCTGTGCCTACGGGGCCCATACCAGGTCCCACAAGTAACCCTGCTTATTTTGAACTTGAAAAAATGAAGCTCGAATTAGAATATAAACGGTTCTTGGCTCAATCTGAACGAAACCAAGAGCTCGAGTTCAGACGGATGAATGCCCAGGCTGAGCAGAAGCAAGCTGAGTTAAGACTCAGAGAAATAGAACTTAATCACGAGTTACAAATGAAAAAGTTGTCTATGGAAAATGCTTCTCTCTCCTCTGGTTCCTCTAGGAGCTCCAGTCCCAAAAGACCCCGGATGCCGAAGGAATTAGTGGGTATGTATGAACCGAGATTGGATGTGTTGGATTGGTTGAAACTGTTTGAATACAATCATGGGCTCCAGGACATCACCGGGAATGCGTTGCTTCCCTGGTTGTTCTCTAGGCTCCCTCCTGTTGCGACTGATGTGGTAATGGAGTTGGGGGAGGCGGATAAGACGGATTACGAAAGTGTGAAACTAGCTTTGATAGCTAGATTCGGGAAGACCACTTCCCAGTATCTTAAGAGGTTTAGAACCCTCAAAAGGCATGATGGTACCCCTTGGGCTACCTGGGTGAGTGAAGGGTTGAAAAACTTAGAGGGATGGATTAAGGGTTACAAAGTGAACACTTATGAGGGTATGAGAAATCTTTTTATGTTGGAGTCTATTTATGATGCCTGTTCTCCTGAGCTCAGACAGCACTTGGCTGATTCGAAGGAATTGGATTCCAGGGCACTAGCTAAGGCTGCTGACTTGTGGGTTGCCAACAGGGCTACTCATAAGGATTCTGGGGCAACTCAGAAAAAGGATGAGGGAAAACAGCCTAAAAAAGACTCAAAAGAGAATTTGAATAACTCACATTCCAAAGAAGGCCCCAAACCAAACCAGAAGGGTAAGCCACAGGGAAAACCACAGCAGAATAGTGTGTCTTCTGGTGCCAAATCGGAAGGAGGTCACAACAAGCCTCCATTCCAGAAAGCATTCGGTAAATGCTTTGTTTATGGCTCGACTGACCACGTGAAAGGAGATCCCAGATGTAAGGGTAAACCTTCAGGGGTCCAGCTTGTCTGTTTAGCCTTCGCTCCAGAGGAGGAAGTCCAAATGGCAAGTGGAAACTTTCTACTGCTAGCTGACGAACCCATTGGAGTCTCAGCCAGCGTTTCTTTAGTATCTCTGGGGTTGTGGGAACAACAGAATTTAGATGTCTATAATTCTATCCCCGATAATACTAAAGAGTATTATAAGGACAGTGTCCAGGTGAATGGTCAGGAGACTCCTGCCATTAGGGACACTGGGGCCAGCATAACTGTGGTGGATAAATCGTTTTTTCAGGCTGAGGATGTTTCTAAGGCACCCAAACGCCTCACCAAGTTAGCTGGAGGGCCTGTGCAGATGCTTCTCCAATTACCAGTTCTCATCCAGTGTAACGACATGACTGTGAAGATACCTGTCAGCATACAGAGTGAGGTACCAGGACGCGTACTGTTGGGTAACGATTTGAAAACTCTCAGAGTTGTATCGCATACTCCCAGACCTCCTAGTAAACGGTTACAGGAGCTAACCAGACCTGCAAGAGAGAGGACCATGCGCGGTACTCTCGGGGAGATGATGAAGAAAGAAATCACTCCTGCTCCACTGGAATTGTCAGCCGCTGTCTCCAAGAAATCAGAAGCGAAGGGGAAACATAAGACTTCTATCCCGAAACCAGCAGCCAGCATTCCAGTGCAGCCGGCACAGACTTCCATGCGGTTGTCCAACGTCACACCCGTAACTCCACCTCCAGCCGAGGCTGAGAGGGAGGTACAACCCTGTGTGGTAGAATTAGACTCTGAGGAAGAGCTAATGTAAGGCCAGGAACTCATTGGAGATCTGGATCCTGTTGACCATCCTGAGCTGCAGTCTTTACTGGCAGAAGGTGGACCCAGCAGGGCAGACTTCAGTAAGGGACAGAGAGAATGTCCAACTCTGGAAGGTCTTCGCCATCAGGCAGAAGCTCAGGCTGAAGGGCAAGAGCCTGGGAAATACAGGTTGCACTGGGAAGATGGCCTCTTCTACAGTGAACTGACCGAGTCTGCAACTGGAGACTACAAACGCCTTGTAGTACCCCAAGAGAACAGACCACAGTTCTTGCAGTTAGCCCACGAGATTCCTTTGGCTGGTCACTTCAGTTTCAAGAAGACTAAGGAAAGGCTCTCGCTTTACTTATATTGGCCAAAGATGGGGGCCGAAGTAGAAAAACACTGCAGGAGCTGCCACACCTGCCAGATCTCTGGTAAGGTTGGATCCAAGAATGTGGCACCGTTAGTGCCTCTCCCGGTTGTGGGAGTCCCATTTGAGAGAGTAGGGATTGACATCGTTGGTCCCCTTGATCCTCCAACCTCCTCAGGCAACAGGTTTATACTTGTTGTAGTAGACCATGCTACTAGGTATCCTGAGGCAATTCCTATGAGGACTGTTCCAGCTCCGGCTGTGGCTAAGGCCCTCCTTGGTATTTTTACCAGGGTCGGGTTTCCTAAGGAAGTAATCTCTGACAGGGGGTCAAACTTTATGTCCCACTACATGAAAGCCATGTGGAAAACCTGCAGAGCAACTTACAAGTTCTCAACGGCTTACCACCCACAAACCAATGGGTTGGAAGAACGGCTCAACCGAACCATGAAGAGCATGATAGGTGCTCTAGAGGAACCCCTTAAGCGTAAGTGGGACCTTCTATTGGCATGCCTTCTCTTTGCTTATAGAGAAGTCCCTCAGGAGGGAGTAGGTTACTCTCCCTTCGACCTACTCTATGGTCATCCCGTCAGAGGTCCATTGGCCCTGATTAAGGAGGGGTTGGAGAGTGCTCCTTCCCCCAAGCCAGTCAGAGTGACTGACTACGTGATAGGTCTCCAGAGGAGAATGTCGCACATGATGACGGAAGCAAGCGATAACTTGAAAGCTGGACAAGCATTGGTCAAGCACTGGCACGATCAAAAGGCTAACATGGTTGAGTTCGCCAAAGACCAGCTTGTTCTCGTTATGATCCCAACAAGGCAGAGGGCCTTGCAAGATAAATGGATGGGACCCTACCGAGTAGTGGGTAAACTCGGAGAAGTTAACTATCTGGTGGACTTGGGCAATCCCAAGGAGGCTCCGACAGTCTTTCACACCAACGGACTTAAAGCGTATGTCTCACGACCTGATGTAGGAGCGTTGCTTCTAGCATCATCCGAGGAAGAAGAAGAGAGTGAAGCTCTTCCGGATCTCCTCAGAGGCTTACCTTTAGATGAAAAAATTGAAGGAGTGAATCTCTCCTCCAATCTGACACCCGAGCAACAAGAAGAGTGCAAATCTATGTTGAATCAGTTTGCCTCTCTGTTCTCGCTTTCACCAGGCTTGACCCCTTGGGGCCAGCACGACATACTCACTGGTGCCTGTCTGCCGGTCAAAAGCAGAGGATACCGCATGTCAGAAAATGTACGAACCCACATCAAAGGTGAGGTCAGCAAGATGCTTGATCTCGGGGTAATAGAGCCCTCTACTAGTCCATGGTCTAGCCCAGTTGTGTTAGTACCAAAGGCTGGATCTAAAGAACTTAGATTCTGCGTGGATTATCTAGCTCTTAATGCAGTCACCACGACTGATGCCCACCCTTTGCCAAGAACAGATGAGTTGGTGGATAAACTTGGCGCCGCCAAGTTCCTCAGCCCATTTGACTTGACGTCAGGCTATTGGCAAATAGCCCTGACAGACCATGCCAAGGAGAAAACTGCATTTTATACCCCCGTTGGCTTATACCAGTTTAAGGTAATGCCTTTCGGACTGAAGAATGCACCTGCTATGTTTCAACGGATGGTAAACCAGGTTCTGAATGGGATGGAGGACTTCTGCATGGCATACTTGGATGACATCGCAGTGTTCAGCAATTCCTGGGAAGAACATGTAATCCACCTGAGAGATGTTTTGCAGGCTCTTGGACGAGCCAATCTGACCATAAAGGCAAGTAAATGCCAAATTGGACAGAGTAAGGTAGTCTATCTTAGGCATGAGGTAGGCGGTGGAGAAATAAGGCCTTTGCTCAGTAAGATTAAAGCTGTGCAGAATTGGACAACACCGACTACTCAAACCCAGGTGAGAGCCTTCCTAGGCCTCACTGGGTATTACTTGAATTTCATAGAGAATTATGGGACCATAGTTTCTCCACTGAATGTCATCTCCTCGCCCAAATTTCCTAAAAAGGTTAAATGGAAGGAGGAGTACAATCAGGCTTTTGAAAACCTGAAACAGGCTCTTTGCCAAGCCCCAGTACTCAGAGCTCCTGATTACCGCCAACACTTCATTGTGCAGACAGACGCTTCCAATGTAGGGATAGGTGCCGTACTCAGTCAACTGGATGGGAAAGGTAGGGAGCACCCCGTTTGCTTCATCAGCCGCAAGCTGAAGGATCCTGAAACAAGGTGGGCAACAATCGAAAGAGAGTGCTTTGCTATCGTGTGGGCTCTGAAGAAGTTTAGGCCGTACTTGTATGGTTCTACTTTTGTTATTCAGACTGACCACCAACCCTTGAGATGGTTAATGCATATGAAAGGGGAGAACCCAAAACTATTGAGATGGTCGATCTGCCTGCAAGGGTTTGATTTCACCATTGAGCACAGGTCAGGGTGTCACCACCAAAATGCTGATGGTCTCTCTAGGATGTATGTCATCGACTAGAGGTATGAGATTCATCCAGGAGTGGATATAATCCTCCTGTCCCTTAGTCTGGGGGGGGGGGGCGAGTGTTAGGGAGAATTCTCTGTTTAGGCTGAATTTCTTAACCTAGTGAGTCCCCCAGCAGCTTTGCTGGATTTCTGGAGTTTGTTTTTTCCATCCTGCCAAGAGTGAGACTCTTTTCTCCCACTCTTGGACATGTATGTGTGTAATTCCTTTGAAATGTCAATGTGTTCGATAAGCTATGGGATCTTTTACTCCATAGGGTCTCATATGTTTTTCTATGTGTGTTACACCGCACCCTACGTCTCGTAACACGGGGGCGCCCTAGCGGGTCCCCCACCATAGACTCCATACCCGGGGACTGACTACTGTCTCCCCGGGCATGTAAAGTCACCATTGGCTTTACTAGACTGAGGGTGAGCTTAGACGAATATTGGTGTTGAAGCACACAATGCAGCTCAGATGTGTTTGTGGACTGATGGCTGTTGATAGTAGGGTTGTCTGGGGCACCTGCAGGGGCATGGCACATACCCTCCGGTACACCAAGGTCCATTGAGGCACTTGTATCAACCATGTAGCCTTCCGAGACATGGAAAGGGGCAGCTCACAGGGACATACAGCAAGGGACATACTCGCGTGCAGTGCATTTCATTTCCATGTACTTTATGATAAATGCACTGCCAACTTTGTTTCGGTCATGGTGGTACGCAACTTGCACTGAAGTCATGGCTTGCTATATGAGTCTGTCTGCTTACCCAGGGAACATTGCATGTTGTGTGAATTGTGACACATTGGTGTTCCATTTGCCACGCACCCACCGGCTCTGACTTACTGCATTGACTGTGTATGACCTGTCACAGGGGTACTGATATATATGGGTACGAAGCATCTACACCAGATTGTCTGTTTGTAGAGTAGTTTGTTGCTATGGGGCATGATTGGTGGTGTGTTTTTGTGTAATTGGCACGTACAGGTTGTTGACTGTGGCTCTCTTTGCAGCATTGCAGTGCTCCTGTAACCGGACCTGAGAGTGTGCAGGCAGGAGGCCAGCACTCAAAACCAGAGCTAAGTGTCTTGTTGTTTTTCTTTCAAACTGCTCTGCATAGGCTTGCTGGGGGGTGCACTAATGCATGGATGTATGTGTGATTCAATTTGGTATGTTTTTTTCCCCCTAATCACCCGGAATCCTATGCAATTTTGAACCCTGCACTCTCTACCCGGTGTTCCTGCTTCCCGTACCTATCCAAGCAACGTTCCCTAACCCTCTTTCCCCGCTGGGGTTGCGGATGCCTGTGTAAGCCCCGAACTTGCAGGCGCCAAAACCCTAGAGGGGGTGGTTGGTTCGAACCACTCCTAAGCCTGGACTACAGAAGGCCATGACAATGATGTCCAAGTTTGTTTGGATTGTGTATGTGTTCATGCAGGTAGTACATTTTCGTTCATTCCCTACTTTCATGTGTCATTCCTCCTCCCCTCTCCTGCCACTCATTCCAGTTATCCAGTGTGCCAACACCTGTCCCAACTGCATATCCTTGAACCTCCTTCCCCACCAGGGTCTCAGGGGCCTGTGTGAGTTTGACCTTGCAGGCACCCGGGACACGGTGGGGGTGGTTGTTTCGTGACACTCCCGCGCCTGTACACAGGACCTGTGAAAATACACATCCGTTCATGATGCATCATCCTATGTTATGTACCACACATGGTTCACATCCTGTTGTGACATTGTTTTACTGTGCTACCTTAGTTGTTGTATCATTGTGGTAGTACTTGGCCTTTGTGAGGTACTGCTACGTCAAGTCATCTACTGGAGGGTGTTCGGGTTCGTTTTTATGCCTTGGATTTTGTGATTTTGGAAATGAGTGTGGATTCTGAGGGTTCAGGCATCTTTTTACACACATGGTGGGAGATGGTGACGAAGGGTAAAGGTGATCCTGTGGCCAGGTGGAATTGAGGGTTGGAGGCTCCATGACCCAGGTGCAGTTGTTCAGTGGGTCATGGTCATTTGTGAGGGAGGGGGGGGTTGTTGTTGATAGTTGCCTTGCCCTGCAGTGTGATGGGAACTCTGACATTGTAATGGTGGTATCCTATGTACATGTTGTGTTCTGCTGATCAATGCCTGTTCATGTGTTGTGTTTTCCTTTCAGGTGCGAGGGGATAGTTGTGGTTTGACATGCTGGGGTGTACACATGGTGAATGTTCACATGTGATGCGTAGGGAATACTGATGGTCACTTGAGTGCACATGCATATGTGGAGTGGACGTCCTTGCAGAACCACACACTTGCACTCTGATGCACTACATGTACTCCCACCCTTGCATATCCACGTGTACACTGTTTGCCTTCTGGTGCCCACTGTGTCCCTGCAGCACATGTTCTGTGACCGATTATGGATCCAGTACATGCCTAATTTGATGTTTGATGTGGTCTGTCACTTAGATGTGATGCTCAGGGTGTGCATCACACACAATGGCTGTTCACTGTGCTGTGCGCTGAGTAGTGTGATGCAGGAGTAGGACACTGCACACATGAGCTGCAGTGTTGATTTTGCAATGCATAATGTGCATGTAGACAGGCAATCATTGTTATGTTACGTCTACGACTCATGTAATGCATTTGGAAATTACTTATTTTGGGTGGGAGATTTTGTTGGTCTGTCATTTCATCTGATTCCGGGTCAGGCATCATTGTCCGATGCCACTGTACATTTAGGACATGCAATGTGTACCTTATCGTTACTGCGTTGGTATATGGGTATTGCTTGCCATGTCATGTTGATGTTTGGGAGGGTCTGAGTGACATGACAGTGATGGCCATGGCCTGTTTTGCAGGTTTGCGTGATGCACACCTTGCATGTCCGGGTCATCTGCTTCTCAGAGCAACTAGCTGGGGCTAGAATTCTCTCCGCAGCAGGGCCCTCCCCCTGGAACAGACTTCCTGCCTGACTTGAACTTGAGGGGAACCATCTCCAGTTCTGGAAGCACCTCAAGACCTTCCTCTTTGCTTCTGCTTACTCTCTGCCTCTCCCTTGCAGAATTCTTCACTGGAACTGCACAGGAGCTGCAACTGGGCCACTCTCACTGACCTCGGTCCCTGGCTCAGACACTCTCCACTTGCACTGCCTCCCTGGCAACCCCTGCACTGCAGTACTGTCTCTCTATCCCTACAGCCCTCCCTTCCCAGCACTTGTCTGCACTTACCTTTGCAGTTGCCACCAGGCGACCTATGTATTATTTTTTTGGGCTACTTCCCCTGTACTGGACTCCCCCCACCCTTCCCCTTGCACTTTTCCTTTCCCCCTACCCCTGCACTTGCACAATCTCAATGACACCTGGCCTAGTAGTACCGTTCTCTGTGTTCCCTTGTTCCCCCCTCCCTGCCTCATTGCGCCTTGGAATACTTGTGTATGGCCCATATCATGTCATATGTCATATGTGTGCCTTTTGGTCACACAGGATATCTTGTGTTTAAGTAGCTAGGGATGCAGATGATGTGGCACTTCCATGGCAACTATCTCAGGGTGGTAGGGTTGTGACAGTTGACTGTCTCTTTGTCATCATTGATTGTCACCTGGTATGTGCCAGGCCTGTGTGCACTCCGCAGGGGTGGGAGTTTAGGTGAAAAATGTGGCCACAAGCTGGGTCCGGGCTTCCTCGCCCCGTGCCCTGTCCCCTCCCATGGGCAGCGCCTGTGCCTGTGGTTGGGGATGTGGGGGCACCACCATGTCCACCGGGACGCCCTGCCGTGTTGCCACATTGTGCAGGACACATGCTGCCACAATGACCCTGCACACTACTGGTGGTGCATAGAGTAGTTGCCCACCAGAGCGGTCAAGGGAGCAGAAACGTGACTTGAGCACTCCGAATGTGCGCTCCACTATGCCCCTGGTTGCAATATGGGCGGCGTTGTATCTTACCTGGGGTGGTGTGGTGGGGTTCCGGATTGGCGTCATCATGTGGTTGCTCAGAGCGTAGGCACTGTCCCCTAGGGAGGTGATAATAGTTGAGATTATTAGGGTTTGGATATTTGTCTGTGTGTGACTTGCATGCATGTGCAAGGGCATTTGTACTGACCTAGGAGCCATGTGTCGCCATGCTGCCCAGCTTCCAGGGCCCGGCTCAGGGCGGACATTCTGTATATGAAACTGTCATGGGTGGAGCCAGTGTAGTTTGCATAGACAGAGGTGATGATTCCCTTTGCATCACATACCACCTGTACATTGATGGAATGCCAGTGCTTGCGGTTTCGGTAGATGTGCTCAGTGGCCCTAGGTGGACGTAGGGCCACATGGGTGAAATCTATGGCACCGAGCACTTTGGGGAAGTGTGCCACCCTGAAGAAATCCAGGACAACGGCCTGCCTTTCTGCGGGTGTTCTGGGCATGTATATGTGCCTGCGGACTGAGGGGCGCACTGTCATGATTGCCAGTACCTGGTGTAGGCAGCGTGACTGCGTGGCCTGTGAGACCCCCCCCACTATGGCAGTGGTCCGCTGAAATGACCCAGTGGCCAAAAAATACAGGACATTAAGCAGCTTCTCCAAGGGGCTCAATGCTTGGGAGCAACGGGTGGGGGATGTAAGGTCATCTTCCCACTCCCTGACCAGGCCTGGGATGATATGGGGTGGAAACCTATACCTGCCGTAGACCTGGTCGTCAGACATCCCAAAAAGGCTTGTCCGTCGTGCGAAAATGCGTGCCCTGGCTATTCTCCTCCTCCTGCGGTGTCCCACGATCAGTGCAGCGACAAATGGGGCATTCATCGTAGCTGTATAAACGCGTTTGTTGTTTGCGCGCACTTTTATGCTGTGCGCAGGGACGCCTCCGCCTGCCTTCGTGTGGGCGGACGCGTTGACGCCTGTTCACGTCTTTTGCCGTGTGCGGGTTTCCCGTATTCGGATACGTGGTAAGACTGTACGTCCGAGTGTCATCGCGTGTGATCGGAGGGGAGTGAGCGTTCACGCGATTGGCCTGGGTACGTGTGTTTCGGGGTGCGCGGGAACTTTCACACGCGATTGGTGGAAATCCACGTGTGTTCTGTCATCACGTGCAATGAGGGAAACACCTGCGCGCGTCACATCACAGGCGCACTCACGCGCTAAGGGCCTTTGGTCCAATGAAATCGCATATGTGTGCTGCCGTGCATACGCGCTAAGGGCCTTTCCTCGAATTACACGCTGATGTGCAGATTTTTCACGTGCCAAATCACTCCGTATCAAGCTGGCCACACGTAAGCACACGGAAGACCACGCTCCTGCCCAGAAGGCTGATCTACTGCCCCCCAGAGCCCCGAGCACGCTCCCACCTGCCATCTGCTGCTGCCTGACTGCCTGCTGCCCACATGCCCTGCCATTTGCTGCCTGCACATCAGCCAGGGGTGCTGTTGCTGTGACCACCCCTGCTGGAACCGAAGACTCCCGACTGGGATTCCATCGCTGCACAGCCCAGCCCCAGGACCCTGTTGCCCACCCACTCCTGCCTCTGGGGTTGTCATGTCGGGGCAAACACCATCTGAGACCACTGACAACGCCCGGCCAGAGAGGCAGAGGGGCACCAGCTTCAGTGCCACCGAAGTTGGTGTCCTGGTGGAGCAAGTCCTGGGGCAGTATGATGCCCTCTTCGGAAGTTCCCGCGCTGACAAGGAAGGACGGACTTGGATCTAGACTGACATCGTGACTGCCATCAATGCCGAGGGGGTGGCAGTCCGCGACTTCCAACATGTCAAGAAGCGCTGGGAGGACTTCAGGTCCAGGACCCTGAACAAGGCCCGGCACCTCTTGAAGGCAGCGGATGCCAAGGGGCGCCGGGGCCACTTGTCGGAAGAACAGATGAGGGTCCTGGAACGCATATCCCCAGCGCTCCACGTCCACGTCCTTGAGAGGCAGACCCGTCTGGAGTCGAGCAGTAAGTGTACATGCATCCTGATTGTGAGCAGTGCGTGTGGTGATTTTTCAGTAGTGTGCAGGTTGCACATCTGTTTGGGTGGGGGTGTACAGGGCCGTGGGGCTAACACATGCGAGGGCTGGAATGTGTGAGACATGGATGGTGCTTGTGTGTGTAGGCTTGCATGCCAAATGCAGTTGTGTGGGCACACATGTTTGGATGAATGTGTATGTAAGTAGACATGTCCGTGATGTCACGCATGTATGTTGTTTTCGGCTGCATGTATCAGCACTGTGTACATGTGCATGTGTGTGTATTTGACAAGGGTGCAACAGTGATGCAACATGGATGCATGTGACAGCGGTATGTGGAAGCCTGATTGGCAGATGTGACATGGATGCCCGGCTGAACAGTGCGACACTTGGCAGAGGTGTACACATGCATGCAAGTGTGGTGGTGTGTGTACATGTGTGGTGCACTTCCTGTGTTGCATGTGATGTCTGGCTCACCTTTGCCTGCTCATGCTGTTGTATGTGTATGGATGGTGCTGGCAGTTGCGATATGGCTATGGTATGGCTCATGTGTGCGAGTTGAAATGACATGTGTGTTGGGGATTGCGATGACATGTCTGTGGTTTGCCAATGCCACTCATGTACAACTGTCATGTGTGTATGTGTCCATTGTACAGTGCCCTGATGCCTGTGTTTTGTTTCTCCCTGTCTGCAGCGTCAACTGATGAAGAGGGCGGAGAAGGAGCTGTGGAGCACAGCGGCGGGGATCCCACCGCCAGCCGGAGGCGCAAGGCCCGGCTCCCCTCCCATGTTGTGATCTCGTCGGGTAGTGAGGAGTCCGGTGCCGCGTCCCAGGCAGCAGCTGCCGGGGGGAGGTCCAAGAGGCGGAGGTTGGAGTTGGACTCCTCGGCAGCAAAAGAGGCAGCTGGGACCCCACAGGGCCCAACAGGGGAAGATGGCACGGGGTCATCCAGGTTGGTGGGGGGTTTGGTGGAGGAGGAGGCTGTGCAAGCACCAGAGACGGGGTCTGGAGTTGGGGATCCTACTGGTGCTAGTGGTGCAGTGCAGGACCAGGGACAGGAGGCAGCACAGGCCGTCGCGGAGGTTCCTGTGTGCAATCCTGTCCCTGATCCTGTCCCTGCATCATCTTGCACCAGCAGGGATGCCTACGTCCAGACCCGTTTTCAGGCAGGGGATGAGCTCACGTCAACTGGCCTTCCTCTGCCTGCGGACGTGGCTATCCGGGTCCGGGTTGAGCCTGTCCTGACTGGTGTGGCGTTGCGTCAACGGGCCATGCGAGGTGACCTGCAGTCTTTTCATGAGGAGACTGCACGTCATCTCGAATGGATTATTGACCACGTCAGCCTGCTGGGACAGGTCACCCAGGCCGGATTCCTCCGTATGATGGGGCTTGCTACGACCCCCTCCTCAACTTGAACCCCTACGCACCAGTCGTCCTCCGTGCCATCTTCCCACCCATCAGTTACCTGGGTGCCCTCTGGGGCTGCCTCTGACGGTGCGGCCAGGCTGGTGGAGGAGGCATCCCTGCCGCAGTCGGGAGTCGGACGTCCAGCAGGGGTGGCCACATCAACGACTGCACCCCAGCCGGCGGAGGATGTGCAGGCAGCAGGAGGCAGTGCATGGGCAGAGGCACAGCAGCAGCAGCAACGTGGTGGGAGCCATGAAGGCTCGGGGCCTTCAACATCGGAGGTGCAGGCATCGGCCGGAGGGCAGGAGGACCCAGGACAGAGAGTGTCTTCCATGTGGCAGCGGTTGGGCCACGCCATAGATGCGGAGCGGCAGCGGGCGGAAGAGGCACGGCTCACAATGGTCAGGGCGGAGAACTCCATGCAGAGGGCCCTGGGGCGGGCCGAGATCCTCGAGGCAATCCACAGGGGTTTGGAGGTGGACACGGCGACGGCCCTGCGGACCCTCCGGGCCATGGAGGAGGATCGCCTCCGGGACATTGAGCAGGAGTTCAATGATGCCCTGGCCCGGGACATCCACAAGTGAGCCGTCAAACTAGCCCGCTGCCCTTGTACATAGTTATGTAGGTAGTGTTAGGTTTCATTTTTGTTTTGATTTTATTTGGACCTTTCGGACATTGGCCACATTTATGTATATAGTTTATTGTATTAGTTAGTGTAGTTAGATAGGTTTCCTTTCTTTTGTTGGGATAATGGACCCTGGCTTGTTCCCATGTACATAGTTCACTGTTGGATTGTATTTTGTTTTCACTTTTTAACCATGGAGCAATGGTTGGTTTTCTTTTTTATTTCCCATTGGATTTTGTTTTGTGGACAGTGACTTTGGACACCATTACTTTGGAATTTTATTTTTGGTTTTGCTTTTTTTCACAGACATGCTTCTTTTCATTTTTGTACATTCACATTCTGTTTCTTTATTTTTGATTCTATTCATGTTTCCCTTAATACATATTTTTTTAGTGAACTTCAATGTGTGGTATCTCATTGGTTTCATGCATTTCATGATATGGGTTTTGAGATTCACTGACACCCATTGGGTGTATGTGAGGGAAATGTGTTTGTTTCGGAACTTGCAATTGGTGTTCTGTGATGTAATTGCCAACTATGAGCGGGTGGATGCAATACTCGGGTGGGTGTTTTGCATTTGGATTCTGACCATAGGGACCAGGGATCTAGATTGTGATGTCATGTTGGCTGAGGAACATGTGTTGCACATGGGTGGGGCCCTGCTGGCAGGTGCCCCACAGTGCTGGGGGGTGGCGGCCGTGGGAGACATGGGTGGGGGCCTGGTGGAGGCTGCCCCTGCACTGCTGGGGGGTGGGGGGGTGGGAGACATGGGTGGGGGCCTGGTGGAGGGTGCCCCTGCACTGCTGGGGGGTGGGGGGATGGGAGAAATGGGTGGGGGCCTGCTGGCAGGTGCCCCACAGTGCTGGGGGGTGGGGGTGGTGGGGAACATGAGTTGGACATGGGTGGGGGCCTGCTGGGAGATGCCCCACGGTGCTGGGGTGTGGGGGTGGTGTGGAACATGAGTTGGACATGGGTGGGGGCCTGCTGGCAGGTGCCCCACAGTGCTGGGGGTGGGGGTGGTCGGGAACATGAGTTGGACATGGGTGGGGGCCTCCTGGCAGGTGCCCCACAGTGCTGGGGGGTGGGGGTGGTGGGAGACATGGGTGGGGGCCTGGTGGAGGCTGCCCCTGCACTGCTGGGGGGTGGGGGGGTGGGAGACATGGGTGGGGGCCTGGTGGAGGGTGCCCCTGCACTGCTGTGGGGTGGGGGGGTTGGGAGACATGGGTAGGGGCCTGGTGGAGGCTGCCCCTGGTGGCTGGGGGGTGGGGGTGCTGGGAGACATGGGTGGGGGCCTGGTGGTGGGTGCCCCTGCACTGCTGGGGAGTGGGGGTGGTGGGAGTCATGGGTGGGGGCCTGCTGGCAGGTGCCCCACAGTGCTGGGGGGTGGGGGTGGTGGGAGACATGAGTTGGACACGGGTGGGGGCCTGCTGGCAGGTGCCCCACAGTGCTGGGTGGTGGGGGTGGTGGGAGACATGGGTGGGGGCCTGGTGGAGGGTGCCCCTGCACTGCTGGGGGGTGGGGGTGGTGGGAGTCAATGGTGGGGGCCTGCTGGCAGGTGCCCCACAGTACTGGGGGGTGGAGGTGGTGGGAGACATGAGTTGGACATGGGTGGGGGCCTGCTGGCAGGTTCCCCATAGTGCTGGGGGGTGGGGGAGGTGGGAGACATGAGTTGGACATGGGTGGGGGCCTGCTGGCAGGTGCCCCACAGTGCTGGGGGGTGGGGGTGGTGTGAGACATGGGTTGGGGCCTGGTAGAGGGTCTCCCTGCACTGCTGGTGGGTGGGGTGGGGGACATGGGTGGGGGCCTCGTGGAGGGTGCCCTTGAACTGCTGGGGGGTGGGGGTGGTGGGAGACATGGGTGGGGGTCTGGTGGAGGCTGCCCCTGGTGGCAGGGGGGTGGGGATGCTGGGAGACATGGGTGGGGGCCTGGTGGAGGCTGCCCTGCACTGCTGGGGGGTGGGGGTGCTGGGAGACATGGGTGGGGGCCTGCTGGCAGGTGCCCCACAGTGCTGGGGGGTGGGGGTGTTGTGAGACATGGGTGGGGGCCTGGTGGAGGGTCCCCCTGCACTGCTGGGGGGTGGGGTGGGGACATGGGTGGGGGCCTGGTGGAGTGTGCCCCTGCACTGCTGGGGGGTGGGGGTGGTGTAAGACATGGGTGGGGGCCTGGTGGAGGCTGCCCCTGGTGGCTGGGGGGTGGGGATGCTGGGAGACATGGGTGGGGGCCTGGTGGAGGCTGCCCCTGCACTGCTGGGGGGTGGGGTGGTGGGGGACATGGGTGGGGGCCTGGTGGAGGCTGCACCTGGTGGCTGGGGGGTAGGGGTGCTGGGATACATGGGTGGGGGCCTGGCAGAGGCTGCCCCTGGTGGCTGGGGGGTGGGGGTGCTGGGAGACATGGGTGGGGGCCTGGTGGTGGGTGCCCCTGCACTGCTGGGGGGTGGGGGTGGTGGGAGACATGGGTGGGGGCCTGCTGGCAGGTGCCCCACAGTGCTGGGGGGTGGGGGTTGTGGGGAACATGAGTTCGACATGGGTGTGGGCCTGCTGGCAGGTGCCCCACAGTGCTGGGGGGTGGGGGTGCTGGGAGACATGGGTGGGGGCCTGGTGGAGGCTGCCCCTGGTGACTGGGGGGTGGGGGTGGTGGGAGACATGAGTTGCACATGGGTGGGGGTCTGCTGGCAGGTGTCCCTCAGTGCTGGGGGGTGGGGGTGGTGGGAGACATGCGAGGGGGCCTGGTGGAGGCTGCCCCTGGTGGCTGGGGGGTGGGGGTGGTGGGGGACATGAGTTGCACATGGGTGGGGGCCTGCTGGAAGGTGCCCCACAGTTCTGGGGGGTGGGGGTGGTGGGGAACATGAGTTGGACATGGGTGTGGGCCTGCTGGCAGGTGCCCCACAGTGCTGGGGGGTGGGGGTGCTGGGAGACATGGGTGGGGGCCTGGTGGAGGCTGCCCCTGGTGGCTGGGGGGTGGGGGTGCTGGGAGACATGAGTTGCACATGGGTGGGGGCCTGCTGGCAGGTGCCCCACAGTGCTGGGGGGTGGTGGTGGTGGGAGACATGGGTGGGGGCCTGGTGGAGGCTGCCCCTGCACTGCTGGGGGGTGGGGGGGTGGGAGACATGGGTGGGGGCCTGGTGGAGGGTGCCCCTGCACTGCTGGGAGGTGGGGGGGGGTGGGAGACATGGGTGGGGGCCTGGTGGAGGCTGCCCCTGGTGGCTGGGGGGTGGGGGTGCTGGTAGACATGGGTGGGGGCCTGGTGGTGGGTGCCCCTGCACTGCTGGGGGGTGGGGGTGGTGGGTGTCATGGGTGGGGACCTGCTGGCAGGTGCCCCACAGTGCTGGGGGGTGGGGGTGCTGGGAGACATGAGTTGCACACGGGTGGGGGCCTGCTGGCAGGTGCCCCACAGTGCTGGGGGGTGGTGGTGGTGGGAGACATGGGTGGGGGCCTGGTGGAGGCTGCCCCTGCACTGCTGGGGGGTGGGGGGGTGGGAGACATGGGTGGGGGCCTGGTGGAGGGTGCCCCTGCACTGCTGGGGGTGGGGGGGTGGTCGACATGGGTGGGGGCCTGGTGGAGGCTGCCCCTGGTGGCTGGGGGGTGGGGGTGCTGGGAGACATGGGTGGGGGCCTGGTGGTGGGTGCCCCTGCACTGCTGGGGGGTGGGGGTGGTGGGTGTCATGGGTGGGGGCCTGCTGGCAGGTGCCCCACAGTGCTAGGGGGTGGGGGTGGTGGGAGACATGAGTTGGATATGGGTGGGGGCCTGCTGGCAGGTGCCCCACAGTGCTGGGGGGTGGGGGTGGTGGGAGACATGGGTGGGGGCCTGGTGGAGGGTGCCCCTGCACTGCTGGGGGGTGGGGGTGGTGGGAGTCATGGGTGGGGGCCTGCTGGCAGGTGCCCCACAGTGCTGGGGGTGGGGGTGGTGGGAGACATGAGTTGGACATGGGTGGGGGCCTGCTGGCAGGTGCCCCACAGTGCTGGGGGGTGGGGTGGTGGGAGACATGGGCGGGGGCCTGATGGAGGGTGCCCCTGCACTGCTGGGGGGTGGGGGTGGTGGGAGACATGGGTGTGGGCCTGGTGGAGGCTGCCCCTGGTGGCTGGGGGGTGGGGGTGCTGGGAGACATGGGTGGGGGCCTGGTGGAGGCTGCCCCTGCACTGCTGGGGGGTGGGGGTGGTGGGAGACATGGGTGGGGGCCTGGTGGAGGCTGCCCCTGGTGGCTGGGGGGTGGGGGTGCTGGGAGACATGGGTGGGGGCCTGGTGGAGGATGCCCCTGGTGGCTGGGGTGTGGGGGTGCTGGGAGACATGTGTGGGGGCCTGGTGGTGGGTGCCCCTGAACTGCTGGGGGGTGGGGGGGTGGGAGACATGGGTGGGGGCCTGCTGGCAGGTGCCCCACAGTGCTGGGGGGTGGGGGTGGTGGGGAATATGAGTTGCACATGGGTGGGGGCCTGCTGGCAGATGCCCCACAGTGCTAGGGGGTGGGGGTGGTGGGAGACATGAGTGGGTCCTGGTGGAGGCTGCCCCTGGTGGCTGGGGGGTGGGGGTGGTGGGAGACATGAGTTGCACATGGGTGGGGGCCTGCTGGCAGGTGCCCCACAGTGCTGGGGGGTGGGGGTGGTGGGGAACATGAGTTGGACATGGGTGTGGGACTGCTGGCAGGTGCCCATAGTGCTGGGGGGTGGGGGTGCTGGGAGACATGGGTGGGGGCCTGGTGGAGGCTGCCCCTGCACTGCTGGGGGTTGGGGGGGTGGGAGAAATGGGTGGGGGCCTGGTGGAGGCTGCCCCTGGTGGCTGGGGGGTGGGGGTGCTGGGAGACATGGGTGGGGGCCTGGTGGTGGGTGCCCCTGCGCTGCTGGGGGGTGGGGGTGGTGGGGAACATGAGTTGGACATGGTTGTGGGCCTGCTGGCAGGTGCCCCACAGTGCTGGGGGGTGGGGGTGCTGGGAGACATGGGTGGGGGCCTGGTGGAGGCTGCCCCTGGTGGTTGGGGGGTGGGGGTGCTGGGAGACATGAGTTGCACATGGGTGGGGGCCTGCTGGCAGGTGCCCCACAGTGCTGGGGGGTGGTGGTGGTGGGAGACATGGGTGGGGGCCTGGTGGAGGCTGCCCCTGCACTGCTCGGGGGCGGGGGGGTGGGAGACATGGGTGGGGGCCTGGTGGAGGGTGCCCCTGCACTGCTGGGAGGTGGGGGGGTGGGAGACATGGGTGGGGGCCTGGTGGAGGCTGCCCCTGGTGGCTGGGGGGTGGGGGTGCTGGGAGACATGGGTGGGGGCCTGGTGGTGGGTGCCCCTGCACTGCTGGGGGGTGGGGGTGGTGGGTGTCATGGGTGGGGACCTGCTGGCAGGTGCCCCACAGTGCTGGGGGGTGGGGGTGCTGGGAGACATGAGTTGCACATGGGTGGGGGCCTGCTGGCAGGTGCCCCACAGTGCTGGGGGGTGGTGGTGGTGGAAGACATGGGTGGGGGCCTGGTGGAGGCTGCCCCTGCACTGCTGGGGGGTGGGGGGGTGGGAGACATGGGTGGGGGCCTGGTGGAGGGTGCCCCTGCACTGCTGGGGGGTGGGGGGGTGGGAGACATGGGTGGGGGCCTGGTGGAGGCTGCCCCTGGTGGCTGTGGGGGTGGGGGTGCTGGGAGACATGGGTGGGGGCCTGGTGGTGGGTGCCCCTGCACTGCTGGGGGGTGCGGGTGGTGGGTGTCATGGGTGGGGGCCTGCTGGCAGGTGTCCCACAGTGCTGGGGGGTGGGGGTGGTGGGAGACATGAGTTGGACATGGGTGGGGGCCTGCTGGCAGGTGCCCCACAGTGCTGGGGGGTGGGGGTGGTGGGTGACATGGGTGGGGGCCTGGTGGAGGGTGCCGCTGCACTGCTAGGGGTGGGGGTGGTGGGAGTCATGGGTGGGGCCTGCTGGTAGGTGCCCCACAGTGCTGGGGGGTGGGGGTGGTGGGGAACATGAGTTGGACATTGGTGTGGGCCTGCTGGCAGGTGCCCACAGTGCTGGGGGGTGGGGGTGCTGGGAGGCATGGGTGGGGGCCTGGTGGAGGCTGCCCCTGCACTGCTGGGGGTTGGGGGGGGTGGGAGAAATGGGTGGGGGCCTGGTGGAGGCTGCCCCTGGTGACTGGGGGGTGGGGGTGCTGGGAGACATGGGTGGGGGCCTGGTGGTGGGTGCCCCTGCCCTGCTGGGGGGTGGGGGTGGAGGGAGTCATGGGTGGGGGCCTGCTGGCAGATGCCCCACAGTGCTGGGGGGTGGGGTGGTGGGGAACATGAGTTGGACATGGTTGTGGGCCTGCTGGCAGGTGCCCCACAGTGCTGGGGGGTGGGGGTGCTGGGAGACATGGGTGGGGGCCTGGTGGAGGCTGCCCCTGGTGGCTGGGGGGTGGGGGTGCTGGGAGACATGAGTTGCTCATGGGTGGGGGCGTGCTGGCAGGTGCCCCACAGTGCTGGGGGGTGGGGGTGGTGGGAGACATGGGTGGGGGCCTGGTGGAGGCTGCCCCTGCACTGCTGGGGGGTGGGGGGGTGGGAGACATGGGTGGGGGCCTGGTGGAGGCTGCCCCCGGTGGCTGGGGGGTGGGGGTGCTGGGAGACATGGGCGGGGGCCTGGTGGAGGCTGCCCCCGCACTGCTAGGGGGTGGGGGTGGTGGGAGACATGGGTGGGGGCCTGGTGGAGGCTGCCCCTGGTGGCTGGGGGTAGGGGTGCTGGGAGACATGGGTGGGGGCCTGGTGGAGGCTGCCCCTGGTGGCTGGGGGGTGGGGGTGCTGGGAGACATGGGTGGGGGCCTGGTGGTGGGTGCCCCTGCACTGCTGGGGGGTGGGGGTGGTGGGAGACATGGGTGGGGGCCTGCTGGCAGGTGCCCCACAGTGCTGGGGGGTGGGGGTGCTGGGAGACATGGGTGGGGGCCTGGTGGAGGCTGCCCCTGGTGGCTGGGGGGTGGGGGTGCTGAGAGACATGGGTGGGCCTGGTGGTGGGTGCCCCTGCACTGCTGGGGTGTGGGGGTGGTGGGAGACATGGTTGTGGGCCTGCTGGCAGGTGCCCCACAGTGCTGGGGGGTGGGGGTGCTGGGAGACATGGGTGGGGGCCTGGTGGAGGCTGCCCCTGGTGGCTGGGGGGTGGGGGTGCTGGGAGACATGAGTTGCTCATGGGTGGGGGCCTGCTGGCAGGTGCCCCACAGTGCTGGGGGTGGGGGTGGTGGGAGACATGGGTGGGGGCCTGGTGGAGGCTGCCCCTGCACTGCTGGGGGGCGGGGGGGTGGGAGACATGGGTGGGGGCCTGGTGGAGGCTGCCCCCGGTGGCTGGGGGGTGGGGGTGCTGGGAGACATGGGTGGGGGCCTGGTGGAGGCTGCCCCCGCACTGCTAGGGGGTGGGGGTGGTGGGAGACATGGGTGGGGGCCTGGTGGAGGCTGCCCCTGGTGGCTGGGGGTGGGGGTGCTGAGAGACATGGGTGGGGGCCTGGTGGAGGCTGCCCCTGGTGGCTGGGGGGTGGGGGTGCTGGGAGACATGGGTGGGGGCCTGGTGGTGGGTGCCCCTGCACTGCTGGGGGGTGGGGGTGCTGGGAGACATGAGTTGCTCATGGGTGGGGGCCTGCTGGCAGGTGCCCCACAGTGCTGGGGGGTGGGGGTGGTGGGAGACATGGGTGGGGGCCTGGTGGAGGCTGCCAATGCACTGCTGGGGGGTGGGGGGGGTTCGACATGGGTGGGGGCCTGGTGGAGGCTGCCCCCGGTGGCTGGGGGGTGGGGGTGCTGGGAGACATGGGTGGGGGCCTGGTGGAGGCTGCCCCCGCACTGCTAGGGGGTGGGGGTGGTGGGAGACATGGGTGGGGGCCTGGTGGAGGCTGCCCCTGGTGGCTGGGGGTGGGGGTGCTGGGAGACATGGGTGGGGGCCTGGTGGAGGCTGCCCCTGGTGGCTGGGGGGTGGGGGTGCTGGGAGACATGGGTGGGGGCTTTGTGGAGGGTGCCCTTGAACTGCTGGGGGGTGGGGGTGGTGGGAGACATGGGTGGGGTCTGGTGGAGGCTGCCCCTGGTGGCTGGGGGGTGGGGATGCTGGGAGACATGGGTGGGGGCCTTTTGGAGGCTGCCCCTGCACTGCTGGGGGGTGGGGGTGGTGGGAGACATGGGTGGGGGCCTGGTGGAGGCTGCCCCTGGTGGCTGGGGGGTGGGGGTGCTGGGAGACATGGGTGGGGGCCTGGTGGTGGGAGCCCCTGCACTGCTGGGGGGTGGGGGTGGTGGGAGTCATGGGTGGGGGCCAGCTGGCAGGTGCCCCACAGTGCTGGGGGGTGGAGGTGGTGGGAGACATGAGTTGGACATGGGTGGGGGCCTGCTGGCAGGTGCCCCACAATGCTGGGGGGTGGGGGTGGTGGGAGACATGAGTTGGACATGGGTGGGGGCCTGCTGGCAGGTGCCCCACAGTGCTGGGGGGTGGGGGTGGTGTGAGACATGGGTGGGGGCCTGGTGGAGGGTCCCCCTGCACTGCTGGGGGGTGGGGTGGGGACATGGGTGGGGGCCTGGTGGAGGGTGCCCCTGCACTGCTGGGGGGTGGGGGTGGTGGGAGACATGGGTGGGGGCCTGGTGGAGGCTGCCCCTGGTGGCTGGGGGGTGGGGATGCTGGGAGACATGGGTGCGGGCCTGGTGGAGGCTGCCCCTGCACTGCTGGGGGGTGTTGTGGTGGGAGACATGGGTGGGGGCCTGGTGGAGGCTGCACCTGGTGGCTGGGGGGTAGGGGTGCTGGGATACATGGGTGGGGGCCTGGCAGAGGCTGCCCCTGGTGGTTGGGGGGTGGGGGTGCTGGGAGACATGGGTGGGGGCCTGGTGGTGGGTGCCCCTGCACTGCTGGGGTGTGGTGGTGGTGGGAGACATGGGTGGGGGCCTGCTGGCAGGTGCCCCACAGTGCTGGGGGTGGGGGTGGTGGGGAACATGAGTTGGACATGGGTGTGGGCCTGCTGGCAGGTGCCCCACAGTGCTGGGGGGTGGGGGTGCTGGGAGACATGGGTGGGGGCCTGGTGGAGGCTGCCCCTGGTGACTGGGGGGTGGGGGTGGTGGGAGACATGAGTTGCACATGGGTGGGGGTCTGCTGGCAGGTGTCCCTCAGTGCTGGGGGGTGGGGGTGGTGGGAGACATGTGAGGGGGCCTGGTGGAGGCTGCCCCTGGTGGCTGGGGGGTGGGGGTGGTGGGGGACATGAGTTGCACATGGGTGAGGGCCTGCTGGCAGGTGCCCCACAGTTCTGGGGGGTGGGGGTGGTGGGGAACATGAGTTGGACATGGGTGTGGGCCTGCTGGCAGGTGCCCCACAGTGCTGGGGGGTGGGGGTGCTGGGAGACATGGGTGGGGGCCTGGTGGAGGCTGCCCCTGGTGGCTGGGGGTGGGGGTGCTGGGAGACATGAGTTGCACATGGGTGGGGGCCTGCTGGCAGGTGCCCCACAGTGCTGGGGGGTGGTGGTGGTGGGAGACATGGGTGGGGGCCTGGTGGAGGCTTCCCCTGCACTGCTGGGGGGTGGGGGTGGGAGACAAGGGTGGGGCCTGGTGGAGGGTGCCCCTGCACTGCTGGGAGGTGGGGGGGTGGGAGACATGGGTGGGGGCCTGGTGGAGGCTACCCCTGGTGGCTGGGGGGTGGGGTGCTGGGAGACATGGGTGGGGGCCTGGTGGTGGGTGCCCCTGCACTGCTGGGGGGTGGGGTGGTGGGTGTCATGGGTGGGGGCCTGCTGGCAGGTGCCCCACAGTGCTGGGGGGTGGGGGTGCTGGGAGACATGAGTTGCACATGGGTGGGGGCCTGCTGGCAGGTGCCCCACAGTGCTGGGGGTGGTGGTGGTGGGAGACATGGGTGGGGGCCTGGTGGAGGCTGCCCCTGCACTGCTGGGGGGTGGGGGGGTGGGGGACATGGGTGGGGGCCTGGTGGAGGGTGCCCCTGCACTGCTGGGGGGTGGGGGGGTGGGAGACATGGGTGGGGGCCTGGTGGAGGCTGCCCCTGGTGGCTGGGGGGTGGGGGTGCTGGGAGACATGGGTGGGGGCCTGGTGGTGGGTGCCCCTGCACTGCTGGGGGGTGGGGGTGGTGGGTGTCATGGGTGGGGGCCTGCTGGCAGGTGCCCCACAGTGCAGGGGGGTGGGGGTGGTGGGAGACATGAGTTGGGCATGGGTGGGGGCCTGCTGGCAGGTGCCCCACAGTGCTGGGAGGTGGGGGTGGTGGGAGAAATGGGTGGGGGCCTGGTGGAGGGTGCCCCTGCACTGCTGGGGGGTGGGGGTGGGGGGAGTCATGGGTGGGGGCCTGCTGGCAGGTGCCCCACAGTGCTGGGGGGTGGGGGTGGTGGGAGACATGAGTTAGACATGGGTGGGGGCCTGCTGGCAGGTGCCCCACAGTGCTGGGGGGTGGGGTGGTGGGAGACATGGGCGGGGGCCTGGTGGAGGGTGCCCCTGCACTGCTGGGGGGTGGGGGTGGTGTCAGACATGGGTGTGGTCCTGGTGGAGGCTGCCCCTGGTGGCTGGGGGGTGGGGGTGCTGGGAGACATGGGTGGGGGCCTGGTGGAGGCTGCCCCTGCACTGCTGGGGGGTGGGGGTGGTGGGAGACATGGGTGGGGGCCTGGTGGAGGCTGCGCCTGGTGGCTGGGGGGTGGGGGTGCTGGGAGACATGGGTGGGGGCCTGGTGGAGGATGCCCCTGGTGGCTGGGGGGTGGGGGTGCTGGGAGACATGGGTGGGGGCCTGGTGGTGGGTGCCCCTGCACTGCTGGGGGGTGGGGGGTGGGAGACATGGGTGGGGGCCTGCTGGCAGGTGCCCCACAGTGCTGGGGGTGGGGGTGGTGGGGAACATGAGTTGCACATGGGTGGGGGCCTGCTGGCAGATGCCCCACAGTGCTAGGGGGTGGGGGTGGTGGGAGACATGGGTGGGTCCTGGTGGAGGCTGCCCCTGGTGGCTGGGGGGTGGGGGTGGTGGGAGACATGAGTTGCACATGGGTGGGGGCCTGCTGGCAGGTGCCCCACAGTGCTGGGGGGTGGGGGTGGTGGGGTACATGAGTTGGACATGGGTGTGGGCCTGCTGGCAGGTGCCCACAGTGCTGGGGGGTGCGGGTGCTGGGAGACATGGGTGGGGGCCTGGTGGAGGCTGCCCCTGCACTGCTGGGGGTTGGGGGGGTGGGAGAAATGGGTGGGGGCCTGGTGGAGGCTGCCCCTGGTGGCTGGGTGGTGGGGGTGCTGGGAAACATGGGTGGGGGCCTGGTGGTGGGTGCCCCTGCACTGCTGGGGGGTGGGGGTGGAGGGAGCCATGGGTGGGGGCCTGCTGTCAGGTGCCCCACAGTGCTGGGGGGTGGGGGTGGTGGGGAACATGAGTTGGACATGGTTGTGGGCCTGCTGGCAGGTGCCCCACAGTGCTGGGGGGTGGGAGTGCTGGGAGACATGGGTGGGGGCCTGGTGGAGGCTGCTCCTGGTGGCTGGGGGGTGGGGGTGCTGGGAGACATGAGTTGCACATGGGTGGGGGCCTGCTGGCTGGTGCCCCACAGTGCTGGGGGGTGGTGGTGGTGTGAGACATGGGTGGGGGCCTGGTGGAGGCTGCCCCTGCACTGCTGGGTGGTGGGGGGGTGGGAGACATGGGTGGGGGCCTTGTGGAGGGTGCCCCTGCACTGCTGGGAGGTGGGGGGGTGGGAGACATGGGTGGGGGCCTGGTGGAGGCTGCCCCTGGTGGCTGGGGGGTGGGGGTGCTGGGAGACATGGGTGGGGGCCTGGTGGTGGGTGCCCCTGCACTGCATGGGGGTGGGGGTGGTGGGTGTCATGGGTGGGGGCCTGGTGGAGGCTGCACCTGGTGGCTGGGGGTGTAGGGGTGCTGGGATACATGGGTGGGGGCCTGGCAGAGGCTGCCCCTGGTGGTTGGGGGGTGGGGGTGCTGGGAGACATGGGTGGGGGCCTGGTGGTGGGTGCCCCTGCACTGCTGGGGGGTGGGGGTGGTGGGAGACATGGGTGGGGGCCTGCTGGCAGGTGCCCCACAGTGCTGGGGGGTGGGGGTGGTGGGGAACATGAGTTGGACATGGGTGTGGGCCTGCTGGCAGGTGCCCCACAGTGCTGGGGGGTGGGGGTGCTGGGAGACATGGGTGGGGGCCTGGTGGAGGCTGCCCCTGGTGACTGGGGGGTGGGGGTGGTGGGAGACATGAGTTGCACATGGGTGGGGGTCTGCTGGCAGGTGTCCCTCAGTGCTGGGGGGTGGGGGTGGTGGGAGACATGTGAGGGGGCCTGGTGGAGGCTGCGCCTGGTGGCTGGGGGGTGGGGGTGGTGGGGGACATGAGTTGCACATGGGTGAGGGCCTGCTGGCAGGTGCCCCACAGTTCTGGGGGTGGGGGTGGTGGGGAACATGAGTTGGACATGGGTGTGGGCCTGCTGGCAGGTGCCCCACAGTGCTGGGGGGTGGGGGTGCTGGGAGACATGGGTGGGGGCCTGGTGGAGGCTGCCCCTGGTGGCTGGGGGTGGGGGTGCTGGGAGACATGAGTTGCACATGGGTGGGGGCCTGCTGGCAGGTGCCCCATAGTGCTGGGGGGTGGTGGTGGTGGGAGACATGGGTGGGGGCCTGGTGGAGGCTTCCCCTGCACTGCAGGGGGGGGGGGGTGGGAGACATGGGTGGGGCCTGGTGGAGGGTGCCCCTGCACTGCTGGGAGGTGGGGGGGAAGGAGACATGGGTGGGGGCCTGGTGGAGGCTACCCCTGGTGGCTGGGGGGTGGGGTGCTGGGAGACATGGGTGGGGGCCTGGTGGTGGGTGCCCCTGCACTGCTGGGGGGTGGGGGTGGTGGGTGTCATGGGTGGGGGCCTGCTGGCAGGTGCCCCACAGTGCTGGGGGGTGGGGGTGCTGGGAGACATGAGTTGCACATGGGTGGGGGCCTGCTGGCAGGTGCCCCACAGTGCTGGGGGTGGTGGTGGTGGGAGACATGGGTGGGGGCCTGGTGGAGGCTGCCCCTGCACTGCTGGGGGGTGGGGGGGTGGGGGACATGGGTGGGGGCCTGGTGGAGGGTGCCCCTGCACTGCTGGGGGGTGGGGGGGCGGGAGACATGGGTGGGGGCCTGGTGGAGGCTGCCCCTGGTGGCTGGGGGGTGGGGGTGCTGGGAGACATGGGTGAGTGCCTGGTGGTGGGTGCCCCTGCACTGCTGGGGGGTGGGGGTGGTGGGTGTCATGGGTGGGGGCCTGCTGGCAGGTGCCCCACAGTGCAGGGGGGTGGGAGTGCTGGGAGACATGAGTTGGGCATGGGTGGGGGCCTGCTGGCAGGTGCCCCACAGTGCTGGGAGGTGGCGGTGGTGGGAGACATGGGTGGGGGCCTGGTGGAGGGTGCCCCTGCACTGCTGGGGGGTGGGGGGTGGGGGGAGTCATGGGTGGGGGCCTGCTGGCAGGTGCCCCACAGTGCTGGGGGGTGGGGGGTGGGAGGACATGAGTTGGACATGGGTGGGGGCCTGCTGGCAGGTGCCCCACAGTGCTGGGGGGTGGGTGGTGGGAGACATGGGCGGGGGCCTGGTGGAGGGTGCCCCTGCACTGCTGGGGGGTGGGGGTGGTGGCAGACATGGGTGTGGTCCTGGTGGAGGCTGCCCCTGGTGGCTGGGGGGTGGGGGTGCTGGGAGACATGGGTGGGGGCCTGGTGGAGGCTGCCCCTGCACTGCTGGGGGTGGGGGTGGTGGAGACATGGGTGGGGGCCTGGTGGAGGCTGCGCCTGGTGGCTGGGGGGTGGGGGTGCTGGGAGACATGGGTGGGGGCCTGGTGGAGGATGCCCCTGGTGGCTGGGGGGTGGGGGTGCTGGGAGATATGGGTGGGGGCCTGGTAGTGGGTGCCCCTGCACTGCTGGGGGGTGGGGGGTGGGAGACATGGGTGGGGGCCTGCTGGCAGGTGCCCCACAGTGCTGGGGGTGGGGGTGGTGGGGAACATGAGTTGCCACATGGGTGGGGGCCTGCTGGCAGATGCCCACAGTGCTAGGGGGTGGGGGTGGTGGGAGACATGGGTGGGTCCTGGTGGAGGCTGCCCCTGGTGGCTGGGGGGTGGGGTGGTGGGGACATGAGTTGCACATGGGTGGGGGCCTGCTGGCAGGTGCCCCACAGTGCCTGGGGGGTGGGGGTGGTGGGGAACATGAGTTGGACATGGGTGTGGGCCTGCTGGCAGGTGCCCACAGTGCTGGGGGGTGGGGGTTCTGGGAGACATGGGTGGGGGCCTGGTGGAGGCTGCCCCTGCACTGCTGGGGGTTGGGGGGGTGGGAGAAATGGGTGGGGGCCTGGTGGAGGCTGCCCCTGGTGGCTGGGTGGTGGGGGGGTGGGAGACATGGGTGGGGGCCTGGTGGAGGGTGCCCCTGCACTGCTGGGAGGTGGGGGGTGGAGACATGGGTGGGGGCCCGGTGGGAGGCTGCCCCTGGTGGCTGGGGGGTGGGGGTGCTGGGAGACATGGGTGGGGGCCTGGTGGTGGGTGCCCCTGCACTGCATGGGGGTGGGGGTGGTGGGTGTCATGGGTGGGGGCCTGCTAGCAGGTGCCCCACAGTGCTGGGGGGTGGGGGTGCTGGGAGACATGAGTTGCACATGGGTGGGGGCCTGCTGGCAGGTGCCCCACAGTGCTGGGGGGTGGTGGTGGTGGGAGACATGGGTGGGGGCCTGGTGGAGGCTGCCCCTGCACTGCTGGGGGGTGGGGGGGTGGGAGACATGGGTGGGGGCCTGGTGAGGGTGCCCCTGCACTGCTGGGGGGTGGTGGGGTGGGAGACATGGGGTGGGGGCCTGGTGGAGGCTGCCCCCTGGTGGCTGGGGGGTGGGGGTGCTGGGAGACATGGGTGGGGGCCTGGTGGTGGGTGCCCCTGCACTGCTGGGGGGTGGGGGTGGTGGGTGTCATGGGTGGGGCCTGCTGGCAGGTGCCCCACAGTGCTGGGGGGTGGGGGTGGTGGGAGACATGAGTTGGACATGGGTGGGGGCCTGCTGGCAGGTGCCCCACAGTGCTGGGGGTGGGGTGGGGTGGGAGGACATGGGTGGGGCCTGGTGGAGGGTGCCCCTGCACTGCTGGGGGGTGGGGGTGGTGGGAGTCATGGGTGGGGCCTGCTGGCAGGTGCCCCACAGTGCTGGGGGGTGGGGTGGTGGGAGACATAAGTTGGACATGGGTGGGGGCCTGCTGGCAGGTGCCCCACAGTGCTGGGGGGTGGGGTGGTGGGAGACATGGGCAGGGGCCTGGTGGAGGGTGCCCCTGCACTGCTGGGGGGTGGGGGTGGTGGGAGACATGGGTATGGGCCTGGTGGAGGCTGCCCCTGGTGGCTGGGGGGTGGGGGTGCTGGGAGACATGGGTGGGGGCCTGGTGAAGGCTGCCCCTGCACTGCTGGGGGGTGGGGGTGGTTGGAGACATGGGTGGGGGCCTGGTGGAGGCTGCCCCTGGTGGCTGGGGGGTGGGGGTGCTGGGAGACATGGGTGGGGGCCTGGTGGGAGGTGCCCCTGGTGGCTGGGGGGTGGGGGTGCTGGGAGACATGGGTGGGGGCCTGGTGGTGGGTGCCCCTGCACTGATGGGGGGTGGGGGGGTGGGAGACATGAGTGGGTCCCTGCTACAGTGCTGGGGGTATGGGTGGTGGGGAACATGAGTTGCACATGGGTGGGGGCCTGCTGGCAGATGCCCCACAGTGCTAGGGGGTGGGGGTGGTGGGAGACATGGGTGGGGGCCTGGTGGAGGCTGCCCCTGGTGGCTGGGGGGTGGGGGTGCTGGGAGACATGGGTGGGGGCCTGGTGGTGGGTGCCCCTGCACTGCTGGGGGGTGGGGGTGGTGGGTGTCAGGGGTGGGGGCCTGCTGGCAGGTGCCCCACAGTGCTGGGGGGTGGGGGTGGTGGGAGACATGAGTTGGACATGGGTGGGGGCCTGCTGGCAGGTGCCCCACAGTGCTGGGGGTGGGGGTGGTGGGAGACATGGGTGGGGGCCTGGTGGAGGGGTTGGCCCCTGCACTGCTGGGGGGTGGGGGTGGTGGGAGTCATGGGTGGGGCCTGCTGGCAGGTGCCCCACAGTGCTGGGGGGTGGGGTGTTTGGGAGACATAAGTTGGACATGGGTGGGGGCCTGCTGGCAGGTGCCCCACAGTGCTGGGGGGTGGGGTGGTGGGAGACATGGGCAGGGGCCTGGTGGAGGGTGCCCCTGCACTGCTGGGGGGTGGGGGGTGGTGGGAGACATGGGTATGGGCCTGGTGGAGGCTGCCCCTGGTGGCTGGGGGTGGGGGTGCTGGGAGACATGGGTGGGGGCCTGGTGAAGGCTGCCCCTGCACTGCTGGGGGGTGGGGGTGGTGGGAGAACATGGGTGGGGGCCTGGTGGAGGCTGCCCCTGGTGGCTGGGGGGTGGGGGTGCTGGGAGGACATGGGTGGGGGCCTGGTGGAGGATGCCCCTGGTGGCTGGGGGGTGGGGGTGCTGGGAGACCATGGGTGGGGGCCTGGTGGTGGGTTGCCCTGCACTGATGGGGGGTGAGGGGGTGGGAGACATGAGTGGGTCCCTGCTACAGTGCTGGGGGGTATGGGTGGTGGGGAACATGAGTTGCACATGGGTGGGGGCCTGCTGGCAGATGCCCCACAGTGCTAGGGGGTGGGGGTGGTGGGGAGACATGGGTGGGTCCTGGTGGAGGCTGCCCCTGGTGGCTGGGGGGTGGGGGTGGTGGGAGACATGAGTTGCACATGGGTGGGGGCCTGCTGGCAGGTTGCCCCACAGTGCTGGGGGGTGGGGGTGGTGGGGAACATGAGTTGGACATGGGTGTGGGCCTGCTGGCAGGTTCCCACAGTGCTGGGGGGTGGGGGTGCTGGGAGATATGGGTGGGGGCCTGGTGGAGGCTGCCCCTGCACTGCTGGGGTTGGGGGGGGGGGTGGGGAGAAATGGGTGGGGGCCTGGTGGAGTCTGCCCCTGGTGGCTGGGGGGTGGGGGTGCTGGGAGACATGGGTGGGGGCCTGGTGGTGGGTGCCCCTGCCCTGCTGGGGGGTGGGGGTGGAGGGAGTCATGGGTGGGGGCCTGCTGGCAGGTGCCCCCACAGTGCTGGGGGGTGGGGGTGGTGGGGAACATGAGTTGGACATGGTTGTGGGCCTGCTGGCAGGTGCCCCACAGTGCTGGGGGGTGGGGGTGCTGGGAGACATGGGTGGGGGCCTGGTGGAGGCTGCCCCTGGTGGCTGGGGGGTGGGGGTGGGGGTGCTGGGAGACATGAGTTGCTCATGGGTGGGGGGCCTGCTGGCAGGTGCCCCACAGTGCTGGGGGGTGGGGGTGGTTGGAGACATGGGTGGGGGCCTGGTGGAGGCTGCCCCTGCACTGCTGGGGGGCTGGGGCTGGGAGACATGGGTGGGAGCCTGGTGGAGGCTGCCCCCGGTGGCTGGGGGGTGGGGTGCTGGGAGACATGGGTGGGGGCCTGGTGGAGGTTGCCCCCGCACTGCTAGGGGGTGGGGGTGGTGGGAGACATGGGTGGGGGCCTGGTGGAGGCTGCCCCTGGTGGCTGGGGGTGGGGGTGCTGGGAGACATGGGTGGGGGCCTGGTGGAGGCTGCCCCTGGTGGCTGGGGGGTGGGGGTGCTGGGAGACATGGGTGGGGGCCTGGTGGTGGGTGCCCCTGCACTGCTGGGGGTGGGGGTGCTGGGAGACATGAGTTGCTCATGGGTGGGGGCCTGCTGGCAGGTGCCCCACAGTGCTGGGGGGTGGGGGTGGTGGGAGACATGGGTGGGGGTCTGGTGGAGGCTGCCCCTGCACTGCTGGGGGGCAGGGGGGTGGGAGACATGGGTGGGGGCCTGGTGGAGGCTGCCCCCGGTTGCTGGGGGGTGGGGGTGCTGGGAGACATGGGTGGGGGCCTGGTGGAGGCTGCCCCCGCACTGCTAGGGGGTGGGGGTGGTGGGAGACATGGGTGGGGGCCTGGTGGGGGCTGCCCCTGGTGGCTGGGGGTGGGGGTGTTGGGAGACATGGGTGAAGGCCTGGTGGAGGCTGCCCCTGGTGGCTGGGGGGTGGGGGTGCTGGGAGACATGGGTGGGGTCCTGGTGGTGGGTGCCCCTGCACTGTTGGGGGCTGGGGGTGGTGGGAGACATGGGTGGGGGCCTGCTGGCAGGTGCCCCACTGTGCTGGGGGGTGGGGGTGCTGGGAGACATGGGTGGGGGCCTGGTGGAGGCTGCCCCTGGTGGCTGGGGTGTGGGGGTGGTGGGAGACATGAGTTGCACATGGGTGGGGGCCTGCTGGCAGGTGCCCCACAGTGCTGGGGGGCGGGGGTGGTGGGAGACATGGGTGGGGGCCTGGTGGAGGGTGCCCCTGGTGGCTGGGGGGTGGGGGTGGTGGGAGACATGAGTTGCACACAGGTGGGGGTCTGCTGGCAGGTGCCCCACAGTGCTCGGGGGTGGGGGTGGTGGGGAATATGAGTTGGACATGGGTGTGGGCCTGCTGGTAGGTACCCCACAGTGCTGGGGGGTGGGGGTGCTGGGAGACATGGGTGGGGGCCTGGTGGAGGCTGCCCCTGGTGGCTGGGGGGTGGGGGTGCTGGGAGACATGAGTTGCACATGGGTGGGGGCCTGCTGGCAGGTGCCCGACAGTGCTGGCGGGTGGTGGGAGACATGGGTGGGGGCCTGGTGGAGGGTGCCCCTGCACTGCTGGGGGGTGGGGGTGGTGGGAGACATGGGTGGGGGCCTGGTGGAGGGTGCCCCTGGTGGCTGGGGGTGCAGGGGGACATGCATTGGTGGGCAGTTGTGCAAGTTGACATGTGGGTTGGCTGGGGGGCATGGCCATGGTGGATGGGGTGCCTGCAGGACATGTGCAGGGTAGGCTCCTGATGTGTGAGCCACCTGCAGGGGCCGTGGAGGGTGTAGAGGGAACACCTGGGAGGACCCACACGTGCAATTCACGTGTGTTGCTCCCCGCGCACCCCTGTAATACGCGTACCCTGATGAGATTGCGTGTGGAACTTCCCGCGCACCCCTGTAATACACGTACCCTGATGGAATTGCGTGTGGAACTTCCCGCGCACCCCTGGAATACACGTACCCTGCTGATGTTGCGTGTGATACTTCCCCCGCACCCTGAAATACACGTACCCTGATGAGATCGCGTGTGTAACATCCCGCAAACCCCCGAAATACACGTACCTTGATGAGATTGCGTGTGTAACTTCCCGCGCATCCCCAAAATACACGTACCCTAATGTGATTGCATGTGTAACTTCCCGCGCGCCCACGAAATACACGTACCCCGCTCAATCGCGTTTGTGACTTCCCGCGCACCCCCGAAATACACGTACCCCGCTCAATCGCGTGTGTGACTTCCCACGCACCCCCGAAATACACTTACCCCGCACAATCGCATGTGTAACTTCCCGCGCACCCCCGAAATACACGTACCCCACTCAATCGCGTGTGTGACTTCCCGCGCGCCCCCGAAATACACGTACCCCGCTCAATCGCGTGTGTAACTTCCCGCGCACCCCCGAAATACACGTACCCCGCTCAATCACATGTGTAACTTCCCGCGCACTCCCGATGTACACATACCCCGCTCAATCGCGTGTGTAACTTCCCGCGCACCCCCGCAATACACGTGCCCCGCTCGCACAGGCCCAATTGCTGTATGTTGCCACTTTTGTGATGCGCTGGGACTCTACCGCCTGCCTTCGTGTGGCGGACGTGTTTCAGCTTGTGCGTGTCTTTGGCTGTGCGTGGCTTTGCCCTATTCGTTTCCATGAATACGTGTGGTTCGAGTGCGTGTGGGCGTTCCGTCTGCTTCCCTGCAGTACATCCCCAGTTACGCCCTTATTTTCGCGCGTTGTTCCCCATTCCGCGCGTTACGCCCCCTGTCCCGCCCACTTTCTGGTGTATGCGCCGAGGTTGTGCGCTTTCACTGTGCGCGTCACGCACGCCTTTCGGGATGTTGCAGTGACTTGTGCGCCATGCACGGGTTTGGCGCACATCCCGAGGTAAACACGCGCAGAGACTTCCATGAATCGTTTGCCTGTTTTTTTGCACTTGCTCCTGCTTGCGCCTGCTTGCGCCTGCTTGCGCAAAGATTTTCGGTGCACGTTTGTTCCATGAATCGGCCCCATAGACTTTACGTAACAGTAATTCAGGAGAATGATTAGCAGAATAAAATGTCTGCACTGTCATTCCTCTCTTGAGTTTATCCCTCATCACCCAACGGCTTGCATCTGACCTTGCTAGAAAATTGTCTTAATTACCATACAAATGTACCTGCACCAGGACAGTGGGCCACGAGGCACTCAATAGCTCAACTAATATGCTTCTATACCATTATTTCTGGCCATTTCCAGAATGTAAGCATGGCATTTGTAGAAGAAACCCACCCTGCTATAGAATCTCAGATTTGATTGCCCACAGATTGAATGGTCATACCCGACCGTGAAGCAGAAATGTGCCCTGTCACCAAGACACACAGTTGAAAAAAAGTTGCTCCAAAAGCTCCCTAATGTGGCACGAAAGTACCAGTTGCTCGGCAAAGAAGTGGAATAGAACTGTACTGTCCAGGCGCTATTCCCTATCCTTTCTTTTTCATTGTACTCCACTAAGTTCTGCCTACATTTGCTGTTCATTACTGACTTTGTATGTTTATTTTTCTTGAAAGAAGCCACATATCTGGATGTTGTCCATGTACAGAGAAGAGACCTTCATAGCACAATTGCATGCAGCATGGAACATCATACCAACGTTGGTCTCCACTCACCAAACTCAATCACAAACTCACTCACTGTCAGTATTCATTTTATGGAACACTAACTGTGACAAAATGATCTCTGGTCTGTGGGAGTATAATGAGTGGTGGTTAAATAGCATACTAATCCTGCACACTTCCACAAACCAACAGTGATCCCAATGAAAAAGCTAAAACAGACACAGCTAAATGATAGACATCCTTCATCTTTTGTGGACAATTGGGTAGAGGTAAGACTATATCCTCAAACCAATGTGAATGTGCTCCAGTAGCAGAACAAACAGCAATATGACACAGTTTGAAAATAAAACAATGTCCAAACAAGGTTTTATAGAAACATAAACTGTATTTACACAAAGAATGTGTCTTGTAGGAAAAAGGTGCAAAAAGGACTTAACCCCTGTCTAGGGCCCCAGAAGGTAGATCAGGGGGACATGGTCAGGTCAAAATACCAG